>NC_140012.1:11514358-11924358 GCF_964263955.1 Coregonus lavaretus | reverse complement strand
TTGTTCTGGTCCCAGTGTGGATGTTTGAGTGCTGCTTTGGCAGGGGCACACGCTTGTCTCCCATATCCTTGTTGACACAGCTGTGGCCCAGTAGTTGACAATACAGTCCTTAATGTCTGTTCATTATGCAGTGCAATGTATCCAAACATCCATATCAATCATTATGCAAATATCATGTGCCTTGGTCCTAAAATGTCATGATTTACTTTTTTACTTTTGATGATATTGATGCTGGTCAGAACGTTTGCTTTTACATTCAGATAACACCATAACTAATAATATCATAACAACCTTTATATATACAGTACCACTCAAAAGTTTGGACACACCTACTCATTCAAGGGTTTTTCTTTATCTTTTCTACATTGTAGAGTAATAGTGAAGACATCAAAACTATGAAATAACACATATGGAATCATGTAGTAACCAAAAAAGTGCTAAACAAATCAAGCTATATTTCAAATAGCCACCCTTTGCCTTGATGACAGCTTGGCACACTCTTGGCATTGTCTCAACTAGCTTCATGAGGAAGACACCTGGAATGCATTTCAATTAACAGGTGTGCCTTGTTAAAAGTTTATTTGTGGAATTTCTTTCCTTCTTAATGCGTTTGAGCCAATCAGTTTTGTTGTGACAAGGTAGGGGTGGTATACAGAAGATAGCCCTATTTGGTAAAAGATCAAGTCCATATTATGGCAAGAACAGCTCAAATAAGCAAAGAGAAACAACAGTCCATCATTACTTTAAGACATGAAGGTCAGTCAATACGGAAAATGTCAAGAACTTTTAAAGTTTCTTCAAGTGCAGTCGCAAAAACCATCAAGCACTATGATGAAACTGGCTCTCATGAGGACCGCCACAGGAAAGGAAGAACCAGAGTCACCTCTGCTGCAGAGGATAAGTGCATTAGAGTTACCAGCCTCAGAAATTGCAGCCCAAATAAATGCTTCACAGAGTTCAAGTAACAGACACATCTCAACATCAACTTTTCAGAGGAGGCTGCATGAATCAGGCAATCATGGTCGAATTGCTGCAAAGAAACCACTACTAAAGGACACCAATAAGAAGAAGAGACTTGCTTGAGCCAAGAAACATGAACAATGGACATTAGACCAGTGGGAATCTGTCCTTTGGTCTGATGAGTCAAAATATGAGATTTTTGGTTCCAACCCTGTGTCTTTGTGAGACGCAGAGTAGGTGAACGGATGATCTCTGCATGTGTAGTTCCCACCATGAAGCATGGAGGAAGAGGTGTGATGGTGTGGGGGTGGGCAGCTGGTTTGCGCTTAGTGGGACTATCATTTGTTTTTCAACAGGACAATGACCAAACACACCTCCAGGCTGTGTAAGGGATATTTGAACAAGAAAGAGAGTGATGGAGTGCTGCATCAGAAGACCTGGCCTCCACAATCACCCGACGTCAACCCAATTGAGATGGTTTGGGATGAGTTGGACCGCAGAGTGAAGGAAAAGCAGCCAACAAGTGCTCAGCATATGTGAAACTCCTTCAAGACTGTTGGAAAAGCATTCCAGGTGAAGCTGGTTGAGAGAATGCCAAGAGTGTGCAAAGCTGTCATCAAGGCAAAGGGTGGCTACTTTGAAGAATCTCAAATATAAAATATATTTCGATTTGTATAACACTTTTTTGGTTACTACATGATTCCATATGTGTTATTTCATAGTTTTGGTGTCTTCACTATTATTCTACAATGCAGAAAATAGTAAAAATAAAGAAAAACCCTTGAATGAGTAGGTGTGTCCAAACTTTCGACTGGTACTGTATATATATATATATATATATATATATATATAAATAATTGAGAGATTTTTTTACTCTTTCATAGTTTCCGTTTTTTTGTTTTGCATGCAAGATCAGGCTTCTGCCTTTATTAATTAAAACACCTAATGTAAGTCAACGTTTATGTTTAATAAAAAATACTAAGTTAGCTGTAATTGAAATAAACGTATTTAAATAAATGAATGTAATTGAAATACACTGTCATTGAAATAAACGAATGTAATTGAATTAAACTAATGTAAGACTATGTTTCTGTCTTGAAGAAAAGTGTTCATAGATCTCTGGTTTCTTCACTTGCAGGTCATTTTCCCGTGGGGGTCTCAATCTTCAGGAGGAGGAAGTGGCTGTAACGGAGTCCAGCAGGTCCTTAATCATGTGCCGGATCTCTGGAGTCAGGCCTATCCCAGAGGTCTCTGAAGACGCGCTGGGTCCAGTGCAGGCGGTAGTGGATTCGGAGCTCAAATCCGCAGGTCCTGCGCTTTTCTTCTTCTTCCTCTTCCTCTTTCTCTTCTTCTTCAGGACGGCCCCACGAGCCCATGGTATCAGCTTATGGTATCAGCAGGGCTCTCTTGGGGCCGGGCAGCCTCGTTATCAATGGCCTTTTCGGCCTTCTGTAGCACTTTGTCAAACACGTTGATGCAGTTGTCTATGTCTGATGGATTTATGAAGACAATCAGCGATGCCGCGCTTATATACGTTTTGGAGCGTGCGTCATAATGGAACCCCAAATTACATCATACCACTTTTTGACCAGTTATCTTTTATTGATGTGTTTAATTTTCTTTAATTTTCTTTTTTACATTCTGATGTGTGGGATGTTTAAACAAAATATTTGCTATCAAAGGTTTAGGGCTGAAACACACCAGCCGGTCAATGCCGAAAATAATCAAATAAAATAATGTAATCAATATTTATCATGTGTCTTTCATACCTATAGGCCTAGCTATCTACACTGGACAGAACCAAATCTCGCGTAGGGACCCCAAAAGGCTTGAGTCGGCACTGTCTGTCACATCAACATTGAAGTATTCTATTTGAGTGACTGATATGGCCAACTGGAGATTGGAGAATATTGACAATATGTGTGCGTAAAAAGTCTTACCTTAAAAGTGATATCATAAAACTCCCTACTGTCGCTGAGTGAGGGGCGGCTCGGATAGACCAATCCGTTGGATGGAGCTCCGATCCCTTTACCACTTTTCCCGCTGTCTTTGCTCGTGTTCGGAGATGCAGTCGGGCTTTTGGAGCTCCCCTTGCCTTTCATTGTCTTTTTCCTGGACATGGTTCACTTTTAACGGTATTCCTACCTGTTGTATATAATTATTTGTGCAATAACTAGGCTATAAATATGGCGTTCACTGATCTGACACTATATCACTATCCTTTGTTCTTTTGGATAATCTACGATAATACAAAAATTACGTTTCACCAGTGCATAAAAATCATGACTGTAGACATATCCGCGTCGTTTTAAATGGTAAGTGCACATGCGAGTTTATAGCCTTCCTTGTCCGTTGAGCGCAATTGCCATTGGTGAATAAATCTCCTACCAGTTCAAACAGTGCTTATGCAGAAATGTAAACAGACTTGACAGCTCTCTCTTTCTCTCTCGCTCTCTCTCTCTACCCTCCCCCTATATGGCGCACGGTTCACACCAATAACGGAAGGTAAGCACAATATGGTGTTTAGTGCGCGCAGCAGGGAAGCATAGCTAATACTTGTTGAAATATTGAGTTTCACCCCCCTCAATTATTCTGGGCATGGACTCTACAACTACAAGGTGTCGAAAGCGTTCCACAGGGACGCTGGCCCATGTTGACTCTAATGCTTCACACAGTTGTGTCAAGTTGGCTGGATGTCCTTTGGGTGGTGGACCATTCTTGACCACACATGGGAAACTTTTGAGCTTGGAAAAACCCAGCAGCGTTGCAGTTCTTGACACAAACCAGTGTGCCTGGCACCTACTACTATACCCTGTTCAAAGGCATTTAAGTATTTTGTCTTGTCCATTCACCCTCTGAATGGCACACATACACAATCAATTGTCTCAAGGCTTAAAAATCCTTCTTTAACCTGTCTCCTCCGCTTCATCTATACTGATTGAAGTGGATTTAACAAGTAACATCAATAAGGGATCATAGATTTTACCTGGATTCACCTAGTCAGTCTATGTCATGGAAAGTGAAGGTGTTCTAAATGTTTTGTATGCTCAGTGTATATCTATATCTTCTATAGACGGTTATGTAAAGCTGAAGAAAAACTGGATGGTTGCATTTCCCCAGCCAGTTGCCTTCTTGAACTCACACTTCACTGTGTCAGACTAGAAGTTAAGTAGTTTAATCGCACACAACCCACGCCACTTACAGTAAAGTCAAACATGATTCATTAGGCCCCCTCTTTATTTCAAGTGGACATTACATTTTGAATGTAATGTTCTGTCCTTACTGCTTATTCCTAGTTTTTGAATATCAAGTACTTTATATAACCACAAGTGGCCTATCCACTTCATGAGTGATTCACATAGACCGACAGATACACATTTATTCCAGTCATCTTTTAATTTAAACTTGCTATAGCTTTAGGTTCTGTTCAAATCATACAGGTAGAAATGCATTGCTTGTCCTGGGGGTTTGGGTAAGATGGGACACCAAATCCCTACACAATCTACCATAACAATAAAGGCTACTATGGTTATGTCAACATGTCATATGAATAGCATAATGCCTGTGAAACATTAGGGTATTATGGCCACTACACTGTTAGTTTTAATATAGGCTATTCACCTGTCCTATTAATTTGTATGTGACTAGTGAGTCCATGTGCACTAACTCTTTTTGACTCTATGCACACACACTGGACTCTATCCACACACTCACACAAACTTACACTGACACTCCAACACAAACACACACTCACTCACACTTACACACTCACCACATATCCTGTTGCCTAGTCACTTTACCCCTACCAATATGTACATATCGAACCTCAATTTCCTTGTACCCCTGCACATCGACTCGGCACCAGTACCCCATGTATATAGCCAAGCTATCATTGCTCATTATATATTATTTTTTTCCTTGTGTAACTTTTTTTTCTATTATAATATTTTTTTGTATTCTGCATTGTTGGGAAGGGGCCGTAAGTAAGATTTCACTGTTAGTCTACACCTGTTGTTTACGAAGCATGTGACAATTATCATTTTATTTGAATCTCTTCTTACATGCAAATTGCCCATTGGCACAATTAAGTTTTAATATACTCTTCTGCTGAGACAGTAGAAAATGTTTCGTAACTTACTTGTGTTTGTACTTTGTGTTTCTTATTTGGACTGTGTGAGGGACATGAGGCTGTCCTTTCCCACTGGCATGGCTATTAGTCCTCATTAGAGGCAGCAGATGCTCACAGTCTGGACCTGCACACATCAATCTAGAGTTACGTCCATCTGGATGGCTCACTTCTGCCTGTTCAACACTATCACTCACCTCCACAACTAGGTAGAAAAACAGGGCATTTTCCACAGTGGTAACTTATTTTCACAGTGGTAACAACACATTTCACAGTGGTAACTTATTTTCACAGCGGTAACAACACATTTCACAGTGGTAACTTCTTTTCACAGTGGTAACAACACATTTCACAGTGGTAACTTATTTTCACAGTGGTAACAACACATTTCACAGTGGTAACAACACATTTCACAGTGGTAACTTATTTTCACAGTGGTAACAACACATTTCACAGTGGTAACTTATTTTCACAGCAGTAACAACACATTTCACAGTGGTAACTTATTTTCACAGTGGAAACAACACATTTCACAGTGGTAACATATTTTCACAGTGGTAACATCACAGAATGGTTTATAAATGGTCAGTGCATCTTCTGGCACACAGGTGCAGTCACATCCTACCGCTGCCAACAAATGTTGTTTTGGCCTATAAATAGCAAAACCAGCAGATTTATTGACTGTAGGTAGGCATTAATACTGTTTTCCGTCATACAGTGGGGAAAAAAAGTATTTAGTCAGCCACCAATTGTGCAAGTTCTCCCACTTAAAAAGATGAGAGAGGCCTGTAATTTTCATCATAGGTGCACGTCAACTATGACAGACAAAATGAGAAAAAAAATCCAGAAAATCACATTGTAGGATTTTTTATGAATTTATTTGCAAATTATGGTGGAAAATAAGTATTTGGTCAATAACAAAAGTTTCTCAATACTTTGTTATATACCCTTTGTTGGCAATGACACAGGTCAAACGTTTTCTGTAAGTCTTCACAAGGTTTTCACACACTGTTGCTGGTATTTTGGCCCATTCCTCCATGTAGATCTCCTCTAGAGCAGTGATGTTTTGGGGCTGTCGCTGGGCAACACGGACTTTCAACTCCCTCCAAAGATTTTCTATGGGGTTGAGATCTGGAGACTGGCTAGGCCACTCCAGGACCTTGAAATGCTTCTTACGAAGCCACTCCTTCGTTGCCCGGGCGGTGTGTTTGGGATCATTGTCACGCTGAAAGACCCAGCCACGTTTCATCTTCAATGCCCTTGCTGATGGAAGGAGGTTTTCACTCAAAATCTCACGATACATGGCCCCATTCATTCTTTCCTTTACACGGATCAGTCGTCCTGGTCCCTTTGCAGAAAAACAGCCCCAAAGCATGATGTTTCCACCCCCATGCTTCACAGTAGGTATGGTGTTCTTTGGATGCAACTCAGCATTCTTTGTCCTCCAAACACGACGAGTTTTTACCAAAAAGTTATATTTTGGTTTCATCTGACCATATGACATTCTCCCAATCCTCTTCTGGATCATCCAAATGTACTCTAGCAAACTTCAGACGGGCCTGGACATGTACTGGCTTAAGCAGGGGGACACGTCTGGCACTGCAGGATTTGAGTCCCTGGCGGAGTAGTGTGTTACTGATGGTAGGCTTTGTTACTTTGGTCCCAGCTCTCTGCAGGTCATTCACTAGGTCCCCCCGTGTGGTTCTGGGATTTTTGCTCACCGTTCTTGTGATCATTTTGACCCCACGGGGTGAGATCTTGCGTGGAGCCCCAGATCGAGGGAGATTATCAGTGGTCTTGTATGTCTTCCATTTCCTAATAATTGCTCCCACAGTTGATTTCTTCAAACCAAGCTGCTTACCTATTGCATATTCAGTCTTCCCAGCCTGGTGCAGGTCTACAATTTTGTTTCTGGTGTCCTTTGACAGCTCTTTGGTCTTGGCCATAGTGGAGTTTGGAGTGTGACTGTTTGAGGTTGTGGACAGGTGTCTTTTATACTGATAACAAGTTCAAACAGGTGCCAATAATACAGGTAACGAGTGGAGGACAGAGGAGCCTCTTAAAGAAGAAGTTACAGGTCTGTGAGAGCCAGAAATCTTACTTGTTTGTAGGTGACCAAATACTTATTTTCCACCATAATTTGCAAATAAATTCATTAAAAATCCTACAATGTGATTTTCTGGATTTTTTTTTCTCAATTTGTCTGTCATAGTTGACGTGTACCTATGATGAAAATTACAGGCCCCTCTCATCTTTTTAAGTGGGAGAACTTGCACAATTGGTGGCTGACTAAATACTTTTTTTCCCCACTGTATATAGTGTATCTGTACAAACAGTGCAGGTGGCTCAGGTATTTGTGATGAGGTGAACACAATTAGAATTGGCAATGCTGGGAGAAACGTGCATTGCGTGATGCAAGGACTGGAGGGAGCATTGTCTCCTCAGGGTTGTCATCCGTTACTGTTATCACTACTCTGTAGACTGTTCACACACAACTTCAAGATCCCAGATACATTTCTTCCCTTAATTACCTCACCCTTTTTATGCATTTATTCATTGGATCCTATCAGATCCCCGTAACACAAAGACACACAACAGTTAGGGGAATTTGTATGTAATACAACACTGCAATGGCACTCTAGTAATTGTATATAATGGGAAGGACTCAACATCTCAAATTGGATGATTAAAACCACTAGGTTAGTTGATGGACAACCTGCTAGCCGTACAAAATGAAAGGCAAAAATACATGGAAAGTCTCCTTTGTTCTAAAATGTACCTTTTATTATCAAAAGACACACAATGACGGTACAGTCTGACTGTCTTGCTATGTGAGCCCAACATGGACGGTGTGTCATCCCCTCAACTCTCCTATTGTAACAGAACATCTTTGGCACAGTGACATATCCCTATTCATGGGAAGGATTGGTCATTCTTTATTGCATACAGTAGATGGTAACATTACATGCTGGAGACAAGCAAAACAGATGAATACCATTAAATGTAATTTTTACAGAGTGGCATGAATTCCCCAATATCACGCTTTCATAGCGTATTTGATCCCGAATTATTAGCAAGGAGCGATACCCCAGTGTCTCATGCACCCATCGCTCATTGAATACGTCAGTGTGATTGGTCATACAGTAGGTCAAAGGTCAGGATGGAGCCAGTTCTGGGACTTAAAGTAACCCTTGAGTGCGGCCAGGTCCACAGCGGGGAAGAATGCTCCGATACGTTTCCTCACCCACCATTTTCCACGGGCAGCACTGGCACTGCCAGGAGGGCTGAACTTGTACTTGAAGTGTTCTCCTCGGACCCACCTGGGGAAGCAGGGAGCCGGATAAAAGGAGGGAGAGGAATGGTTAGTATGACTGACAGAGAGAATACAAGGACACGTTTCATATATAGAGGAAACATTCCACTAGAGGGGGCTAGAGGATAAGGCATTTGGGTTTCTGCAAAGAGAACATGAGGCTTGTATGTATTATAACACAGACACTCGCACACACATCCTTCCACTTCCAACTTCTGCCTCAGCACAGCCCAGCTGAGATCAGCTAGGCCTTCAACGCAGCTGTCTCCAACGGCAACAGCTGGCCATTTTTATATGAAATGTGCCTACCACAGAAACACACGCGTTGTATCAAACGGCTTATCAAGAGCGACTTACAGTTAGTGAGTGCATACATTTTCATACTGGCCCCCCGTGGGAAACGAACCCACAACCCTGGCGTTTTAAGCGCCGTGCTCTACCAACTGAGCTACAGGGCAGAACAGAGGGACAGATAGAGAATGAGGGAGGATAATTTTTAGAAAAGGGGTGGAAAAGGTGAGTGTAAAATCAATTGTCACTTAAAATAACTCAATCCAAAGCAGTCTACTCCTCCAAACTATTAGGCGAATATTGAGCTGATGTGTGACATCATAAACCTTCCCCCTCTTGCCAAAATGTCTGACTGGGATTTTCTTGGTTCTAGGATTGGATGTAAAACAGCAGGAAACCCTATGCCCTGAGAAGGGAACATTAAAAACAGCGTGCCACACGATCAAGTCTCTGGCCAGAACTACACCTGAGATAGCTGATAGTAGCAAGCAGGTTTAACAGCGTTGAGAATAGCGTGGGCTGCTAGCCCTGACAGAGGAAATGACTCAGAGCAGGTAGGTCTGGGTCCAGACTGAGACTATGGGGAAGCAGAGTTAGCCAATGAGGCACTCAATAGTATTTTATAAGGGAAATACAGTACATAAATGGGCTGAACTAAAATTAGAGGGAGACTAGTGTCTATTTGCTGTAAGTATCTTCCAGCCCTGTTTATCTCCACTTGTTGGCAATAGCGGAGGTGCAGAAAGATTGTGGCCTCCTGCACTTACCACAAATTCCTTGTTTTGCTAAGTTCCGCGTATTGTGCATTGCTCTCAGTTACAATTTTTTGTATGGTCAGTAGCACAGTATACGTCATGATTCTAATTTTAGCTGCAAGGCGCTGGCAATTTGAAAAACCTAAAATGTAGATTGTACTGATTTATTGGCACATTGAACCATGTCGCGTGCCGTAGTTGACAAACTCAGGGCTAGAACAATGACATCATATCTTAATTCTGCCATCTTTATGGTGGCATTTTGGACAGGGATGGGGAACACACAAATCCAAGGCATGAATTTCCCACAAAACCAACTAACAGTAAATAAAAGAAACAGAATTCCTGATTCTTGCATGTCAAGTTAGAGCTGTGTACTCTAAAGGTCTGCTAAGTGCCAGACTCACTCAGGCGAACCACATGAGCCAGTCGAGTCTGTAGTGGTAGGGGAAGATAAGGCAGGGCAGTCGGGTCAGGTCCCCTGGCTTACACAGGAACTGGTAGTCCTCCCACACAGCATCTGGGTCCTTCTGGTCCTCGCTCAAAGTACCTTGCAGTATCACCTCAGTCCGCTCCTTAGTGATAATGCACACAGAGGGAGGGAGGGTCAAAGAGAGAGAATGTTACAAAGAAGAGGAGTAGAGAACAATAGAACAGAATGTTGGATATAGGGTTATCAAGAGGACTGATCCAAGAGGAGAGATGGAGAGAAAGGAAAAGGAGGATGAAGGAGGTTGTTGACGATGCGGAGTGGGTCGAAGGATGTGTTCATCACCTGTCTGGAGCTCAGCAAGTTCAGTACAACAGGAACGCTTAGATAGCCAATCGGAACGCCCAGAGCCACATTCACCACCCGACGAATGAGCATACCTAGAAGGACATAAGTAGGTGCTGGGGGGGAGGGGTATCGTTTTCACAATGTCGCAATATTATTTTTGAGCTAGTTGGCTGTACCTGCACCAAAACTCCAGTATATTTTCTTAATAGCTTGTTCTCCATCTTCTTTTTAAATAGGGAGTACATTTGTTTTCAGTACTTTTATTTCCATGGCTGATCAAAACTTGTTTTTTCATGGCTCTCTCTTGTCCCTCTGCAGAAGACATATGGTGAGCAATATGCTTGGAGCATCGAAACACAACATAATCACAGTATCGAATAGCAATACAATTTGTGAGAATCGCTATAAATATTGTATCGGCACCGAAGTATCGTGAGAATATCGTATCGTGAGGTCCCTGGCAATTCCCAGCCCTAGATATGAGATGGAAAAAGTAAGAAGTGTGTTTGTCTGTCTGTGTCTGTGTGTGTGTGTGTGTGTGTGTCTAGGAACACAAGATCCCTTTGGCAGTAGCCAAATAGGGGCTTAGCCTATGAGGTCATGGGGCATTTCGTCACAGACAACTGGAGGAGTAGACAGCTCAAATCCCCACTAGCTGTCTCGGATTGAGATGCCAACCCGTCAACCTATCCATGTTAAAACCGTACCAGTTTTTTTGGTTAGGGACTTGGCTGCTCATCATATTGATGAGTGTGAGGGTGTTTTCCTCTCCAACATTTTAAGGTATGGCACATGTTTAAGACTGCAGTTTCTACC
The DNA here is from genome assembly GCF_964263955.1 of Coregonus lavaretus. NCBI lineage: Eukaryota > Metazoa > Chordata > Actinopteri > Salmoniformes > Salmonidae > Coregonus > Coregonus lavaretus. The sequence goes on along the minus strand of NC_140012.1, from coordinate 11,913,319 downwards.
TTGGGACTTTTTTACTCACCAGACCACCACCACACCTCTGGGACCCAACCAACCACCCCAGGCTCCAGAGGAACTCCTGTCTGTCACCATATACTGACCTGACTTATGGTCAGTCGTTTGACTGGTTTCTACATCATCCCAATCCATTCAGCTCTCACATGGGGGCTGATTCCGACCGAGTTAAGCATGCGTAAATGGAACGTAATTCCCTTTTCATGTATCTTTCTCTCTGACCTTGACCTTAATCCCCTAATAATTCCACCGCCTTTACGCGTAAGGAAACCATGAATATGGCAGCAAACTGAAGCAGATACAAATTTCCCACAGTAAAGTTTATGAAATGCTGTGCCATTATGCAAAATGTAAATTTGTACGGCCTTTTAACTTGCAGGGATGGGCACTCTCGAATGTCTTAATTATAGGCTACCCCTACTTTCTCTGTTTCCTATTTCTATCATGTTAAATATTAGCCACTATCAGTATCGACCGTCAGTAGGCCTAATAACCACACTTATACCATGGCATTATTAAACTTGTTTCTGATTGGCTTAAAGGGCATTCTAGAGCGTGCATTATTTCCTTATAACGCACGGTATATCAGCACAGTAGAATTCAATGGCTATAGTTCATCCTTACATGTTCTATGTTTGAGCTGCATTGAAAGCAAAAGTCGAATTGAAAACATTATTGGCATTGTTGAATTCGATTTTCATAATCGCAAGCTAGGTCGGCAGGTAGCTTAGTGGTTAGGCGCGTTGTGCCAGTAACCGAAAGGTTGCTGGTTCTAATCCCTGAACGGACTAGGTGAAAAATCTGTCGATGTGCCCTTGAGCAAGACACTTAACCCTAATTGCTCCTGTAAGTCGCTCTGGATAAGAGCGTCTGCTAAATGACGTAAATGTTAAATGAATGAACAAAACGTACAGTCAATAACACAATAGAAAATCTATATACAGTGTGTGCAAATGTAGTAAGTTATGGAGGTAAGGCAATAAATAGGCCATAGTGCAAAATAATTACAATTTTGCATTAACACTGGAGTGATAGATGTGCAGAAGATGATGTGCAAATAGAGATACTGGGGTGCAAATGAGCAAAATAAATAACAATGTAAATAACAATATGAGGTAGTTGGGTGGGCTAATTACAGATGGGCTGTGTACAGGTGCAGTGATCGGTAAGCTGCTCTGACAACTGATGCTTAAAGTTTGTTGGCCTGAGGTAGGACTAAATAGATTTAAATAGTGGAGTAGGGTGGTGTTATTTTATTATTATTATTATTATTATATTTTTTGTGAGTGTAGTGTTAGATGGGTAGGGTATTTTGTTATTTTTTCAAGCAAAGTATAAGGGAGTTGTACTCCAGTCTAGTAGGTGGCGGTAATGCAACATTTATTGGATGCCAACCGCCGTTAAACCTCATCGAAGAAGAAGACCTTGCCAGCCATTGCGGAAATGCTTCATTTGAAATAAATGAAAACTGCTATACTGCCCGTTTTGGGCTCGCGTTGCGTCACGTCCAACGGTAGCGTCCACGCTCAAGAATCATTTAAATTTTAAATTTTTAGTCATTTAGCAGACGCTCTTATCCAGAGCTACTTACAGTTAGTGAATGCATACATGTTATAAAAAATAAAATAAAAATCATACTGGCCCCCCGTGGGAAACGAACCCACATCCCTGCCGGCCAAACCCTCCCCTACCTTGGACGACGCTGGACCAATTGTGCGCCGCCCATGGGTCTCCCGGTCGCGGCCGGCTGCGACAGAGCCTGGACACGAACCAGGATCTAGCTAGTGGCACAGCTAGCACTGCGATGCAGTGCCTTAGACCACTGCGCCACTCGGGAGAGTCGTTTCAATTGTCGGTGGCTGACGCGCGCGTTCATTCTATCTTGTGAATTGAAATAATGAGAAATAAAGTTGATTTTGGTTGCATATGGCCTCGACTATACACCACTGGTTATTGTACTAAGATTTATGAAGTCAATAAGCTACTAGATAGCAGAAACTCTAGCTAGCTACCTAGCTAGCTTTGACTATGTTCTCAATGTAAACAAAAACAACTTGTGTAATTTGAGGATCATTTAGTACAACCACTAGCAAAAATTTAATGAGTACTTGCGAAAAACTGGACCAAAGCTATTGTACTAACGCATAATCGATGAATATGGTACAGTACAGTCTGGGAAAATAGAATAAACATGCACTTCCCCCGTGCTCCTCTCCGCTCTCAAAACAACGCGCTCTGTGTAGCAGGTAGAACGTCACATTGACAGGAAGCTGATGGAAAAGCAAAGCGGCGCGAATAGTAGAGCTGAAGTGTTTAGAGTAATGTATAAATGTGGAAGAATTATGTCCCATCCCTCCAATAGAGATCCAGACACTTGTAGAATGTATAGTACGCCAAGGCCATTGAAGCTGTTCTGGCAGCTCGTGGTGGCCCAATGCCCTATTAAGACACTTCATGTTGGTGTTTCCTTTATTTTGGCAGTTACCTGTACATGTACACTCTCTCTCTTCACTCTCTTCCACACCATCTCAAGCTGTCAATTCAATTCAATTTGCTTTATTGGCAGGACGTAACAATGTACATATTGCCAAAGCTTACTTTGGAGATGTACAATATTAACATAATTAATAATAATAAACAATATTGTCAACGGGAGAACAGTAACAACAATAACCAAGGGTCAAAATAACCATACATTGAACAATAACAATAAGCATAGAGGACATGTGCAGGTTGGTTGGTCTGTCAGACACTGTCCCTCATCTTATGGCAGGCAGCAATGTAGTGCGCAGCCAACCCACAGCTCTCTGCGTCCTCCCCCAACAGGACAGGTAGCCTATCCTCATCAGAGAGGTCTTTGAAACCTTGAATAAGGGTTTCATATTTGGGGAAATGACACTAATTGTTTTATATTTTTTACATTTTGTCAGGAAATGCAGCTCTGTCTCGGGTTCTGCTGTGGTGCAGTGGTTGCACAGCCTTTCCTCTACAGGGACTCAGGTTTTCCTGTGTCTACCCTTCTCAATGGCAAGGCTGTGCTTACTGAGCCTGTACTTTGTCAAGGTTTTTCTAAAGGTTTTGATCAGTAACCATGGTCAAATAGTTTGCCACGGTGTACTGTCAATTTAAGGCCAGATAGCACAGCATTTTGCTTGTGTTTCCCAATAAGTAATGTAGTTTTGTTTTGACTGTGTTGTAATTTGGTTTATTCTGATTGGATGTTGTGGTCCTAAGGCTGAGGAGGCAGCTCTCTCTCTTCGTTCCATTCCCTCCTCCCTCTCTTCAGCTGTCCCAGCACTAATCCATACTCCTCCCATCATGTCCAAATCGTTAACTCCTTCCTTTATGTTTCTGGGCCAACTGTCAGGCACATCGGTAATGTCTGGTGCTGAGTGTCTACCATCTGTCAAGGCCCAATAGCCTGCTAGCCTGCTCCAGATGTGCCTACAGCCAGGTGTGAGTGTTGGAGATGGGGAGTGGAGATGCTCGGGAGTGGAGAGGGTGGAGAGGGGAAGGGTGCCCATGTGGACCCACTCATTGCCCACTCTTAGGGGTTGTAAACTCAAACACACAGCTAAGCCAGGCATGTGGGGAGGGGGAGTCCATACACACACAAACATGCACGCACGCACGCAGACACACACAGCACGGCTGGTAGAGACATCAGTCAGGCCAACTCAGTTGAGCCAGGTGGAATGCTGGTCTAATACCACCTATCCCTCTCTCTGCCTGCCATCATTAGTCCCAATCATAAAACACCCAGACAGGATAGCAGGGCTGCTGTAACACTAACAGCCAGAATTACAGGATAATCCCCACAATACCTTAACCCTGTCCGTATTGATTTCTTTCTTTGTAAAGATGTGTCTGGGCTGAGGCAAAGAGTGGTTTGGGTTGTGAGGGAATTAGATAAATATAATAGATCATTATATTTCTATGGTGCGGGCTCTACCACTGATGGGTAAGAGGTTAGGCTCATTCAGGAGATTTCATGGCTGTTTAGGAGGTACCTTTGGTGGGTTTGGTGGTCTGTCCTACAGCCTCCTCAGCTTGGAGGTGCAGTACGGCTTGCTTGGCCCCTTGGCCAGATGAAAACAGGAACCCCAGAGATCCATCGTCAAAACAGACTGGGAACTATGGTCAGCCAGTTGAGAAAGCTTAGGTTCCCACTCACTATCAGAGTCACCTAGAAGGGGGAGGAGAGGGTAGATGAGGTGAGACAGAGGGTTGAGGAGGAGACACAGAGGGTAGATGGGGAGAAAAGACAAGAAGGAGTGATAAGATTCCTCCAAAGGTACTGCCAGAAAGATAGCATGATGATTGATGAGGATCATCTGCTTTGTAATAGTTCATCATAGCAGCAGAGAAAGTCCTGATTTCCTGTATTCATGTATTTATAGTTGGCTCATGAATAACACCACATTCATCTAACTGATGACTGATTTATTAAACTGAAGACTGCAGTTGCCATAAAACCACTGTAGTGCCCCAATGGATCCACTAGGTGGCAATGTGACGTCAGAGCCACTCGAGGTAGACATTTTTGGCACAGATCTAGGATAAATTACCCTTCCAAAATCCTAGTCTCAACCACGATAGGGAAAAACAAAACTGACCTCAAATCAGTTTTACTGTCAACTCACCTGGAACACTATCTGCAGCGTCCCGTTGACCATGCACATGAGTCTCTCCAGGAAGGTGAAGAGAAGGACGATGAGCCCGATGAAGTAATTGGACAGAACCTCAAAGCGATGGAACCACCATGGGGATTGGTGCATATAGTACAACATGGGGTTTGGCACCGGCTGAGTCTGGAGGGAGGGTGGGAGAAAGAGAATCAAAATGATATCACCCCCCCCCCCACACACACACACACACACACACACACAAACACACCACAGAATGGCACCGTGTGGTTAGCAACAGTACTCTCCAGAACATCTCCAGAGATGACATTACAGAGGGGAGCGGGGAGTCAGTAACGTCACTCCTTATTTTGGGGCCTGAAGAGAGGGTCTATCTAACCCACCACATCCTTCCAGTCTCAACCACGGAACTGGGATGAGCCAAAGAGGACCACAGATTGACACCCCAGGGAGTGCACAACCGCATGGGTCACAGAGGTTACAACATGACTACTTCCAGGTCAAGGAAAAAGCAATTTGCCTCCATATCGATACTCAAATATGAGCAATGACAGAGGGATAGAGGGATAGGCTATTACCATAGCATACATGTGAGTGTTAAGGTGTGTGTTTTTGCTGATGAAAGTGCAGAACATCACAGATAACACCGAATTACCTGTATGTTTGCATGGAATTACCTGGTGTCACTCCAATGGTGATGCATGGTGATGCATATTGTATAATTTAACATCCCTAACAGCTTTTCCACAGGCTACAATGATTGCCCAAATGGCACCTTGTGACAAATGCAGGTTGACGTTTATTGTCATGAATCTTGTCTTGGTGGCAGAATTGAGTGATTTCCGCTAAATGTGCCAGCTGCAATGTAAAAATGTGCTATATTGTACAAATTCATGAAAACAAAAATGTGCTTTTTGGTCTTAATTTAAGGTTAGGAATTAGGGTTAGTAGTGTGGTTAAGGTTAGGGTTAAGGTTAGGATTAAGTTTAACATCAGTGACCACTCTGCAGACCTCTGCAGACCTCATGACAATAAATGCCAAACTGCATGAAATGTATCTGATCATAAATGTAAAATAGCTCAAAAGTTGTTCAGTCCCTCATTGTTTTGGCATAAAATCATGGGACAGATTGGTGTGGGGAAACATCATGGTATATTATTATAACGCCACACCTTCAAGATGGTTTCCAGGGCTAAGTAAGTTTGGTGCCTTTTTTAGAAATGTCCTGAGAGGGCTGTTTCAGTGCAGGGCCAGACAGGGCTGGAGTGTGTGCGTTTGCGTATGTGTTCCACCACACCTCCAGACAGCCTAGTTTACCTAGCCTGCAACTTCAGATAACCAAACATACCCCAGTGTGCACACAGCAAACAAACCAACAAAAACAAAACACCACCCACAACCCACTCAGCCAGCCTCTTATAGCCTCAGCAGTCTTCCTATCCAGGGTGCATTGCGCTGGGTGGCCCTGCCGTGAGTTTGGAGGCTGAAAGGGAGCAGTGTGTCAGAGTCCAGAGGGGGCAGGCAGACCTTACCTGGCGCCTGTGGCTTCCGCTAGGAGGGGGTGGGGGTGTTAGGTGGGTGGTAGGGGGGGTTGAAATGTAAATCTGCTTTACCCCTGGGGGTGTTGACAAGCTTGGAGCTGGCAGGTCAATGTTTAGATGGGGATATGGGCCTGACTGCCTGCATGGAGGTACGGAGTCCTCAGGCTCCCATATATGCTTTTCCATAATCCCAGGTTAAACAACATGGAAATCCAGGTTAAAACACAAATACTATTGGAATGTTTCCTTTCTTTTTTGAACACTTTTTGTAAAATTCTACAAGGCGTTAATTTCTCTGATCCATACAGGTTCACTTGGCTGACCATTATTGCCAGAAACCCATAAGCCTCCAAGTGAAGCCCTGACAAAGTTTACATAATGTAGGCTGATAAATCTATAACAGGGGGCTCGCCCCAGGGGCTCAATGGGCCTGAATGAGACCCCTGTTTGTCCACGACATCAGACTCTCTCCACAGACAGAGGTTCCTTTGAGTTAACAAGGCTCAGAGAGGGGGCTGGTAAGGGGGTATTATGAGGTGTCAGGCATCCCTCCACACCTCACACCTAGGGAACCCCATGACAGAATCAGCCTGGAGTAAGGGTGGGTGCAGGGATGAAAGAGAGTGATAACCGGAGAAAGCTCCAAATGATGCACTGCTATCACACATTTTCCAACTCTAGGGACATAGACCTTCCAAAAAATCACTATGAGACATCGTTACCCCAAGTGAGCCCGACGGCCCAAATTTGGGGGTCTGGGTCATGGACTATTATGACAAATAGGGTAGAGCAGTAACGCAAATGTACATAGACACACTTACCCACTTAAAAAACATATGAACAAACACTCAAAAACAATCACTAACCTACAAATAAGTATGGGGAACTTTACATGACAGATAGGAACATAAACCAGAAAATCAAGCCCACAAATTAGAAACCATGCTAGACCAGTTAGTCATCATGCTTAAATTTATCCATGACACTTTAGTGTATGTTCAATGTTTCACCCACCCTTTCTGTCCCCCTTATAGGACAGCAAATTAGGCCATTGACCACAAAGTTAACTCAAATCAACTGTAGCAGTTCAGCTGGTCTGTACCTTATATCATGACTCTATGGTCTATAACTTGCTACAGCAGCTTCTTAAAACAGCGGTCATAAAGCAATAACAATGAGGGAGTCATGACCAAAGAAAATAAACATGTTTCCCATTTAATGGGTAATCCACCCAGCAGGCGAACAGACCAAAGCGGAGTACTGAAGGCCAGGGCTAACAGACTGAGCATGTGTTTGTCATATGCCAAAACCTGTATAGTGCAGTGAAGTGAACCTACTGTACTATACAAGTTACTGTCCAAGGTAGTGAGGTTCTTAGTGTCAATATTTAGTCTCTGAAAAATCTTTGTAGTTTGTTAGAGTGGAGTAGGATGAAGTTGCCCCTAGACACTGATCCAATGTCAGCTTAATGTGTCCTCCCCTTGATGGTTAAGGTTAGTATTTGGTGAGGGGAAGCTGATCCTATACTGCACGTCAGTACAGTATGTATGAATCAGTAGAGTCCAACTACAGTAGACCAACCGTTCAGGGACTTTTTCCAAGGCAATAAAAAGCCACAGTCAGCCAGAGCATTCAGTCTCCAGAGAGACATATAGTGTATTCCTGGTCTCTGTCATTAGACAAGATACTCCAAGCTGTGTGGGTTAGTCTAGAGATGACACAGCATTGTGGTGTCCCCTCCTATAGGGATGATTTATTCAAACCCTGAGGCAGACAGTGGTTCCCAATACAGTTTCCCATCATATGATTTAAGAAATATCTTGGCACCCACTAAGTAAACAGAACCAATATTTCCTAGCCAGGACTAAGTCATACTGGCCCCCCGTGGGAATCGAACTCACAACCCTGGCGTTGCAAGCGCCATGCTCTACCAACTGAGCTATGGGAGGGACTAGTTCAATCCAGTTAGGGACGGCATGCGATTGATAAGGATCATCTGCCTTGGCCTGATCTCTCAGCATGACCCAGCACAGGACAGGCCAGGGGAAAGCCCTGATGACAGGATGCCAACGACAAGCACTGCCCACAAGCATTGTGGTAACTGTATTGCACTGAGCCCACACAAACACACGCATACAGACTCAAGAACGTCACGCACACATGCACGTCAGGTCCCTCCAGCAGCGGTCCCCTCTGATCTTCATTATCCCCTGCAGAGAAGAGAAGAGGAAGAAGACCTGTCAGTCATTGAGCTCAAGTCAAGGTGACATTTCAAAGGTGCAGAAAAAAAACAGTACTTAAAATGGGACACTCCATCTTTACCTGGCCGATGGTTCTGTCCAGGTGTGTTAGTTTGTGATGTTTGTCGATAGCATATCATTGGGACATACTGTAGTAACATTTCCTGCTCCAATTGACCTAGAGTCTGTATAGAATCAGTAGATTTTCTGTATTGGATCGGTCTGTATCTACACTGAACAAAAATATAAACGCAACATGCAACAATTTCAAAGATTTTACTGAGTTACAGGTCATATAAGGAAATCAGTCAATTGAAATACATTCATTAGGCCCTAATCTATGGATTTCACATGACTGGGAATACAGATATGCATCTGTTGGTCACTTATACTGTACCTTAAAAAACAATTCTGAAGATTTACGTCAATGGGCTGGTATGATACAGTTTGTGTGTATTAGACAAGAGGGACTCCATATTCAATCAATTTCCCTCATGATGGCCAAAGCTGCAGCTTACTTGTGTTGGGAACTAGCTAGCACTAGTAGCTAACAAGCAGCTAACTCTGAAGCGCCAATGAAGCCCTCAAAGCAATGTCTGAAGAACAGTGATATGGAAAACAACCTTGCATAAAGGTTCTTTCTGCTTGTCAATTCTGGCAGAATAAACATTTGTATACAGCTCAGACAAAAATCAATTTGCCGTGTTTGAATAAACGGTCTCGATTCAAGCCTTTTATAAATGGCAGTATTGTCAGTGTACATGAAGAGAAGGTTTATTGTATTGAAAATAGGAGAGGAAAGTTAGATTATCCTGCACTAATGACATTTCCACTCCCTCTCACTTGCATCCCTCTAGCCATCTGTTGATGTACAATGAAACTTTACATCACAGATCACATCATCACAGTGTGTGTGTGTGTGTGTGTGTGTGTGTGTGGCTAGCTAGATGAAGACGTAGGGCCATAAAGTAGTAACCTACCCTAACCAGAAACCGTGGATAGACGGCAGCATTCGCGCAAATCTAAAAGCGCGAACCACCGCATTCAACCATGGCAAGGTGACTGGGAATATGGCAGAATATAAACAGTGTAGCTACTCACTCCGCAAGGCAATTAAACTGGCAAAACATCAGTATAGAGACAAAGTGGAGTCGCAATTCAACGGCTCAGACACGAGACGTATGTGGCAGAGTCTACAGACAATCACGGACTACAAAAAGAAAACCAGCCACGTCGCCGACACCGACGTCTCGCTTCCAGACAAGCTAATCTCCTTCTTCGCCCGCTTTGAGGATAACACAGTGCCACTGACGAGGCCCACTACCAAGGACTGTGGCATCTCCTTCTCCGTGGCCGACGTGAATAAGACATTTAAGCATGTTAACCCCCGCAAGGCTGCCGGCCCAGACGGCATCCCTAGTCGCGTCCTCAGAGCATGCGCAGACCAGCTGTGTTTATGGACATATTCAATCTCTCACTTTCCCAGTCTGCTGTTCCCACATGCTTCAAGATGGCCACCATTGTTCCTGTACCCAAGAAAGCAAAGGTAACTGAACTAAATGACTATCGCCCTGTAGCACTCACCTCTGTCATCATGAAGTGCTTTGAGAGACCGCAGTGGAGAAGGTGGAAAACTTCAAGTTCCTTGGCGTACACATCACCGACAAACTGAAATGGTCCACTCACGCAGACAGTGTGGTGAAGAAGGCGCAACAGAGCCTCTTCAACCTCAGGAGGCTGGAGAAATTAAGCTTAGCACCTAAAACCCTCACTAACTTTTACAGATGCACAATTGAGAGCATCCTGTCGGGTTGTATCACCGCCTGGTATGGCAACTGCATCACCCACAACCGCAGGGCTCTCCAGAGGGTGGTGCGGTCTGCCGAACGCATTACCGGGGGTAAACTACCCGCCCTCCAAGACACATACAACACACGATGTCACAGGAAGGCCAAAAAGATCATCAAGGACATCAACCACCCAGGCCACTGCCTGTTCACCCCGCTATCATCCAGAAGGCAAGGTTCATCAAAGCTGGGATGGAGAGAATGAAAAACAGCTTCTATCTCAAGGCCATCAGACTGTTAAATAGCCATCACTAGCACATTAGAGGCTGCTGCTGCCTATTGAAATCACTGGCCACTTTAAGAAATGGAACACTAGTCACTTTAATAATGTTAACATATCTTGCACTACTCATCTCATATGTATATACTGTATTCTATTCTATAATATTCTACTGTATCTTAGTCCATGCCGCTCTGTCATTGCTTGTCCATATATGTATATATTCTTAAATCCCATTCCTTACTAGTTTTGTGTGTATTGGATATATGTTTTGAAATTGTTAGATATTACTGCACTGTCGGAGCTAGAAGCACAAGCATTTCGCTACACCCGCTGTAACATCTGCTAAACACATGTATGTGACAAATAAAATTGTATTTGATTTGATAGTAGCAACTTTGTACGAAAGTCAATGAAGAAATGGTAGTTATCATTTCATTAAGTAGAAGTTCATCACAGGGCTCCAGACTCCAACCATTTAGTCGCATTTTGAGACCTTTTGACTTGGCTATGTGAGTAAAAAATGTTTGGTTGCATTCTACATGGTCACCTCAAAATGTCCCTCATCTCAAAACGTCCTATGTTTTAGGAGGCTAAAACCATGATTTGGTCAAACAGTAAAGTACATTATCCTCATGATGAAAGTTTCTGCCTGCCTGCCCCTGTACCTGTTTTCCTGGGGACTGCTGCTGTGTCGAGCAAGCCACTAACGCTCTACTTTCCCATGGGCAAATATTTATTTTGATTTTATAACATTTTAAAATACGATTGGGGAAAATACAGCTATCCTGTTGTCAGTTGGAGGGAGGAGGTTCTCAGCTTTCTGTAGGTATACTTTTTAAAATGTCTAAATGTTCAATTTGAGTTCAAAAGCAACTTTTTTTCAAAATGAGATATTTGATATGGCTTTGAGATACGGAGCACACAAAATGCTCATTGGCCATTGCGAGTGCATAGGCCTCATTGGGTGGTAGGCTACAACTGCAATGTTTTTTTGGGACATTGCATTTACTGTTAGGTTAATACATGGCTACTAGCAGTGAGTATTATATTTAAAACTAGCGATCTAGCTAAATGTGTTTTGAGTTACCACTTACTCAGCCTATGATATTAGAGCACATAAAGATGCAGGCAAATTCATCTCTATTGAAAAAATATATAGCTGAAAATTCTGGAGCCCAATTTTGTCTACCCAAAATGCATGACAATCACTGGATTATGTTGAACATTACAATACTTTGAATCACAACATCAAAAGATGAAACAACTTATTTATTTAATACCATCTCAGTAGTCTATTACACTTTTTAATAAAGCACTGTGAATGACTTTATAAAGGTGATAATAAAGGTGATAATAATAATAATAATAATAATAATAATAATAATAATAATAATAATAATAATAATATTCCATTTAGCTGACACTTTTATTCAAAGCGACTTAGTCATACATGCATACATTTTATGTAATAATGGTCCCGGGAATCGAACTCACTATCCTGCTGTTGAAAAGGCCATGCTCTACCAACTGAGCTACTAAATGTATCTATTGCATGATGCCGCGGGAAAAAGAATGGTGCGACCAAATCATGGGATGGTTCCACCAACTGAAAAATCAGTGGAGCATGGTGCCATCAGTGGAAAATGTTAGTATCTCTCCGCCCACCGGTGAAGTGGAGCAGAGCATTCTGGGCGATCTCCAGCTCAGAGAAGATCAGAGAAGCCATCCTGTGTTTTCCTTGCAAGTTAGCAGTTTGTGTTAGACAAGGCCTGTGTGCATCCTTGCAGAGATGTGAGTACATGGAGGGATGAGCCCCTTTTGTAGGTCTGCCGATCAATTTCCAAAGACAACCCCCCCCCCCCCCCCCCCCAAAAAAAAGAAGAAGAAAAAACTCTGTCTACGTCTCAACTTGCTGTTGAGAGTTAGAATAGTAGAATACACAAGGTGCAATTTTGAAATTTGGTTGTGCATCAGCAGTTTTTCTCTTGTTGTATCAGTCACTGACAGTCACTTGGCCAGCTATCTAAAGCTCCTACTGATTTTGTTAGTCACTCTCATCAGATATCATATTAAAAACGTCAAACATTTCTCTCCACCTTATGGCAAAATGTGTAGAATTGCAGGAAATGTGTTGTAAAATAGCAAATTTTTCTCTCCGGCCCATGGCAGAATGTGTAGATTTGCCGCAAACTTGCTTTAAAAACTATAACATTTTCTCTACACCCAATGGCAAAATGTGTAAAATGTCTAAAATCTCCGCTGAGGGGGGCCTCCAAAACGTTTTGCTCGTGGAAAATATTTTTTCGCTTAGGGTTGGCTCTGACTATGTGTTGATATACAGTGGGGAGAACAAGTATTTGATACACTGCCGATTTTGCATGTTTTCCTACTTACAGAGCATGTAGAGGTCTGTAATTTTTATCATAGGTACACTTCAACTGTGAGAGACGGAATCTAAAACAAAAATCCAGAAAATCACATTGTATGATGTTTAAGTAATTAATTTGCTTTTTATTGCATGACATAAGTATTTGATCACCTACCAACCAGTAAGAATTCCGGCTCTCACAGACCTGTTAGTTTTTCTTAAGAAGCACTCCTGTTCTCCACTCATTACCTGTATTAACTGCACCTGTTTGAACTCGTTACCTGTATAAAAGACACCTGTCCACACACTCAATCAAACAGACTCCAACCTCTCCACAATGGCCAAGATCAGAGAGCTGCGTAAGGACATCAGGGATACAATTGTAGACCTGCACAAGGCTGGGATGGGCTACAGGACAATAGGCAAGCAGCTTAGTGAGAAGGCAACAACTGTTGGCGCAATTATTAGAAAATGGAAGAAGTTCAAGATGACGGTCAATCACCCTCGGTCTGGGGCTCCATGCAAGATCTCACCTCGTGGGGCATCAATGATCATGAGGAAGGTGAGGGATCAGCCCAGAACTACACGGCAGGACCTGGTCAATGACCTGAAGAGAGCTGGGACCACAGTCTCAAAGAAAACCATTAGTAACACACTACGCCATCATGGATTAAAATCCTGCAGCGCACGCAAGGTCCCCCTGCTCAAGCCAGCGCATGTCCAGGCCCGTCTGAAGTTTGCCAATGACCATCTGGATGATCCAGAGGAGGAATGGAAGAAGGTCATGTGGTCTGATGAGACAAAAATTGAGCTTTTTGGTCTAAACTCCACTCGCCGTGTTTGGAGGAAGAAGAAGGATGAGTACAACCCCAAGAACACAATCCCAACCGTGAAGCATGGAGGTGGAAACATCATTCTTTGGGGACGCTTTCTGCAAAGGGGACAGGACGACTGCACCATATTGAGGGGAGGATGGATGGGGCCATGTATCGCGAGATCTTGGCCAACAACCTCCTTTGCTCAGTAAGAGCATTGAAGATGGGTCGTGGCTGGGTCTTCCAGCATGACAACGACCCGAAACACACAGCCAGGGCAACTAAGGAGTGGCTCCGTAAGAAGCATCTCAAGGTCCTGGAGTGGCCTAGCCAGTCTCCAGACCTGAACCCAATAGAAAATCTTTGGAGGGAGCTGAAAGTCCGTATTGCCCAGCAACAGCCCCGAAACCTGAAGGATCTGGAGAAGGTCTGTATGGAGGAGTGGGCCAAAATCCTTGCTGCAGTGTGTGCAAACCTGGTCAAGACCTACAGGAAATGTATGATCTCTGTAATTGCAAACAAAGGTTTCTGTACCAAATATTAAGTTCTGCTTTGAATGATGTATCAAATACTTATGTCATGCAATAAAACGCAAATTAATGATTTTCTGGATTTTTGTTTTAGATTCCGTCTCTCACAGTTGAAGTGTACCTATGATAAAATCGGCAGTGTATCAAATACTTGTTCTCCCCACTGTAGATGTGGGTACGCAGACCCGCAACCCACTGCAGCCCCCCATGATGAGTTCAGATTTTTGTGTGCCCCCACCACCTTAAAAGTTGTCTATCCCTGTTCTACATTATTTCACAAGTTAATATCTTTAAACAAATAATTGATGGTTATGCCTAATTAAGGGGGATTTCACCCTGGGGGAATCTGGGCAAGTGTTCATCATGTCCAAGACATTTCTAGGACAGTGAGATGTGTTTCACACATAATTTCCCAAGAGGAAGGCAGGTATGGGCTTTGCGCGCTGAATGATACACCCTATGACGGCTTCCTGTGTATTGATAGGGACAATACACCGGAAGACACATTTTTTTCCAGTGTCTGAAAGACTACAACTTGTGTTGGGCAGTGCTTCGTGCTCTAGCCCCCGTCCCTCCCCCAAGGCAGGCTTTTTTGAAAAGGAGGTGGACACAACACAATCCTTTGGGCAAAACTGAAAGTACTGACCAAAAGAAATGGCTTGAAGCATCCACAGGGATGCTGGCCCATATTGCTTCCCACAGTTGTGCCAAGTTGGCTGGATGTCCTTTGGTTGGTGGACCATTCTTGATACACACAGGAAACTGTTGAGCGTGAAAAACTCTACTACTATCATCTCCCGTTCAAAGGCACTTCAATCTTTTGTCTTGCCCATTCACCCTCTGAATGGCACACATACACAATCCATGACTCAATTGTCGCAAGGCTTAAAAGTCCTTCTGTAACCTGTCTCCTCCCATTCATTTACACCGATTGAAGTGGATTTAACAAGTGAAGTCAATAAGGGATCATAGCTTTCACCTGGATTCACCTAGTCAGTCTGTCATGGAAAGAGCAGGTGTTCTTAATGTTTTGTACACTCAGCGTATATCGTGCAACCTTTAAGCTTACAGGAAATAAAAAGCAGCACTAAAGAAAGAAGACAGCAAGGGAGAGAGATACATGGAGATTTAAAAAAAGGTTAGTTCTAGGCCTCTTCAGTGATTCATCACTTTTAAAAGACCACAGCATTACGACTGACTCAGAAAACAGTCAAGAGGGATAAAGTAGTCTTTACTTGTTTTCTGAATTGTGTTTCCTCTTTGGATGCCTCAGAGAACTCAAAAGGCACACCTCAATCTCCTCTTTGCAGAAACCTATTAACCAATGCAGTTACCAGTGCTTGCAGCCACACACATGGCTCAGTCAGAGCTCATGCATAGGTTAGCTCCCCACAGTAACATTCTCCTCAATGGTCTCTCATGCACCACACAGACCAGTCCCAAAGCCATCCCTCTCCACTAATGCAATAGAGGCTGGTTAGTGTAATCAGGTTCCATATCGCAAGCTGATATACCCCTGGGGGAGCAGGGAGAGAGAGTTAGTGGGGTAGATGCGGTCCCTCACTGACGGTGAAGGCCTAATTCATGGGTTACTTTTGCTATTTATCAGCGAGCATTCTTGCATCTATGACATTACAGAAAATCTAATAAAGGAGCCGGGAATGTGTTTTCTCTAAGGGAAAAAATTTGATTCCACTAATTTGAAAATGACTGTCCCCCCCTCCTCTAGTCCCCTCCCTCACCCTCCACCTCTCAGCTGGGCTATAAACCTAACTATGATACATTTAGCTGTCTGCTTGTGCCATCCGCCTGCTGTCCTAATGCCGTTTTAAACAGGATTGTTTTCTAGCTACAGCAACAGAGGGCCATCATGACTGTTCTATTTAAACGCTAGCAGATGTGACCCGTGCTAACAATGTGCTATGCTGTACTTCAATAGTGTTGTTCTGTTGTGTTCTGTTCCTCCACACAAAGCCAAAAGAGAAGATGAATGAAAGGCATGGAGGACCATGACAAATCTAAACACCAGTTCTTATGGGGTAATAACGCACTGTTGTGCAACATCAACTGCAATTTAAGCCTCAGAATAAAGCCTGAAGCGAGAGCAGTCCTGGTCAAAGTGAGGGGTTGAATGACTGACTGAAAGACGGCCTTGGAATGGCAAACCGCGGTGTTTGATATAAGACATTATGATATCTGCAGGAAATTATATGAAAAATGTCCCTATGAAATGAAAGACTATGGGAAAGAAACTTCAAATGGCACATTTGTAGAGGGGAAAACCCAGGATCAAAATGCATACTAAACGACTGTTTAAAACACTAGTCTTTCTTGGCAATGCATAATCAACTACAACTGCAGAGAGCCCTTGGAGGTCAAGCTCTTAAAGCCTTATTTCGTCTGAGGAGAAGACTTCACCCACTGGGCACAAACTGATTGAATCAACGTTGTTTCAACACAATTTATCAACATATTGTCTCCGGAATCTACATTAAAAAAACATTGTTTTGAGGGTGACATTTCAAGCACAGGATGTCATCATGGTAACCAAATTTCAACATAGAAAAACCTTGTATAAAATATTGAATTTGTACCTTTAAAACAACGTTATATCCACTATCAGGAAAAAAACAATCTAGGCAGTACCTACTACTGGAGAATTGATCTATCTACAGCTAGACTTTGGTCTTCCATCCAGGGTTTTAACCAAGCCCAGCTTAACTATATATTTGTCACAGACTATTACCAATGTGCTATCATGAGAATGACTATTGAGAGATCTCCACTATAAAACTAAATAGATTCACTCTTGCTTTCGAAGTCATTCCAAAGGGTAGGTTTAACAGAGCAAATGAAATGTGACTATACTTTCTCACTTACATCATAAATTATGCTATTAGCATTTGCAAAGTAATCAACAGCTATTGTTTCAATTCAACCCAGGATTCAACTAAACATTGACAATACATACAGTAGGCCTAGGGTTTCAAGCTCTGGTTGATTTAAAATGTAATTCTATTTAGTGATACTGAATTTTGTTTGGTTGTCAACGCAGAGATGTATTGTCTGCTTGGATAGTTCCGTCTGTGCCACTGACTTAGTCTGACTTTAATTCCAGTTTGTCTACAAATAAATAATTGATATGTTGGATTCACGTATCCATCTCAACCAAAAATCTAAGTTAAAGAGTAGGACTAAATCAAATCAAACTTTATTTACATTTACATTTACGTCATTTAGTAGACGCTCTTATCCAGAGCGACTTACAAATTGGTGCATTCACCTTATAGCCAGTGGGATAACCACTTTACAATATGTTTTTTTTTTTTTTTTCTTTGGGGTGGGGTAAGGGGGGGTTGAAGGATTACTTTATCCTATCCCAGGTATTCCTTAAAGAGGTGGGGTTTCAAGTGTCTCCGGAAGGTGGTGAGTGACTCCGCTGTCCTGGCGTCGTGAGGCAGCTTGTTCGACCATTGGGCTGCCAGAGCAGCGAACAGTTTTGACTGGGCTGAGCGGGAACTGTGCTTCCGCAGAGGTAGGGGGTCCAGCAGGCCAGAGGTGGATGAACGCAATGCCCTCGTTTGGGTGTAGGGACTGATCAGAGCCTGAATGTATGGAGGTGCCATTCCCCTCACAGCTCCGTAGGCAAGCACCATGGTCTTGTAGCAGATGCGAGCTTCAACTGGAAGCCAGTGGAGTGTGCGGAGGAGCGGGATGACGTGAGAGAATTTGGGAAGGTTGAACACCAGACGGGCTGCGGCATTCTGGATGAGTTGTAGGGGTTTAATGGCACAGGCAGGGAGCCCAGCCAACAGCGAGTTGCAGTAATCCAGACGGGAGATGACAAGTGCCTGGATTAGGACCTGTGCCGCTTCCTGTGTAAGGCAGGGTCGTACTCTCCGAATGTTGTAGAGCATGAACCTACAGGATCGGGTCACCACCTTGATGTTAGCGGAGAACGACAGGGTGTTGTCCAGGGTCACGCCAAGGTTCTTTGCACTCTGGGAGGAGGACACAATGGAGTTGTCAACCGTGATGGCGAGATCATGGAACGGGCAGTCCTTCCCCGGGAGGAAGAGCAGCTCCGTCTTGCCGAGGTTCAGCTTGAGGTGGTGATCCGTCATCCACACTGATATGTCTGCCAGACATGCAGAGATGCGATTCGCCACCTGGTTATCAGAAGGGGGAAAGGAGAAGATTAGTTGTGTGTCGTCTGCGTAGCAATGATAGGAGAGGCCATGTGAGGATATGACAGAGCCAAGTGACTTGGTGTATAGCGAGAATAGGAGAGGGCCTAGGACTGAGGCCTGGGGGACACCAGTGGTGAGAGCACGTGGTGCGGAGACAGATTCTCGCCACGCCACTTGGTAGGAGCGACCTGTCAGGTAGGACGCAATCCAAGAGTGAGCCGCGCCGGAGATGCCCAACTCGGAGAGGGTGGAGAGGAGGATCTGATGGTTCACAGTATCAAAAGCAGCAGACAGGTCTAGAAGGACAAGAGTAGAGGAGAGAGAGTTAGCTTTAGCAGTGCGGAGAGCCTCCATGACACAGAGAAGTGCATTTAAAGTATGATTTGATTTAGTCCTATTCTTTAACTACAAACTAATGTAACAAACGTTAAAATGAGTAACACATCCATGGCCACATTGAGGTTACTGTAGAAATAATGTCTTATGTAATCATATAAAAGCATGCATGTTCAAGATAGCAAGCATAGGTCATCACAGGTCTGTGGAGATCTTCACAATTGCTGTAAAAATCTGTGCAGAATCTCGAACCGCATTGATCAGTTGCACCATGTACTTTTAATGTAATTTCAACTGCAATCCAGGTCATTTGGTTTTGCTATTAGATGAAGCACAGTGATAAACATAATCTGTTGCATAAATAAACAAAATATCTGACATTGTATTCCCATTGGAATTTGGTTGTGCTTTTAGATGGTTGAATGCATAGTGATAACACATTGGAAATTCAACTAACTTATGGCTATCTTTTTGAGTGGGTGAATATAGGTTGTGTTCTCATTGATCAATATCTCAACCGAATACTACCCAATCATCCATGTCGAAATGACGTGTTGTGCCCAGTGTGCAGTCAATGAAAAGTACTGAGACTTCAACTCCAGAAAAAGCAGCAGGGATACAAGCAAACGTCTGCCAAATGAATGAGCATTGAGAATGCTGTGAGAATGCAGCCAGGACATGATATTGTCAACATTGACACATCTGCTCGTCATGGGGCACGGAATGCACAATAACTCTGTTAACCCCAATTTGGCCTAACAAAGTTTATCCTGACATTGGATTTTGTTTATAACTCATCAGATGTTGACATGCCCAAAATCCAATTCAGTTGTGAGGATCTGAGTATCATCAATTCCCATCATCCCCATATTCTAAACATGGAGATAAACAGAGTTCCCCGTTCCCCAGAGAACCCTGGTGGCTCTACTGCAATGTTATTTTGAGAAACGGTTTAATGGAATGGCCTTTAATGATATTGGAATTCTGAAGAAATGTAGGAATTAATGCCTTGAAGTGTAAACAGGTTTATGAAATATTAAGCATTGCACAACAATGTCTGAAGCCAACAAACTTTTCCTCTTTTATATGATGGGTTTGTCGCTGTAGCACTGCTTTGTGTTGTTAACAACACAAGTGAAAATATGAGAACAGTTCTCCTTCTTGAACAGGCATAGAAACAGTGAGCTCGTGCTGCAGCCATTATCCCATGAAATTTGTCACCGTAAAAACAATATCCTGGTCATGACAAATTGAGTCGACGCAATAAAACACCTTTTGGAGTGTTTTATTCCACTGTGCTGGGCTCCATCCATCCACACCGAACCACAGACCTCTTGCCCTCCAGGTGCACATTGGTTGGAGCCCTTCACGAATGTGCAAACGACAGCGAGCAAGTACCTCCATTTTCTGTTTGGGTGCCGCACTGAGATCTATGTCAGCTCCCGACAATAAGAGTAAGAGAGAGTAAGAGAGAGAGAGAGAGAGAGAGAGGGAGAGAGAAAGAGAAATAGAGAGGCTGAGGGAAGCAGGTCCTGAGGATATCATTAGCACTACCCAGCCCCAGAGCTAGCAGGTCGACCGGGACACTCGTAAAAATAGACACAGACTCCCTGCTAGCCTACATACAGGCTATGCGGTCTGGTGACATGCTAATGGCATAATGCATGTACAGTTGTGGTAAAAAGTTGAGAATGACACAAGTATTGGTCTTCACAAAGTTCGCTGCTTCAGTGTTATGAGATATTTTTTGTCAGATGTTACTATGGTATACTGAAGTATAATTACAAGCATTCCATAATTTATTGACAATTACATTAAGTTTATGCAAAGAGTCAATATTTGCAGTGTTGACCCTTCTTTTTCAAGACCTCTGCAATCCGCCCTGGCATGCTGTCAATTAACTTCTGGGCCACATCCTGACTGATGGCAGCCCATTCTTGCATAATCAATGCTTGGAGTTTGTCAGAATTTGTGGGGTTTTGTTTGTCCACCCGCCTCTTGAGGATCGACCACAAGTTCTCAATGGGATTAGGGTCTGGGGAGTTTCCTGGCCATGGACCCAAAATGTTGATGTTTTGTTCCCCGAGCCACTTAGTTATCACTTTTGCCTTATGGCAAGATGCTCCATCATGCTGGAAAAGGCATAGGTTGTCACCAAACTGTTCTTGGATGGTTGGGAGAAGTTGCTCTCGGAGGATGTGTTGGTACCATTCTTTATTCATGGATGTGTTCTTAGGCAAAATTGTGAGTGAGCCCACTCCCTTGGCTGAGAAGCAACCCCACACATGAATGGTCTCAGGATGCTTTACTGTTGGCATGACACAGGACTGATGGTAGCGCTCACCTTGTCTTCTCCGGACAAGATGTTTTCCGGATGCCCCAAACATTCGGAAAGGGGTTTCATCAAAGAAAATGACTTTAGCCCAGTCCTCAGCAGTCCAATTCCTGTACCTTCTGCAGAATATCAGTCTGTCCCTGATGATTTTCCTGGAGAGAAGTGGCTTCTTTGCTGCCCTTCTTGACACCAGGCCATCCTCCAAAAGTCTTTGCCTCACTGTGCGTGCAGATGCACTCACACCTGCCTGCTGCCATTCCTGAGCAAGCTCTGCACTGGTGGTGCCCCGATCCCGCAGCTGAATCAACTTTAGGAGACGGTCCTGGCACTTGCTGGACTTTCTTGGTCACCCTGACGCCTTCTTCACAACAATTGAACCTCTCTCCTTGAAGTTCTTGATGATCCGATAAATGGTTGATTTGGGTGCAATCTTACTAGCAGCAATATCCTTGCCTGTGAAGCCCTTTTTGTGCAAAGCAATGATGACTGCACGTGTTCCCTTGCAGGTAACCATGGTTAACAGAGGAAGAACAATGATTTCAAGCACCACCCTCCTTTTAAAGCTTCCAGTCTGTTATTCTAACTCAATCAGCATGACAGAGTGATCTCCAGCCTTGTCCTCGTCAACACTCTCACCTGTGTTAACGAGAGAATCACTGACATGATGGCAGCTGGTCCTTTTGTGACAGGGCTGACATGCTGTGGAAATGTTTTTGGGGGATTAAGTTCATTTTCATGGCCAAGAGGGACTTTTGCAATTAATTGCAATTAATTTGATCACTCATGACATTCTGGAGTATATGCAAATTGCCATCATCAAAACTGAGGTAGCAGACTTTGTGAAAAGTAGTATTTTTAGAGTCATTCTCTAAACTTTTGACCACGACTGTACTGTATGGTTGATAACTGTCACAAAACACTGCACATACAAGAAGGACATGAAAAAACAAACGGGATAGGGGTTTGGTTTTGATTTCCCTTTTATGTTCTCATACGAAACATAACTCACGTAAAATGTATTTCAAATACATGTATCTTTGCTCAATTGCATGTAATATCCAGAAATGCATGGCTATGACATCTACACTATAAAAAATGAAGGTTCCTCAAAGGTTCTTTTGGAAAGGTGATGGTTCTATGTGGAACCATAATGACTCAAATAACCCTTTAAGCTCTTCAATGGTTGTTTACAGTTCACAAAAGGTTTTTTGCTCTTTTAGTGATAATAAAAAATGTAGAGGAGGCGGGTCATTCAAATATTTTGGGGAGTGTGTCATTCCAGTTTATCTAATGTGTAGTGTTTTGCCATCACATATTATAATTTACTATGGCCAGTGACAGGGTCTTGTGAAATACCTATGGAATTTTAACAATATAACATTGCTGACCAGAAAAATTAAATCTGTATGGTTCTTCAAAAGGATCTACAAACAATCTATAGAGAACCTTTCTCCATAAATGTTATATAAAGAACCATAAACAAGGGTTCTATATAGCCTTGTAGCCAGGGTTGTAACCATAGCGGAACCCTTTTTGGTGCTATATAGAAACTTTTTTAATGGTTCTTTATAGAACCTTAGGAAAGGGTTTCTTTATAACGCTCCACAATATGTAAAATTGTAGGTCTAGGTCTTGTGCTTCCAATGGCTCTACAGTGGATGGTTAGCGGAATTATGGCGTGTTCGTAACCATGTGGAAAGTGGGAATTTACCACATCTGGGAAAAATCCACTTGAACAGACCTCCAACTGGTAATTACTAGTTAAGTCAGCCATGAATCCCCTTGTGACAGGGGGAATGGAAGCTTGTTGTGTACAACAGAGAAGGGCAATTGAATGAAAGATTCACAAATGATTTTAAAACATTCCTAGCCTGTCTATCTTTGGGTAACAGGGTTGACATATTACGCTCGACCCGCTCAGTTTTTCACCACAAAACACCTGAAAATTGCCAAAAAGAGTAGAACCAGCTCACCTGCTTTTACACCATGATTTGACTATTAGATGTTCAATGTTTCTTTAGAGATAAATATTTAGAAAATAAAAGTTTCACCATATTAAAACAAGAGTTCAGTTCACGTAACAGGGTTGACCGTAAAATGAGATACAGTCATAAATGAATCACTAATCACATGAAATAAATAATATAATCTTCAGAAATAACTTTGTCAAAGCAACAAACTAACTAGGGTTTTACAATGATGGTGAAAACTTGGGAGTATTTTGGGGGGTTAGTGGGTTACAATCTTCCTAGAAGTCACAGAGGGTGCACAAAGGGACATTGTTGCTTTTGCCAGCAGCATACCACCCTGCATCCCACTGCTGGCTTGCCTCTGAAGCTAAGCAGGGTCGGTCCCTGGATGGGAGACTGGAAGTGGTGTTAGAGCACCAGTAGAGGGCACTCTTCCCTCTGGTCTAAATAGATCCCCAGGGCAGTGAAAGGGACATTGCCCTGAGTAGGGTGCTGTCTTTCAGATGGGACGTTAAAACGGGTGTCCTGACTCTCTGTGGTCATTAAAAATCCCATGGCTCTTATCGTAAGAGTAGAGGTGTTAACCCTGGTGTCATGGCCACCTAATCATCCTCCTAATAGGCATATATCACCGCTGATGTGTGGTGAGCGTTCTGGCCCAAAAATGGTCGCTGTGTATCACCCAGGTGGGTGGTACACATTGGTGGTGGATGAGGTGAGTTTCCCCCTACTATGTAAAGTGCTTTGAGTACTTCAGTTGGTAGAAAATTGCTAAATAAAATGCAGAATTTGGACCTTAAGTCTTTATACTGAAAAACTGATTTATTGAATTCTCCTGGTAGTCTATATTAAAAAGGCACTTCCAACAGGCTTTTAAAATTCAGTATTGGTGCATAATTTCTACTTAAAGACGTCCACCAGCGATTTTTGAACTTTTACTGTTGAAAAGCGATATCCCAAGTATAAATATAGTAAGGTACACACACACTAAAGGGTAAAATAGTGAGATGCAAAAAGCATTCATTTCGTGGAATGACCCAGTACAAGTCCTGTCCGTTGGACGGTGCTTGCAATGCTCGTCACACGCACATGAAAAACGTTTGTAGTCATTTAAATGCAAGTTAGTGTTTTTAGTACGCTTTTGTTATGTGTCAAGTACAATAAAAATGCATTTTGACTAAATATACTGTAGCAGCGGCAGCCTATTAGAAGACTTGGAGGTGTGGCTTGTTGAGGGCGTGGCTTGTCAAAGTGCTTTTTGGGCTCACATAAGACGGATTGTCATGCCAGTTAATGTTATGGTGTGTTCTGTGATTATAGGTCAAGCTTGTACACTGCCAGTTCTGCAGTATTAACGAGACTGACATAAGTCCATGTGATGCCAAAGAGAGTTTCATTGTTAAGACAGTCACCATTTCTTTACAATATGATTTGGCCAATATTTTAAAAGGTTAGGATACATGAGTTTTTACTCACCAAAGTAAGAACACAGTGTGGTCAAAGACTTAGTAACTTCCAACAGGGCACACCACGTCATTTCAATGTGGAAATGCAGTAATATTTGGTTGAGTCATTGATCAATGAGATTTTAACCTTTATTCACCCACCCAAAATTGACAGCAAGAAATGTGTTTAATTCCCAATGTGTTATCACTGCGCTTTCAACCATTTAAAAGCAAAACAAAGCTCAAATGGGAATACAATGTCAGATATTTTGCATTTATACAACACTTAATGTGTTATCACTGTGCTTTATCTAATAGCACAACCAAATGACCTGGATTGCATTTGAGATTACATTAAAAGTACATAGTGCAAGTGATCAATGCTGTTTAAGATTCTGTGCAGATTATTACAGCTTAGAGCAGGAACAGGCCGGGCCGGACTTGCGACGCGCACCACTGGCTTGGTGCGAGGAGCAGGTACGGGCCGGACCGGACTGTGAAGGCGGACTGGAGGTCTGGAGCGGAGAGCTGGCACAACCCGTCCTGGCTGGCTGCCCAATTTCGCATTACACATGCGGGGTGCTGGCACAGGACGCACTGGGCTGTGCACGCGCACTGGCGATACAGTTCGTAGAACTGGCGCAGGATATGCAGGACCGAGTAGGCGTACTGGAGACCAGGAGCGTTGAGCCGGCACACCCCGTCCTGGCTGGATGCCCATCTTCGCACCGCACATGAGTGGTGCAAGCACAGGACGTACAGGACTGTGCCGGCGCACTGGCGACACAGTACGTAGCTCCGCATAACACGGAGCTTGCCCAGTCATACGCCTCTTCACGTGAGTACGGGGAGTTGGCTCTGCTCTAACCCTAGGCTCCGCCAACCACCCCATGTGCCCCCCCCCAACATTTTCTTGGGGCTGCTTCTCGGGCTTCCTCCTCGACCGGCCTCCTCCGTGTTGCCGTTGCTCCTCTCCTGCCTGGGCATCTACCTTAGCCCATGGTCCTTTCCCCGCAAATATCTCTTCCCATGACCACAAATTGGCCACCTGTGACATGGCCATCCGCTCCGCCTGGGCACGCTGCTTGGTCCTAGTTTGGTGGGATCTTCTGTCACATTCGTTGAATGACAGGACAGACCAAGGTGCAGCGTGATATACGTACATGTTTATTAAACTTAATAAACACACGACAAAACAATAAACGAAACGAAACGTGAAGTCCTAAGGTAAATACACAACCAACCTTAACCGGAACAAGATCCCACAACCCACTAGTGCCAATAGGCTGCCTAAGTATGATCCCCAATCAGAGACAACGAGCTACAGCTGCCTCTGATTGGGAACCACACCGGCCAACATAGATCTACACATAATAGATCAAAACATAGAAAACACCACAAAGAATATACACACCCTGACTCAACATATAAGAGTCCCCTGAGTCAGGGCGTGACAACGTCAAGGTGTCTGAATACTTTCCGAATGCACTGTATTTTGTGATATACATTTTAAATACATTCCACAATACATACAATGTCTTGAATACAGTGCCTTCAGAAAGTATTCACACCCTTGACTTTTTTCACATTTTGTTGTGTTACAGCCTGAATTTAAAATGGATTACATGGAGATTATGTATCACTGATATGAACACAATACAGTGCCTTGCAAAAGTATTCATCCCCCTTGGCGTTTTTCCTATTTTGTTGCATTACAACCTGTAATTTAAATTGATTTTTATTTGGATTTAATCTAATGGACATACACAAAATAGTCCAAATTGGTGAAGTGGAATGAAAAAAATAACTTGATTCAAGAAATTCGAAAAAATTAATCACGAAAAAATGGTGCGTACATATGTATTCACACCCTTTTCTATGAAGCCCCTAAATAAGATCTGGTGCAACTAATTACCTTCAGAAGTCACAAAATTAGTTAAATAAAGTCCACCTGTGTGCAATCTAAGTGTCACATGATCTCAGTATATATACACCTGTTCTGAAAGGCCCCAGAGTCTGCAACACCACTAAGCAAGGGGCACCACCAAGCAAGCGGAACCATGAAGACCAAGGAGCTCTCCAAACAGGTCAGGGACAAAGTTGTGGAGAAGTACAGATCAGGGTTGGGTTATAAAAGAAATATCAGAAACCTTGAACATCCCACGGAGCACCATTGAATCCATTATTAAAAAATGGAAAGAATATGGCACCACAACAAACCTGCCAAGAGAGGACCGCCCACCAAAACTCACAGACCAGGCAATGAGGGCATTAATCAAAGAGGCAACAAAGAGACCAAATATAACCCTGAAGGAGCTGCAAAGCTCCGCAGCGGAGATTGGAGTATCTGTCCATAGGACCACTTTAAGCCATACACTCCACAGAGCTGGGCTTTACGGAAGAGTGGCCAGAAAAAAAGCCATTGCTTAAAGAAGAAGAAAAAGCAAACACGTTTGCATGTGGGAGACTCCCCAAAAATATGGAAGAAGGTACTCTGGTCAGATGAGACTAAAATGTAGCTTTTTGGCCATCAAGGAAAACGCTATGTCTGGCGCAAACCCATCACCTCTCATCACCCCGAGAACACCATCCCCACAGTGAAGCATGGTGGTGGCAGCATCATGCAGTGGGGATGTTTATCCATCGGCAGGGACTGGGAAACTGGTCAGAATTGAAGGAATGATGGATGGCGCCAAATACAGCAAGATTATTGAGGGAAACCTGTTTCAGTCTTCCAGAGATTTGAGACTGGGACGGAGGTTCACCTTCCAGCAGGACAATGACCCTAAGCACACTGCTAAAGCAACACTTGAGTGGTTTAAATGGAAACATTTAAATGTCTTGGAATGGCCTAGTCAAAGCCCAGACCTCAATCCAATTGAGAATCTGTGGTATGACTTAAAGATTGCTGTACACCAGCGGAACCCATCCAACTTGAAGGAGCTGGAGCAGTTTTGCCTTGAAGAATGGGCAAAAATCCCAGTGCCTGGATGTGCCAAGCTTATAGAGACATACCCCAAGAGACTTGCAGCTGTAATTGCATCCTTCCGGCATCCTTCCGGGGGGGGGGGGGGTGAATAGTTATGCACGCTCAAGTGGGGGGGTGAATCATTTCGCAAGCCACTGTACCCTATAATGTCAAAGTGGAATTATGTTTTTCAAAATGTTTACAAATTAATTAAAAATGTGAAGCTGAAATGTCTTAAGTGAATAAGTATTCAACCCCTTTGTTATGGAAAGCCTAAATAACTTCAGGAGTAAAACATTGCTTAACAAGTCAGATAAGTTACATGGACTCACTCTGTTCAATAATGGTGTATAACATGATTTTTGAATTACTACCCCATCTCTGTACCCCACACAGTATCTGTAAGGTCCCTCGGTCGAGCATTGAATTTCAAGCACAGATTCAACGACAAAGACCATGGAGGTTTTCCCAATGCCTCATAAAGAAGGGCACCAATTGGTAGATGGGTAAAAATAAAAATAAAAGCTGACATTGAATATCCCTTTGAGAATGGTGAAGTTATTAATTACACTTTGGATGGTGTACCAATACACCCAGTCACTACAACATACAGGCATCCTTCCTAACTTAATTGACCGAGAGGAAGGAAACTGCTCAGGGCTTTCACCAAATGGTGATTTTAAACCAGTTACAGAGTTAAATGTCTGTGATAGGAGAAAACTGAGGATGGATCAACAACATTGTAGTTACAGTCCTCTACGATACTAACCTAAATGACAGAGTGAAAAGAAGGAAGTCTGCACAGACAAATATTCCAAAACATGCATCCTGTTTGCAATAAGGCACTAAAGTAATACTGCAAAAAAATCCTGAATTGTCCTGAGTTATGTTTGGGGAAAAACCAACACAGCACATCACTGAGTACCACTCTTCATATTTTCAAGCATGGTGGTGGCTGCATCATGATATGGGTATGCTTGTCATCGGCAAGTACTTGGGAGTGTTTTAGGATAAAAAGAAAAGGAGTAGAGCTAAGTGAGTAATGTCCTAGGAAAACCTGGTTCAGTCTGCTTTCCAACAGACACACCTTTCAGCAGGACAATAACCCAAAACGCAAGGCCAAATATACACTGGAGTTACTTACAAAGACGACATTGAATGTTTCTGAGTGGCCTAGTTACAGTTTTAACTTAAATCGGCTTGAAAATCTATGGCAAGACTTGAAAATGGCTGCTCATTGCTAATGATCAACAACCAAATTGACAGAGCTTGAAAAAAAATTTAAAGAATAAATGGGCTGTATTGTACAATCCAGGTTTGCAAAGCTTTTAGAGACTTACCCAGAAAGACTCACAGTTGTAATCGCTGCCAAAAGTGATTTTAACATGTACTGACGCAGGGGGTTGAATACTTATCTAATCAAAATATATTCATGTTTTATTTACAATTAATAAAAAATTAAGATTTTGTGTTTAATTCCACTTTTTAACACAACAAAATGTGGAAAAAAAAGTCAACGGTGTGAATACTTTCTGAAGGCACTGTATCCTAAAAAAATGTATCTAAAAAAGCATTTGGAAAGTATTCAGGCCCCTTGACTTTTTCCACATTTTGTTACGTTACAGCATTATTCTAAAATGTATTAAATTGTTTTTTTCCCCTCATCAATCTGCGCACAAAAATCTAAAAACCTGTTTTCACTTTGTCATTGTGGGGTAATGTGTGTAGATTGATGAGGGAAAAAAAACGAATTTAATAAATTTTAGAATAAGGCTTTAACATAACAAAATGTGGAAAAAGGGAAGGAGTCTGAATACTTTACGAATGCACTGTATTTTAAAGTTGCACTATGCAGAAATCACTCCGCCATTTCCTGGTTGCTAAAACTCCCATAGCTCGCCCAATTTCAGTTTATGTGACAAAATAAGCTAGTATAGTGTAGAGAATCATTGTACCATCGAAACCGCTGTTAAATATATTGTTGACACAAAAACAAAACTTAAGAATGGGAAGCACAGAGAAAGCACACATAGAACAGATCTAACGCTTCTTAGACTTGCTTTCAAGTAGAATGATAGATCTATAACTGACATTTCTATGTGAATTTGGTGGGGTCGCCCAAAAACGTACATATTGCCACTTCAAAAATGTATTATTTTCCCATATGGGTTCCTATGCTTCCTACAGTGCTGATACTTCCCAAACACGGAATTCACTCGGTAATAACCATTTGTCAACACCCAATGACCATGCGCTCTCCCATTGGCAGCCATAGACAGTCAGTTACCAGCTGTACACTGGATCAAGCCTGCAAACATTTTCTCTCCTCCAAAAACAGAAATCTTTCGTTCTGACATGCTTCGGTAAATAAGGGAGAGAGAGAGCGAGAGAGAGCGAGAGGCCAAGGGACATCCTAAAGGTACGCCTGAACACCCCTGCCAACTGACTAAAGATATGCCTCGATGCCCCTGCCAACCACCTAAACAGGAAGACGTTAAACACTTCCAGAAACCCTCATTGCAGGATGCAATCAACTACATTACAGTGAGCCTTTTATTCCGTGTCAACTTTTTATGCTACGTTGACCTCTCACCATCAGTAATTCCCAATACTGGGAAACAATAATTGTTTTATACCTAGCTCTCCCTACCAACAATATCCCAAGTCCCATCAACAGTCTTTGAGACATTAGAGGGCCAATTTGGGCCAGGGCCAACTACATCTACAACAACCCAACGACATGGACGCATGGATACGGACCAAACCAACAAACAGCCTGCAGGAGACACCTCCTCACAAAGTGATCACCCCTAAGTAGAATGGCACAGTCCAACCAGTCATGCACTTTAATCAACACAAGCCTGAGGGGAGATGCACAATATAATGTAGGAACAAACTACTGAGAGGAACAATGGAAGACTGAATTCTGTTGGCTGAAGATCATTTATGTGCAAATGCTCTCCATCATTGCCTGGTGCACTCTTCCTACTAGGCCTACCATTCCTCCTGCAAGAGTGTGAGATGTGACACCTCGTGGTGTGGCTGTGAGACAGCTAGTTTACTGGCCAGGTCCAAACTCTATCACACTCAGTCATGGGGCACCACACTGGCCCACAGGAACCCTGATTACTATGATTATATTTCACAGTTTAAACACAGACACTGCCCTGTGCATCAGATCCCATTAACACCACTTAGCTAACCGCCTGGACTTATCCTCTGATGCTAACAGCCTGGATAGCAAATTAAAGCAGATGCTTACGCACATACACGCACGCGCGTATGTTGGTTGGGTTTACACGCACACACACAAACGTAGCTTACAACGTGAAAGCAAAAGAAGAGGAAGCATTAAAGAACAGGAGAAGAGAAAGAAGTGTGTTGCCAGGAGGGATATTTTAAACATGTGAGAGAGGGACTGACATCTAAAGTCACTCAAAAAGAGAGAATCTGTTTAGATGAATCTGCTGAAGGAAATTAGAAAATATATGTCCTCAATATCACAATTATTCAAAAATTCAAAATCATTTGACAGCATAAAATGGACAGAAATTAGACATTGAGAAATAAGACGAATCAAAATCAATTAACTGGGTTATGATCTGATGAGTTCAAAATCCGAACATGAAACCGCTCTGGATCGAGTTTCTGTCCCTTTGAAATTTACTGGCTACGCCCCCTTCACTTAAAGTTTCTCAACAGCAGTCTAACAGTGGTCAACGCAGACCAAAGGATAGATTATCCTGACCTAGTCTAACCAACACTTACAGGAACAGCACTGAGTGACTGCGGCATGGGCTTTAAACTGTATTATACTGTATTTACACTGCCAGTGTCAATCTAAGGAACTTCAGACTTTTGTCTATAATTTCCAAAAAGGTTTAAGCTTTAACCTCGTCATCTAAAGATCAAACTCCGACTCAAAACTATATGCTTTCAATTATCTAAAAAAATATATCCTGCCCCAACCACAATAAAAAATGATTACCCCACAATTAAAAGGCTGTTTAATGGTTAGGCCTCAGCCGTGTCTAAGGGGACCTAAAGTACTTTTCTGTTTTTAATAAATGTGTTGTAATGACTTTGTGTCTTGGGGGGGGGCTAAAATTGTAAAACACAAAATTGTAAAATTGTTAGCACTTAAAGTCAACCATAGTCTTGAAACTAAGGTTAGCTGAATGAACATATAGCCCCCTTGTTGCTCTGTCCTCTTTATGGGCCTAATTGAAACACTGAGCATTGTGGCAAGTTTCAACCCCCACTTTCTGGCAGACAACAGTGCTGGGTTGGTCTGGGTTCAGTGTTCCATCTCTCCACTATGGAAGCCAGAAAAGAGTCAGTGAAGTTGCCTGACTGACTGACTGGTTCCAGAGGGAAGAGGGAGATAGGGAGAAAAGTCAGAGAAAGGACAACAGGCAGAGAACAGGAGAGAGGGATTACAGAAAAAGGACAGGGGAATGACGAGTAGTCAAGCAGATGTAGGGGGAATATAGAGCGACAGTGTATGTGTGAAGGAAGGAGAATGAGATGACTAAGGGGCAGGAGAGATGAAGACATACGATATATGAGAGAAAAGGACACAAATGGAGGGTATTGTTAAAGGACAAGTGTGGCAAAGGTAAAAAGTGACCACATTTCTCAGCATGTGAATAAGGCATTGATACATCAGGGAAGTTACTCAGTAATGACATCTGTGATGAAGTAGTTAAAGAGTTAAGGGGAGAGTTAAAAAGGGGGTAACAAAAAATGATAATTCCCGTTTGCATAAAAAAGAAAAACATCTGAGCTGACCTCACGGTTCTGAAGCATTACTTACAGTTAAAGCAATGAGAGCAGCCGGGGATGGTTTAAACAACCAAATATGGCCAGCTGTAATGGGAGAAGTGACATAGGGCCAGTTAACCGGCTGTCTATGCAAAAATCACTGTTCTGGAACGATCTCTATCTGTTATTATAAACTGTGTGGTTTGAGCCCTGAATGCTGATTGGCTGAAAGCCGTGGTATATCAGACCGTATACCACGAGCATGACAAAGCATTTAGTTTACTCTAATTACATTGGTAACCAGTTTATAATAGCATTAAGGCACCTCGGGAGTTTGTGGTACATGGCCAATACACCACGGCTAAGGGCTGTATGCAGACACTCTTCGTTGTGTCGTGCATAAGAACAGCCCTTAGCCGTGGTATATTGGCCATATGCCACACCCCCTCGGGCATTATTGCTTAATTCTACAGTGATGAGCCCAGATAACCTCCTCGGGCTATGTGTATAAGCGTGTGTGTATGTCTTGATTGGCATACACAGCAGGCTTGTTCATAAACGTAAAGTGAAAAGGTTCAGAGGTAGTGCACATGAGAGCCATATACATTGAATGTACAAAACATTAGCAATACATTCCTAATATTGAGTTGCACCCCCTTTTGCCCTCAGAAAAGCCTAAATTTGTCGGGGCATGGACTCTACAAGGTGTCGAAAGCGTTCCACAGGGATGCTGGCCCATGTTTACTCCAATGCTTCCCACAGTTGTGTCAAGTTGTCGGGATGTCCTTTGGGTGTTGGACCATTCTTGATACACACAGGAAACTGTTGAGTGTGTGTCACGCCCTGACTCTGGGGACTCGTATTTGTTGAGTCAGGGTGTGTATTTTCTGTGTGTATGTTCTATGTTGTATTTTCTAGGTTTGGATCTAGATCGTCTAAATCTATGTTGGCCGGTGTGGTTCCCAATCAGAGGCAGCTGTCGCTCGTTGTCTCTGATTGGGGACCATACTTAGGTAGCCTATTGGCACTAGTGGGTTGTGGGATCTTGTTCCGTGTTAGGTATGTTTGTTTTGTGTACCTTGGACTTCACGTTTCGTTTGTTGTTTTGTCATTGTGTTTATTCGGAAAAAATAAACATGTACACATATCACGCTGCGCCTTGGTCCGTCCCGTCTGTAAACGAGCGTGGCAGTGTGAAAAACCCAACAGTGTTGCAGTTCTTGACACACTCAAACCGGTGCGCCTGGCACATACTACCATACCCCGTTCAAATCTTTTGTCTTTCCCATTCACCCTCCGAATGGGCACACATACAGAATCCATGTCTCAATTGTCACAAGGCTTAAGAATCGTTCTTTAACCTGTCTCCTCACCTTCATCTTTACTGATTCAAGTGGATTTAACAGGTGACATCAATAAGGGATCATAGACTGACCTGGTTAAAGCTATGTCAAGGAAAGAGCAGGTGTTCCTAATGTTTTGTACACTTAGTGTATAGACAGTTGGGCCAATGCGGTTTCTGTCTGAATGTTCCGAGAGCGCCACTTTCTCCTCCATAGCCATTGCTAAGTGATAATTGACACTTCCGCATAGTGCTGTTTATTTCTGATAGTTTTCAAAACCTATAAAGATGTTCAGTGAAAGCAGATATACCGTGTTGGCACCACAACACAGTACTGACTTGGCTACACATTATCCTGAATGTTAATCAATAAAAATGTGTTATATTCGCTGCTCTGTTTTGCTTGTTTACAGCGAGGGAATTGTCGGAGGCACTCTCGTATTGTTACATCGCCAACATTTCGAGAATAAAAGGCACTAACATGACAGCCAAATTCTCTCTATATACAATACATGACCAAAGGTATGTGCTGCTCGTCGAACATCTCATTCCATAATTATGGGCATTAATATGGAGTTGGTCCCCCCTTTGCTGTTATAACAGCCGCCACTCTTCTGGGAAGGCTTTCCACTAGATGTTGGAACATTGCTGCGGGGACTTGCTTCCATTCAGCCACAAGAGCATTAGTGACGTCGGGCACTGATGATGGGCGATTAGGCCTGGCTTGCAGTTGGCGTTCCAATTCATCCCAAAGTTGTTTGATGGGGTTGAGGTCAGGGCTCTGTGCAGGCCAGTCAAGTTCTTCCAAACCGATCTCGACAAACCATTTCTGTATGGACCTCGCTTTGTGCACAGGGGCATTGTCATGCTGAAACAGGAAAGGGCCTTCCCCAAATAA
Source organism: Coregonus lavaretus (assembly GCF_964263955.1). NCBI lineage: Eukaryota > Metazoa > Chordata > Actinopteri > Salmoniformes > Salmonidae > Coregonus > Coregonus lavaretus. The sequence goes on along the minus strand of NC_140012.1, from coordinate 11,878,848 downwards.
CAGCACATACAGTTGACCGGGGCAGCTCTAGCAGGGCAGACAATTTACGAACTGACTTGTTGGAAAGGTGGCATTCTATGACGGTGCCACGTTGAAAGTCATCGAGCTCTTCAGTAAGGCCATTCTACTACCAATGTTTGTCTATGGAGATTGCATGGCTGTGTGCTCGATTTTATATACCTTTCAGCAGCAGGTGTGGCAACACCACTAATTTAAAGGGGTGTCCGCATACTTTTGTATATATAGTGTATAAGACTCTGGTGCACATGTGACGTCGTGGGTGTGTGTGAGGATACACACGTATAAAACACACGCGTCAGTCTAATTCCACAGACTGGCCTGATGTGAAGGCAGCAGAGAACTCTAGTGGAAGGTTTAACTTCTCCCTTCAGCTAGATCCAACCTGTTCGCCCCTCCTAACTAAAAGCCTCTTCACACTTACTACACTTTTCGTAGAAATACCTTCAGCTACACATGTTACTCAAACGTAAACTGGCGTCCTTGCTACGCCTCGACTGCTAATATTTGAGAATTGTTTTATAGATTTTTTACCTGAAATTGCAGTAACAGCCAGTTACATTCCAAAATTGTCGCAGTAGCTGCCGGCTGCACTGAGCCACGTAAACCATATTATCCCATCCCCACCACCAAAAACATGTAAAATGTAGATCATATATACAAATACGATGTAACATTGTGTGGTGATTTCAAAGGTGGCACCACAGGTCCCAGAGTGGTGGGGGGTGGGAATTGTTGTCCTGGGGCCCAGAGTTTTTCCTGATCTAGTAGTAGGCTAACCTAACCAACTTCGGACCCAAGTTGTAGCCTTTGGCATAGTAATAAATCAACTGTAAAAACGATTTTATATGTGTTATGATGGGACCAGATTAAAACCCTTTACACAGACAAAGAGACAACTGCAATTGGAAAGAAACTAACAGGGCTGAGCTCGCTGTATGCAGGGTTGCATCATGTAGGCCTTTGCATCTGTAATTAAAAAGATACTTATACAATGTCATCACTATTGTGTTGAGTGATTAATTCCAATTTTAAAAAAGCCACCCGAAGTGTGAATATTACCCGAATTTGATCACATTCACATTTTCTCAGAACACAAATAAAATGGGCCTATTTTAGGCTATAAATGCAAAGCTTAGGCTATAAAAACATGATGTTACGTTTCCCATGGCCTGGCCCAGATGGGATCAGAGTGCATAGGCTTATCTAGGCTACCTGCAGCTGTGGTTGTTAACAGAGTATTTTATTTTAGTGGAGGTGGGTATTGGCTTCCAAATAAAACAGCTCATCATGGTGAATTCACTTATACCCACGTTTCGCAATTTGCTTTTACACCACAAGTACTGATTTGCATGATATTGATAAAAATTAGGCATGGTTTGTTGTAATGTTGTAATGTAGGCCTACTGTACTTTTATATTCGTATGATAGGCTAACATTGCTTGATGAAGATCTGCTGTTATAACAACTCTGTGCTTTTGTCTTGATGTTACAATGTAACGAGTGGTCTACAGACTACAAAATAAACTCTGTCTGCACACACTGTACAATTGTTGCATTATTCAAAAGTGTAATATGTTCTTTTTTTATTACATTTCTGTCATTGTTGAATAGTCTGTGCTTACTGGCTAGTGGCTACTGTGATATTTACGGTCAATTTGAGCTGAGGACCAAAACGTCTCAATACCAGCCACTACGAAAGGTAAGGCAAGGACGTAATGTGAGTTGAAATTCTCTTTTGCCACCCCACTCCTCAGACTCTCCTTCAGATCCTGTAGTGGGTTGTAACCCTGGCCCAGTGGACATGCAACTACCATATAGTGAGCAGGCCAGAGATGGAGTTACAGTACAGACAGAGGGAATGAAAAAGAGATCGATGTAGAGAAAAGAGAGAAATATGGAGGGACACAATTTGAAGTTGAACACAAGTCCTACGACTAAAGAAGGGGAGGAAAAGGAGGAAGGTATCAATTCATTCTTGGTTCTGTTTTCATTTCATTCAGCTAATACTGTACCTACCAGGGGAGGATGGCTCATAATAATGTCTGGAACGGAAGAACTGGAATGGCATCAAACCCTCCTGCTCCGTGGCTTGACGACTCATTGCGAGCTCACAGAACAGGGCTCCGGCAGTCGAGCGGAAATGGAGGAAAACTAGACTCCCTGCGGACCTGTCATCTTTTCACTCCCTCCTCTCTACATTCTCTTCCTCTGTTTCTGCTGCTAAAGCCACTTTCTACCACTGTACATTTCAAGCCTCTGCCTCTAACCCTAGGAAGCTCTTTGCCACCTTCTCCTCCCTGCTGAACCCTCCTCCTCCTCCTCCCCCTCCCTCCTCCCTCTCTGTGGATGACTTCGTCAATCATTTTGAAAAGAAGGTTGATGACATCCGATCCTCATTTATTAAGTCAAATGACACCGCTGGTCTTGCTCACACTGCCCTACCCTATGCTTTGACTTCTTTCTCCCCTCTCTCTCCAGATGAAATCTTGCAACTTGTGATGGCCGGCTGCCCAACAACCTGCCCGCTTGACCCTATTCCCTCCTCTCTTCTCCAGACCATTTCCGGAGACCTTCTCCCTTACCTCACCTCGCTCATCAACTCATCCTTGACCGCTTGCCATGTCCCTTCCGCCTTCAAGAGTGCGAGAGTTGCACCCCTCTTCCAAAAATCTACACTCGATGTCAACAACTACAGACTAGTATCCCTTCTTTCTTTTCTCTCCAAACCTCTTGAGCGTGCAGTCTCGAGCCAACTCTCCTGCTATCTCTCTCAGAATTACCTTCTTGATCCAAACCAGTCAGGTTTCAAGACTGGTCATTCAATTGAGACTGCTCTTCTCTGTGTCACAGAGGCTCTCCACACTGCTAAAGCTAACTCTCTCTCCTCTGCTCTTATCCTTCTAGACCTATCTGCTGCCTTTGATACTGTGAACCATCAGATCCTCCTCTCCACCCTCTCCGAGTTGGGCATCTCCGGCGCAGCTCACTCTTGGATTGCGTCCTACCTGACAGGTCGCTCCTACCAGGTGGTGTGGCGAGAATCTGTCTCTGCACCACGTGCTCTCACCACTGGTGTCCCCAAGGGATCAGTTCTAGGCCCTCTCCTATTCTCTCTATACACCAAGTCACTTGGCTCTGTCATATCCTCACATGGTCTCTCCTATCATTGCTATGCAGACGACACACAATTCATTTTCTCCTTTCCCCCTTCTGATAACCAGGTGGCGAATCACATCTCTGCATGTCTGGCAGACATATCAGTGTGGATGTAGGATCACCACCTCAAGCTGAACCTCGGCAAGACGGAGCTGCTCTTCCTCCCGGGGAAGGACTGCCCGCTCCATGATCTCGCCATCACGGTTGACAACTCCATTGTGTCCTCCTCCCAGAGTGCAAAGAACCTTGGCGTGACCCTGGACAACACCCTGTCGTTCTCCACTAACATTAAAGCGGTGACCCGATCCTGCAGGTTCATGCTCTACAACATTCGCAGAGTACAACCCTACCTTACACAGAAAGCGACACAGGTCCTAATCCAGGCACTTGTCATCTCCCGTCTGGATTACTGCAACTCGCTGTTGGCTGGGCTCCCTGCCTGTGCCATTAAACTCCTACAACTTATCCAGAACGCTGCAGCCCGTCTGGTGTTCAACCTTCCCAAGTTCTCTCATGTCACCCTGCTCCTCCGCACACTCCACTGGCTTCCAGTTGAGGCTCGCATCTACTACAAGACCATGGTGCTTGCCTACGGAGCTGTGAGGGGAACGGCACCTCCGTACCTTCAGGCTCTGATCAGACCCTACACCCAAACGAGGGCACTACATTCATCCACCTCTGGCCTGCTAGCTCCCCTACCTCTACGGAAGCACAGTTCCCGCTCAGCCCAGTCAAAGCTATTCGCTGCTCTGGCACCCCAATGGTGGAACAAGCTCCCCCACGACGCCAGGACAGCGGAGTCACTGACCACCTTCCGGAGACACTTGAAACCATACCTCTTTAAGGAATACCTGGAATAGTATAAAAGTAATCCTTCTACCCCCCCCACCCCCCCACCCCCCACCCCCCCATAAAAAAGTGGTTGTCCCACTGGCTATCATAAGTTGAATGCACCAATTTGTAAATGTTTGATGTGTGACGTAAATGTTTGATGTGTTTGATAACATTCTGCCCATTCCGCTCCAGCCACTACCACAAGCCCGTGCTCCCCAATTAAGGTGCCACCAACCTCCTGTGGTACCTACAGTGTTTTATTTCCTCGATAAGCGGGTCTTCTGTATAACGAACGAGAAAGGGGAAAAAAAGAGAAAGAGACCACAGAACCTGACCGCCAACTGGCTTCTTTCACTCCAAAGGTTCATTAACCAATCAGAGAAGTCAAATTGACCTGGGCTTTTATCTGAACTAGCGGCAGACATCCAGAACTATTTATACACACACCTGCTGTGATTAGATTTTACTCCATAACTGCGTTTGAAAGATTAGAGGCCCCACGTGCCATAAAACCTCAACAGTCTGTGATTGAATTGAGGGAGTTGAGTTATTGGGATGACAACTGAGGAATCCTTTTCAGGCAACAAAGACCAGCTGAAGCTGAATCAGCCACATCTATTTTCCAAGGTTCTGGGCCCGTACTCACAAAGCTTCTCCGAGTAGCAGTGCTGATCTATATAGGATCAGGTACCCCCTGTCATATACAGTGGGGGAAAAAACTATTTAGTCAGCCACCAATTCTGCAAGTTCTCCCACTTAAAAAGATGAGAGAGGCCTGTAATTTTCATCATAGGTACACGTCAACTATGACAGACAAATTGAGATTTTTTTTCTCCAGAAAATCACATTGTAGGATTTTTTAGGAATTTATTTGCAAATTATGGTGGAAAATAAGTATTTGGTCACCTACAAACAAGCAAGATTTCTGGCTCTCACAGACCTGTTGTCACGATCGTTGACAAACGAGAAGGACCAAGGCGCAGCGTGATAAGCATACATGTTTATTTAAACGAATAAACACACGACAAAACAACAAACGAAACGTGAAGTCCAAGGTAACAAACAAACATACCATAACTGGAACAAGATCCCACAACTAACAGGTGCCAAAAGGCTGCCTTAGTATGGTCCCCAATCAGAGACCACGAGCTACAGCTGCCTCTGATTGGGAACCACCCTGGCCAACATAGATCTACACATTCTAGATCTAAACATAGAAAAATCAACATAGCAACACACAACACGGAATATACACACCCTGACTCAACAAATAAACATCCTCAGAGTCAGGGCGTGACACCTGTAACTTCTTCTTTAAGAGGCTCCTCTGTCCTCCACTCGTTACCTGTATTAATGGCACCTGTTTGAACTTGTTATCAGTATAAAAGACACCTGTCCACAACCTCAAACAGTCACACTCCAAACTCCACTATGGCCAAGACCAAAGAGCTGTCAAAGGACAGCAGAAACAAAATTGTAGACCTGCACCAGGCTGGGAAGACTGAATCTGAAATAGGTAAGCAGCTTGGTTTGAAGAAATCAACTGTGGGAGCAATTAATAGGAAATGGAAGACATACAAGACCACTGATAATCTCCCTCGATCTGGGGCTCCACGCAAAATCTCACCCCGTGGGGTCAAAATGATCACAAGAACGGTGAGCAAAAATCCCAGAACCTCACGGGGGGGACCTAGTGAATGACCTGCAGAGAGCTGGTACCAAAGTAACAAAGCCTACCATCAGTAACACACTACGCCGCCAGGGACTCAAATCCTGCAGTGCCAGACGTGTCCCCCTGCTTAAGCCAGTACATGTCCAGGCCCGTCTGAAGTTTGCTAGAGTGCATTTGGATGATCCAGAAGAGGATTGGGAGAATGTCATATGGTCAGAGGAAACCAAAATAGAACTTTTTGGTAAAAACTCAACTCGTCGTGTTTGGAGGACAAAGAATGCTGAGTTGCATCCAAAGAAAACCATACCTACTGTGAAGCATGGGGGTGGAAACATCATGCTTTGGGGCTGTTTTTCTGCAAAGGGACCAGGACGACTGATCCGTGTAAAGGAAAGAATGAATGGGGCCATGTATCGTGAGATTCTGTCAGGACGTGTGCACCTTCCATCAGCAAGGGCATTGAAAATGAAACGTGGCTGGGACTTTCAGCATGACAATGATCCGAAACACACCGCCCGGGCAACGAAGGAGTGGCTTCGTAAGAAGCATTTCAAGGTCCTGGAGTGGCCTAGCCAGTCTCCAGATCTCAACCCCATAGAAAATCTTTGGAGGGAGTTGAAAGTCCGTGTTGCCCAGCGACAGCCCCAAAACATCACTTCTATAGACGAGATCTGCATGGAGGAATGGGCCAAAATACCAGCAACAGTGTGTGAAAACCTTGTGAAGACTTACAGAAAACATTTGACCTGTGTCATTGCCAACAAAGGGTATATAACAAAGTATTGAGAAACGTTTGTTATTGACCAAATACTTATTTTCCACCATTATTTGCAAATAAATTCATTAAACATCCTACAATGTGATTTTCTGGATTTTTTTTTTTTTTCATTTTGTCTGTCATAGTTGACGTGTACCTATGATGAAAATTACAGGCCTCTCTCATCTTTTTAAGTGGGAGAACTTGCACAATTGGTGGCTGACTAAATACTTTTTCCCCCCACTGTATAATCATATTTATCATGATTGAAAAGGCAAAACTGATCCTATATGAGCTCTTACTCTGAGACACGTTTTGAATACAGGCCCACCCCATGGCCAGATGTTTACTGAGAGTTAGGGATAATGGAGGTTTGGGTGGCATGATACACTGACTCTGATCTTTCTGCCAGTAAGCCAATTTGCCAGTACAGACCAGTGAGGGGCATTAAACCATGTCAGCTGAGACACTTGGCTGGTGTTGACGACCTCCACCACCAGAGCGATGATGAGATTATACATTGAAATCAAATGTAATCATCCCAAACCTCTGAGTATGGCCCAGACCCAGATCATATTAACACATCTGAGCTGAATGTGATCGCTTCACCTAAGCCTAGGGAATGGGGATAACAAGAGCTCTGTTGTGGTTGTGGGAACGTTCTAAAGACAAGGAGTAGGTTTGTGGAGTGACAAAGAGCGGGCTGTTAAGGTCCAGGTGCAGAGTGTTGTTGTAGTCATACACAGGTAATTGAAGGTAAGAAGTTCACTTACCAAACTAATACCTGTAAGGAGAGGAAAATAGTAAATAGATCAGCATAAACATTTATATTTTGATCTGATCTATTTGTATTTATTAAGGATCCCCATTAGACTGATGCCAAGGCAGCAGCTACTCTTCCTGGGGTCGAAACAAAATTAAGGCAATTACAGTGGCAGGTAAACCCAGCAGCGAGCTGCCCAGTGATGCGAGCTAAATGCCTTCTATGCTCGCTTTGAAGCAAGCAACACTGAACCATGCGTGAGAGAACCAGCATTTCTCATTTGCCAAGATAATCCTTCCATCTGAGGTGTGGCATATCAAGAAGCTGATTAAACAGCATGATCATAACACATGTGCACCTTGTGCTGGGGACAATAAAAGGCCACTAAAATATGCAGTTTTGTCACACAACACAATGCCACAGATGTCTCAAGTTGAGGGAGCATGCAAATGGCATGCTGACTGCAGGAATGTCCATCAGAGCTGTTGCCAGAGAATTGAATGTTCATTTCTCTACCATAAGCAGCCTCCAACTTCATTTTAGAAAATTTGGCAGTACAACCAACTGGCCTAAACTCTGCAGACTACGTGTATGGCGTCGTGTGGGCCATACAGTGCCCCATGGTGGCGGTGTGGTTATGGTATGGGCAGGCATAAGCTACGGACAACAAAGACAATTGCATTTTATCAATGGCAATTTGAATGCACAGAGATACCATGATGAGATCCTGAGGCCCATTGTCGTGCTATTTACCTCATGTTTCAGCATGATAATGCACAGCCCCATGTTGCAAGGATCTGTTCACAATTCCTGGAAGCTGAAAATGTCCCAGTTCTTCCATGGCCTGCATACTCACCAGACATCTCACCAATTCAGCATGTCCAAAAAAAAGCCATTGAAGAGGAGTGGGTTAACATTCCACAATCAACAGCCTGACCAACTCTATGCGAAGGAGCTGTGTCGCGCTGCATGAGGCAAATGGTGGTCACACCAGATACTGACTGGTTCTGATCCACGCCCCTACTTAGTTTTTTTTAAAGGTATCTGTGACCTACAGATGCATATCTGTATTCCCTGTCATGTGAAATCCATAGATTAAGGCCTAATGAATTTATTTCAATTGACTGATTTCCTTGTATGAACTGTAACTCAGTAAAATCTTTGAAACTGTTGCGTTTATATTTTTGTTCAGTATTTATCAAATGACATGTCTGAAGTTCAAGGCATTAGAAAGATGAAACACTGAAGTGTTGATAAATAAATTGGTTTACTCCTATTAAAACACATTACTTGGAATGAAAAATGGGACATTGACCCTTTAACTAATCAGCTAACTGAATCAGTGTTGGCATGATTGCCTTGATGTCTCCACACCTGGTAAGCAGATGGTGAACAATTTTGAAAATGTCACGTCTAGTTGTCTACCGTCTTCATCTTCTTCAGATCCAGCGAGTACTTCAAGAGAGCTGAGAGAATGAGGGAGGGCGGCCATGTGTTTGTCTGTCTATCATTGCTGCACAGTCCAGCCCTCCCACAGATGAGACTGAACTCTTGTAGCCACAACAGAGGCCCCATCCACATGTTCTCGCACTCACTACTGGGTCCTCCTCCCACTGACCCAGACACAACCCTGTAAACTAAACCCTACCACACACGGCAGACAGACAACAGTATGTGTGTGTTCCAACCCATCACTCACCATTTCTGATCCACGCTGACCAGAGAGTGGTAGAGCACCCACAGCATGGCCTGACAGCGCCATCCCCACCAGAGCGATGCCATCCATGTCCATCCAGGAACCACACGATAGAGGGGGTGTAGGCAAAGGCAGACATATCGATTGTAACTACATAGAAGATGGTCTGGGAGCCAGTGCATCATAACTCGCTACATTGCCAGAATTTGTCACACTAACTTACAATAGATGAGCGCAATGGAACTAGAAGCACAACTCGAGTGAGCCAGTAAGTCACGGTTTGCAATGTAACCAATAATCTTCCTCATTTGGGTCGCTCTCTTCGATATTTCTACATATCTTTTTCTCAAAGTGCTTTCAGCACTCTCACTGGGAGTCGCCATGTTGGTTGACGCTTTAAACACTACATGATAGGAGGGCCCGTTCAAGAGCGTTGAGACAGGCAGCATCGTTGCAGTTGGAAAAAAAACTACATTCCCAATTGGAAAGGATAGCCTATCGCACATGCCTACTGCTATAGTCCTACCCGTTAAGGGAGATGATTTTGCAGCACAAATGTACAATAGCCTAGAGACCCCTGCACCGGGGCATCATGCACTCCAAAAATCAAAGGACAAAGTGGATGGCAGGGGTTTCCAGAGGGGGGCTAAGCCCCCTGTGCAAATTATTTCAAACACCTGAAACTGCTTTCTGTAATCTAGAGCCATAATAATCATGCTTTAGTGTCAAATAAGTTTATATATTCTTGCATATCTAAATAAATATGCTTCTCTGCAAAAAATCCAGGTGAAAGAAAAAGGAATGAGAGTCTTACTCAGTACATTTAGTTATTGCTTGCTTTTCTAAAGTCTACCAACCTTGCCAGCATGTATGCCAGCAAAGATAGTTAGGTTCCCAACCATCTTGTCTATCTGGGCTAGCTAAAGCGAGGTGGCTAGTAGTATTAGAGAAACCCCCCAAAAATTGTTTTTAACACAGGACAAATCTGAAGATGTCAGTCGTATGATTAGTGGGCCTTCTCTTCAATTTCGTAGTAATGACATCGTGCAAAAGTGACAGGTTCATTTGGATCTGGGTTGAGCAGGCAGAGTGAAGAGACCATACAGTTTCAAACATTTTTAATAGGGCATATTGCTCAGGTGTGGCACCTCATTTACATTTAAGTCATTTAGCAGATGCTCTTATCCAGAGCGACTTACAAATTGGTACATTCAATTTAGGATAGCCAGTGGGACAACCACATCTTGATCACAGTAAGTACACTTCTTCAAACAAGCAGCTGTGCGCAAAGTCAGTGCAATCAGGGACAACGACATCTCGATCACAATAAGTAAATTTCTTTAAACAAGTCAGTGCTAGCAGGTGAAATAAGTCAGGTGTTAGTTTAGACAAAAGACAGTGGTAGTAAGGGGGGGGGGGGGGGGGAGGAGTAGAAGGATTACTATCATACTATTCCAGGTATTCCTTAAAGAGGTAGGGTTTCAAGTGTCTCAGGAAGGTGGTCAGTGACTCCACTGTTCTGGCGTCGGAGGGGAGCTTGTTCCACCATTGGGGTGCCAGAGCAGTGAATAGCTTTGACTGGGCTGAGCGGGAACTGTGCTTCCGTAGAGGTAGGGGAACTAGGAGGCCAGAGGTGGATGAACGTAGTGCCCTCGTTTGGGTGTAGGGTCAGATCAGAGCCTGAAGGTAAGGAGGTGCCGTTCCCCTCACAGCTCCGTAGGCAAACACCATGGTTTTGTAGTAGATGCGAGCTTCAACTGGAAGCCAGTGGAGTGTGCGGAGGAGCGGGGTGACGTGAGAGAACTTGGGAAGGTTGAACACCAGACGGGCTGCAGCGTTCTGGATAAGTTGCAGGGGTTTAATGGCACAGGCAGGGAGCCCAGCCAACAGCGAGTTGCAGTAATCCAGACGGGAGATGACAAGTGCCTGGTTTAGGACCTGTGTCGCTTTCTGTGTAAGGTAGGGTCGTACTCTGCGAATGTTGTAGAGCATGAACCTGCAGGATCGGGTCACCGCTTTGATGTTATTGGAGAACGACAGGGTGTTGTCCAGGGTCACGCCAAGGTTCTTTGCACTCACAATGGAGTTGTCAACCGTGATCATGGAGCGGGCAGTCCTTCCCCAGGAGGAAGAGCAGCGCCGTCTTGCCGAGGTTCAGCTTGAGGTGGTGATCCGACATCCACACTGGTATGTCTGCCAGACATGCAATTCGCCACCTAGTTATCAGAAGGGGGAAAAGAGAAAATTAATTGTGTGTCGTCTGCATAGCAATGATAGGAGAGACCATGTGAGGATATGACAGAGCCAAGTGACTTGGTGTATAGAGAGAATAGGAGAGGGCCTAGAACTGAGCCCTGGGGGACACCAGTGGTGAGAGCACGTGGTGCAGAGACAGATTCCCACCACGCCAACTGGTAGGAGCGACCTGTCAGGTAGGACGCAATCCAAGAGTGAGCCGCGCCGGAGATGCCCAACTCGGAGAGGAGGATCTGATGGTTCACAGTATCAAAGGCAGCAGATAGGTCTAGAAGGATAAGAGCAGAGGAGAGAGAGTTAGCTTTGGCAGTGTGGAGAGCCTCCGTGACACAGAGAAGAGCAGTCTCAGTTGAATGACCAGTCTTGAAACCTGACTGGTTAGGATCAAGAAGGTCATTCTGAGAGAGATAGGAGAGTTGGCATGCTCAAGAGTTGGAGAGAAAAGAAAGGGATACTGGTCTTTTGTTGTTGACATCGGAGGGATCGAGTGTAGTTTTTTTTTGAGGAGGGGTGCAACTCTCACCCTCTTGAAGACGAAAGGGACATAGCCAGCGGTCAAGGATGAGTTGATGAGCGAGGTGAGGTAAGGTAGAAGGTCTCCGGAAATGGTCTGGAGAAGAGAGGAGGGGATAGGGTCACGCGGGCAGGTTGTTGGGCGGCCGGCCGTCACAAGTTGCAAGATTTCATCTGGAAAGAGAAGGGAGAAAGAAGTCAAAGCATAGGGTAGGGCAGTGTGAGCAGGACCAGCGGTGTCATTTGACTTAATAAATGAGGAGCGGATGTCGTCAACCTTTTCAAAATGGTTGACGAAGTCATCCACAGAGAGGGAGGAGGGAGGGGGAGGATTCAGCAGGGAGAAGGTGGCAAAGAGCTTCCTAGGGTTAGAGGGAGAGGCTTGTCATTTAGAGTGGTAGAAAGTGGCTTTAGCATCAGAAAATAGGAAGAAAAAGTAGAGAGGAGGGAGTGAAAAGATGACAGGTCCACAGGAATGTTCCATTCCAGTTTGCTTTTAGCCAATGCATAGTTTAAAATACCAAATTATACAAACCAAAACGGGCACAGGAAGTTGTGCTGCCCAGAAGGTCATTTTCTTTCAACTATCCATCTTATTACTAACTCCATTTGCACTCACCAAACCACTTGACACATGGTCTCTGCAACCAGGGCTCCACCATGCTTCCCAACTGTATTCACTCCCTGTTGTCCACTGCCTAGAACACAAAAACAGGGGGGTTTAAATACACACATCTGAAATCACATGGTACATCAATTATCCAATAGGAGCTCTTCTTGGGTTAATGAGGCAACTTGTCACACCTGTGACATAGACATGAGTATGGTTACATAAGAAGGTTACTTAAGGCACAAACAAAAGGAGGGTGTATAACGTGAACGTCTAGTAACCCAAAGGTTGTGTGTTCAAATCTCATCATGGACAACTTAAGCATTTTAGCTAATTAGCAACTTTACAACTACTTACTACATTTTAGCTACTTTGCAACTACTTATCATGTTAGCTAACCTTAACCCTTTTAACCTAAGTCTTAACCTTAACCCTAACCATAAACCTTTAACCTAACTTCTAACCCTCACCTTAACCCCTAACCCCTAGCCTAGCTAACATTATCCACAACAAATTGGAATTCGTAGCATATCATAAGTATTGCAATTTCGTAACATATTGTATGAATTGCAATTCAGAACATATCATATTAATTGCAATTTGTAACATATCATACGAATTGTAATTCGTAACATATCATACGAAATGGATGATGGACATGAACAAATTCATACATAACATATGACACGTAACAGAATAATATGAAATGCTCTGAGACCAGGTTATGTGATGGTTCTACAGTACCGGTCAAATGTTTTAGGACACCTACTCATTCCAGGGTTTTCTTTATTGTTACTACTTTCTACATTTTAGAATAATAGTGAAGACATCAAAAGTATGAAATAACACATATGGAATCATGTAGTAAGCAAAAAAAGTGTTAAACAAATCAAAATATATGTTATATTTGAGATTCTTCAAACAGCCACCCTTTGCCTTGATGACAGCTTTGCACACGCTTGACATTCTCTCAACCAACTTCACCTGGAATGCTTTTCCAACAGTCTTGAAGGAGTTCCCACATATGCTGAGCACTTGTTGGCTGCTTTTCCTTCACTCTGCGGTCCGACTCATCCCAAACCCTCTCAATTTGGTTGAGGTCAGGGGGATTGTGGAGGCCAGGTCATCTGATGCAGCACTCCATAACTCTCCTTCTTGGTAAAATAGCCCTTACACAGCCTGGAGGTGTGTTGGGTCATTGTCCTGTTGAAAAACAAATGATAGTCCCACTAAGACCAAACCAGATGGGATGGTGTATCACTGCAGTATGCTGTGGTAGCCATGCTGGTTAAGTGTGCTTTGAATTCTAAATAAATCACAGATAGTGTCACCAGCAAAGCACACCCACACCATAACACCTCCTCCTCCATGCTTTACGGTGGGAACCATACATGCGGAGATCATCCGTTTACCCACATCGCATCTCACAAAGACACGGCAGTTGGAACCAAAAATCTCAAATTTGGACTCCAGACCAAAGGACACATTTCCACCAGTCTAACGTCCATTGCTTGTGTTTCTTGGCCCAAGCAAGTCTCTTCTTATTATTGGTGTCCTTTAGTAGTGGTTTCTTTGCAGCAAGTCATGAAGGCCTTATTCACACATTCTCCTCTGAACAGTTGATGTTGAGATGTGTCTGTTACTTTAACTCTGTGAAGCATTTATTTGGGATGCAATTTCTGAGGCTGGTAACTCTAATGAACTTATCCTCTGCAGCAGAGGTAGCTCTGGGTCGTCCATTCCTGTGGCGGTCCTCATGAGAGCCAGTTTCATCATAGCGCTTGATGGTTTTTGCGACAGCACTTGAAGAAACGTTCAAAGTTCTTGACATTTTTCATATTGACTGACCTTCATGTCTTAAAGTAATGATGGACTGTCATTTCTCTTTGCTTATTTGAGCTGTTCTTGCCATAATATGGACTTGGTCTTTTACCAAATAGTTTTTTCTTCTGTATACCCTTTTGACCGGTAGTGTAGAAATGTGTGTGGCAAATGTTCTATGATGAACACAGTCCAATTCATAGCCTAACATCAGAGAAACATTTATTTTGTCTAATTAACAGTTCATTTCTTTCAGCCCTGCAAATAGGCCTAGCCCCATTGGACTAGTCATATTTGGTTTAAAAATCCCTTACAACAGATTGTAAAAAATGTAATGAAAGAAAATGTAAGACACCAAGATAAAATTAATATGAGGTGGTATGAGGTAATTTGGCATGCCATTATGACGCACTCCCCAAAACCTTTAAAAACGTGGGCATGGCCAATTGTCTTCATAAACCAGTCAGACATGGATACCTACTGCATCAACTTGTTTACATCCTTAAGAGTCTATTGATGTACCTGTGCATCAATCTAAGTAACATGATAGAAAATCTGCCTATGTGGCCTTCCGCATCTGCGGTGGAAGGTGGCCGAGCTACAGCAGTGTTTGTCAGACCATGAGACATTCTGAAAATCGGTCTTCCGAACAGTTTAGCCTACAAACTAATATGACCACTCTAAGGAAAGAAGAGACTTATGAACACGAATCAAATAGCTAATTGATCCATGGTATTGCCATCTTAAAACAATTCCATATGTTAACTTAGATTTGGCAGATGATTAAGGACCTGCTGGACTCCCGCGCTAGCACTGCCTCCACTGGCAACCAGGGCACCGGCACAGCCTCAAGGTCCACAGGAAAAAGCTTACTCCAGAGACCCTACTGAAGATTGAGACCCCCGGCGCACGGGCAAACGGCCTGCCGGTGAAGAAACCGGAGATCTAGAGCAGATGACCAGTGGCGATTTTAGCATGTAAATCTTGGTGGGGCAAACAAAACTATATGTTTTTTTATGCATGCCAGCAAACCCACTACACAACACAACACTAAACAATACATTAAGTGCACTACAACGGTGCCCACACAATGTTAGACTTCAGTGCAGCTTTTGACATTATCGATCATAGTCTGCTGCTGGAAAAACGTATGTGTTATGGCTTTACACCCCCTATTATAATGTGTATAAAGAGTTACTTGTCTAACATAACACAGAGGGTGTTCTTTAATGGAAGCCTCTCAAACATAATCCAGGTAGAATCAGGAATTCCCCAGGGTAGCTGTTTAGGTGTCACACCCTGGCTCTGGGGACTCTATATGTTGAGCCAGGGTGTGTAGATTCATTGTGTGTTTGTTCTATGTGCACAGTCTAGTTTGTATTTCTATGTTGGCCAGAGTGGTTCCCAATCAGAGGCAACGAGTGTCAGCTGTTGCTGGTTGTCTCTGATTGGGAGCCATATTTAGACAGGCTGTGTTCCCACAGGTGTTGTGGGATCTTGTTCCGTTTGGTTTGTTCCGTGTTGGTTGTGTTTAACCTAGGACGTCACGTCATCGTTTATTGTTTTGTTCGTATTATCACTAAAGATAATAAAGTATGTTCGCTCTGTGATGTCACGAGAGGCTGTGTCCTGGAGGGACGTTACATCCCCCTGAGATGGCTGCAAACCCAGACAGCTATGGCTCCATCTGCTGGTATGGTCGGGAACTCCACCCCTCTATGGCCAATCTTCCCACGCAGCTGAAACAAATCAGGAGCTGATGAGCTGAAGGTTTTTGAAGGGAAGAGACACACTGAGAGAGGGTGTGGGGGGTGAAGAAACACAGTCTCCAACCTGGGCTCTCTGGAGGACAAGAGTGCTGCACGTCCACTTCCATGAGGAATATAGGATTTGGAGATACTTACCTTTGGGAAATACTCACCTTTGGATATATGCACCTGTGGAAATACGTGAGAGACATTTGGAAGGACTTTTTGCTGGGTTGGCCACTAGCTGCAACGTGGACTACAGTAAGGCTGGGGAAAAGTTATCTGAGCGAGTGAGAATTATGATTTTGGATGTGGAAGAGACATCCCTGAACTGTTAACCCTTAAAGAGCCACAAGAGAACAGAATTTTGTTATATTTTCGTTAATTTCCCAAGACCTTTAATAAAATCCTTGTTTTGTTTGAACCGTGTCTCCTTGCACTACTTGAGCAATCCCGCTGAAAGCTGTGTAGCCTCTCGTGACGTCACAGATGGTGGAGAATACGGGCAAGCTCAAGCGTTAATAGTGCATGTCAGAGGAGGATACCGAAGGTTTGATCACCCAGTTTTCCAAGTTGGCCGTAGGCTCCCCCCCGACTGAAATGGAGGACATATTGAAAGCCCTTGTTGCTGGCCAGCAAGCCCAGATGCAAGCAACCGTGGCTCTCTTGGAGGAGCAAAAGAAAGCCAACCTTCTGAAGGCAGAGGAATTGCAGTTGCAGAGACAGAGGGTTGTCCAAAATACCCGCCCAATAAAGGCAAGTGACTTTATATCTAAGATGGGAGCTACCGATGACATTGAGGCATACCTACATGCATTTGAGGCCACGGCCACTAGGGAAGCCTGGCCCAAGCAACAGTGGGTTGGTCTGTTAGCCCCCTTCCTAACCGGGGAATCGCTGAATGCTGTCCGGGACCTGGGCCCTGACCAGGTTACTGACTATGATGCCCTGAAGTCTGAGATCCTCAGCAGATATGGACTCACAAAGTTTGGTATGGCCCAGCGCTTTCACAGCTGGACCTTCCAACCAGACCAACCTCCTCGGGCGCAGATGCATGAACTTGTCCGAATCGCAAGGAAATGGCTGGATCCGCAGAGGAATACAGCAGCGGCGGTGGTGGAGGCCGTTGTGGTGGATCGTTACCTACGCGCCCTGCCTTATGAGGCAAAACGGTTCATCAGTCAACAGGCCTTGACCACGGCTGATCTGACCGTGGAAGCGGTGGAAAAGTACCAGGCCACAGCGGAGATGCTGAATGCTTCCCGAAAAGACCCCAGGAGTGCGGCCCCACCACAAATGGGAAGAACCCGTCCAAAGGACCCCAAGGTCTCGAACCCAGCCACGTCAGGACTTATCCCGGCTCCAGGGGGAGCCAGAAACCAGGCGGGTCCAAGAAGAGTACACCAGGAGGGGGAAACTCGACAGTGTTACCGGTGTGGGGAGATGGGACATATCTCCTGGCAGTGTGGGAAACCAGCCGATGAACCTATGCCCACTGCGGAGTCCTCCAGCTCAGCACCCACACACCGTTTTGCCTCGCTCTTGGGAGTCGTAGATGGCGGCCCAGATCGACCCCCCACCTGCCCGGTAACTGTGAATCACCATGATGTGGAGGCCTTACTGGATTCTGGTAGCCGGGCCACCCTGGTGCGTAAGGATTTGGTGGGCCCAACGTGTCTGACCCCGGGGAAAGTCCTCCCAGTTTCCTGTGTCCATGGGGACACCAGAGAATACCCCATTACTGAACTTACAATGACCAGCACACGGGGAACCATACACACGACGGCGGGGGTGGTTGATTCCCTCCCCGTCCCTGTCCTAATTGGACGAGACTGCCCAGCCTTTTACCCACTCTGGAGAGAGTCTCAGGAGAGGATAACCCGAGTACCTCGGAAACGGAGAGGCAAGACTCATCCTGGGAAGGCTCCGGTGCAATCCTCCGAGTTACTCACTCCCGCCCGGGCTCTGATAGGGATGGCAAGTGCCCAGACCGACACAGAGACGGAGCTACAGAATCTGGACAAAGAACTGTCTGGTCTGAAGGGGACCGCTGAGAGGTATCGTTTGTTAAAGCAACAGTTAGACATGAAGACAGAAGAGTTAGATATCCTCCAGGCTAAACTCCAACAGAGCTCCTTCCATAAGCAACAGGAGGAGCTGGAGAGGCTGCGCAGGACCATCGAGGAGTGTGAGGAGACCCTGCGCAGTAGTAAGGAGGTCCAGAAGAAGGCAGAGGAGAAGTACAAGGTGTTGGAGAACAAGATGAAGAATGCGGAGGCAGAGAGAGAGAAGGAACTGAAAGCTGCTCAACAGAAGCTAAACTCTGCTAAAACCAAGGCTGATGCGTTCAGTAAGAAACTCAAGGAGAGACAACAGGAGGCTGAGTCCCTGGTCCTAGAGGTGGAGGAGTTGAAGAGAGAGCAGGCTGGCAAGCACCACGGCAATGCGGACGCCCTCTCCCGGCGTGATGCCTTCTTCGCTGCCTTTACCCCGACGAGGACGTCGGTCCCGAGGAGGGGGATGTGTGATGTCACGAGAGGCTGTGTCCTGGAGGGACGTTACATCCCCCTGAGATGGCTGCAAACCCAGACAGCTATGGCTCCATCTGCTGGTATGGTCGGGAACTCCACCCCTCTATGGCCAATCTTCCCACGCAGCTGAAACAAATCAGGAGCTGATGAGCTGAAGGTTTTTGAAGGGAAGAGACACACTGAGAGAGGGTGTGGGGGGTGAAGAAACACAGTCTCCAACCTGGGCTCTCTGGAGGACAAGAGTGCTGCACGTCCACTTCCATGAGGAATATAGGATTTGGAGATACTTACCTTTGGGAAATACTCACCTTTGGATATATGCACCTGTGGAAATACGTGAGAGACATTTGGAAGGACTTTTTGCTGGGTTGGCCACTAGCTGCAACGTGGACTACAGTAAGGCTGGGGAAAAGTTATCTGAGCGAGTGAGAATTATGATTTTGGATGTGGAAGAGACATCCCTGAACTGTTAACCCTTAAAGAGCCACAAGAGAACAGAATTTTGTTATATTTTCGTTAATTTCCCAAGACCTTTAATAAAATCCTTGTTTTGTTTGAACCGTGTCTCCTTGCACTACTTGAGCAATCCCGCTGAAAGCTGTGTAGCCTCTCGTGACGTCACAGCTCATAACGCTGCGCCTTGGTCTACTCCATTCAACGATCGTGACAGAAGATCCCACCATACCAGGACCAAGCAGCGTGTACAGGAGCAGGCGGCCTGGACATGGGAGGAAGCGCCGGGAAAGGAGCTGGAGAGGTTGGCGATGGCCCAAGTGGGCCAATTGTGGTCCTGGGAGGACATGCTCGGGGGCAAAGGGCCATGGGCTAAGGTTAAGGCCCTGGCGAGAGAGGAGCAACGGCGTCAACAGTGTCGTCGTCGGACGGACGAGAGGCAACCCCAGAACATTTTTAGGGGGGGGCACACGGCATGGGCGACTGGGCAGCAGGAGGCTGCCACAGGGCGTATTGGGAGATTAGGAGAGGAGGCCACCGGGTTTGGGGGGCCAGAAGGCAGGTTGGCGGAGCCTGGATGGAGAGCAGAGCCAACTCCCCGTACTCAGGCATGGCAGCATGAGACTGGGCAGGTTCCGGGATATGCGGAGCTGCGTACTGTGCCACGAGTGGTCCGGCATAGTCCGGTACGTCCTGTGCGAGCACCCCGCACGTGTCGTGCGAAGGTGGGCATGCAGCCAGGACGGAGTGTGCCGGCTCAGCGCTCGTGGCCTCCAGTGCCTCTCCTCGGTCCCGGATATCCTGTGCCAGTGTCACGTGCTGTTATGCCAGTACGGTACACAGCCCTGTACGTCCTGTGCTGATGCCTCACACAGAGTGTGTGAAGGTAGGCATTCAGCCAGGACGGGTTGTGGCAGCTCTTCACTCCAGGCCTCCTATCCGTCTCCACAGCCCGGCCCGGCCTGTTCCTGCTCCTCGCACCAAGCCTCCGGTGCGTGTCGCCAGCCCAGCCCGGCCTGTTCCTGCCACGCACACCGTAGGCTTGGTGCAAGTGGCAGGAACAGGCCGGGCCGGGCTGGCGACGCGCACCCAAGCCTACGGTGCGCGTCGCCAGCCCGGCCCGGCCTGTTCCTGCCCTTCGCACCAAGCCTACGGTGCGCGTCGCCAGCCCGGCCCGGCCTGTTCCTGCCCCTCGCACCAAACCTACGGTGCGCGTCGCCAGCCCGGCCCGGCCGGTTCCTGCCCCTCGCACCAAGCCTACGGTGCGCATCGTCAGCCCGGTCCGGCCCGTTGCTGCTCCACGCACCAAGCCAGGGGTGCGCATCGTCAGCCCGGTCCGGCCCGTTGCTGCTCCACGCACCAAGCCAGGGGTGCGCATCGTCAGCCCAGTCCGGCCCGTTCCTGCTCCACGCACCAAGCTAGGGGTGCGCATCGTCAGCCCGGTCCGGCCCGTTGCTGCTCCACGCACCAAGCCAGGGGTGCGCATCGTCAGCCCGGTCCGGCCCGTTCCTGCTCCACGCACCAAGCCAGGGGTGCGAGTCGTCAGCCCGGTACGGCCCATTCCTGCTCCACGCACCAAGCCAGGGGTGCGCATCGTCAGCCCGGTCCGGCCCGTTGCTTCTCCACGCACCAAGCCAGGGGTGCGCATCGTCAGCCCGGTCCGGCCCGTTCCTGCTCCACGCACCAAGCCAGGGGTGCGCATCGTCAGCCCGGTCCGGCCCGTTCCTGCTCCACGCACCAAGCCAGGGGTGCGCATCGTCAGCCCGGTCCGGCCCGTTCCTGCTCCACGCACCAAGCTAGGGGTGCGCATCGTCAGCCCGGTCCGGCCCGTTGCTGCTCCACGCACCAAGCCAGGGGTGCGCATCGTCAGCCCGGTCCGGCCCGTTCCTGCTCCACGCACCAAGCCAGGGGTGCGCGTCGTCAGTCCGGCACAACCCGTGCCTGGGTCACCGGTGCCTGGTCAGGTACCGGTCAGCTGCTCCACACCTGAGCTTAAGCAATCCGCTCATACGATGTCCAGTCCAGCTCCAGCCAGCGGGGCCAGACCGGACCAGGGGCACTACGGGGGGATTATTGGAGGGTGAGCGGATCCTCCTCGGAACCGCCTCCGAGGAGGAATGCCCACCCAGCCCTCCCCTGTTTGGTTTATGTTGAGGCGCGGTCGCAGTCCGCGCTTTTAGGGGGGGGGTACTGTCACACTGTCACGAACGTCGTATGAAGGAGTGGACCAAAGCGCAGCGTTAGTTGCGAACATACTTGCTTTATTTAATTAAAGCATACACACGAAATAACAAAACAATAAACAACTCGTGAAGTCCACGGTGACAAAGACCGACAAGGAACAAAAACCCACAAACACAAAGTGAAACACAGACAGTTAAATATGGCTCCCAATCAGAGACAACCAGCACACAGCTGACACTCGTTGCCTCTGATTGGGAGTCACTCAGTCAAACATAGAAAATGACGAACTAGAAACACCCAACATAGAAACAGAACACATAGAATGAACACACCCTGGCTCAACATATAGAGTCCCAGAGCCAGGGTGTGACAGTACCCCCCCCCTAAAGGCGCGGACTGCGACCGCGCCTAATTACGAGCAAAACAGGGGAGGGCTGGGTGGGCATTCCTCCTCGGCGGCGGCTCCGGCTCCGGGCTTGCCCAACACCCTCCAACAAACCCCCCATAGCGCCCCTGGTCCGGTCTGGCCCCGCTGGCTGGAGCTGGACTGGACGTAGCAGGTGCGGTAGGCTTCAGCTCCTCAGTGGAGCAGTTGAGCGGTACCTGAATTGGCATCGATGACCCAGGCACGGGTTGTGCCGGACTGACGACTCGCACCCTAGGCTTGGTGCGTGGAGCAGCGACGGGCCTTACCAGGCTGACGACTCGTACCCCGGGCTTGGTGCGAGTAGCAGGAACGGGCTGAACCGGGCTGACGACTCGCACCCCTGGCTTGGTGCGAGTGGCAGGAACGGGCTGGACCAGGCTGACGACGCACACCGTAGGCTTGGTGCGTGGAGCAGGGACAGGCCGGGCTGGGCTGGCGACGCACACCGTAGGCTTGGTGCGTGGAGCAGGGACAGGCCGGGCTGGGCTGGCGACGCACACCGTAGGCTTGGTGCGTGGAGCAGGGACAGGCCGGGCTGGGCTGTCGACGCACACCGTAGGCTTGGTGCGTGGAGCAGGGACAGGCCGGGCTGGGCTGTCGACGCACACCGTAGGCTTGGTGCGTGGAGCAGGGACAGGCCGGACTGGGCTGGCGACGCACACCGTAGACTTGGTGCGTGAAGCAGGGACAGGCCGGGCCGGGCTGGCGACGCACCCCGTAGGCTTGGTGCGTGGAGCAGGAACAGGCCGGGCTGGGCTGGCGACGCACACCGTAGGCTCGGTGCGTGGAGCAGGAACAGGCCGGACTGGGCTGGCGACGCACACCGTAGGCTTGGTGCGTGAAGCAGGGACAGGCCGGGCCGGGCTGGCGACGCACCCCGTAGGCTTGGTGCGTGGAGCAGGGACAGGCCGGGCTGGGCTGGCGACGCACACCGTAGGCTTGGTGCGTGGAGCAGGGACAGGCCGGGCTGGGCTGGCGACGCACACCGTAGGCTTGGTGCGTGGAGCAGGGACAGGCCGGGCTGGGCTGGCGACGCACACCGTAGGCTTGGTGCGTGGAGCAGGGACAGGCCGGGCTGGGCTGGCGACGCACACCGTAGGCTTGGTGCGTGGAGCAGGGACAGGCCGGACTGGGCTGGCGACGCACACCGTAGGCTTGGTGCGAGTGGCAGGAACAGGCCGGGCCGGGCTGGCGACGCACACCGTAGGCTTGGTGCGAGGGGCAGGAACATGCCGGGCTGGGCTGGCGGCGTGCACCTTACACTTAGTGCGGGAAGCAGGAACGGGCCGGACCGGACTGGTGACGCACACCACTTGCTTGGTGTGAGGAGCGGGACTGGGTTTCGTCATAACCCCCCGCTCCCTCAGCTGCCTACCGAGTTCCTCTCGCCGTGCCTCATTTCTCACCCTTTCCCTTATCGCCTCCAAATGCTCCATCCTCTGCAACACTACCTCCTGCTCCCTCGTCGTCCCTGCCGTGTGCCCCCCCCTAAATTTTTTTTGGGGTTGCCTCTCGCCTGTCCGACGTTGACCCTGCTGACGCCGCTGCTCCTCTCTCCGTCGCCTCTCCACCGTCTCACTCCATGGCCGGCGATCCATCCCGGCCAGGATCTCCTCCCAGGTCCAGGACCCTTTCCCGTCTAATATCTCCTCCCATGACCAGGCTGCCTTCTCCTGGACACGCTGCTTGGTCCTGGTATGGTGGGTTTTTCTGTCACGAACGTCGTATGAAGGAGTGGACCAAAGCGCAGCGTTAGTTGCGAACATACTTGCTTTATTTAATTAAAGCATACACACGAAATAACAAAACAATAAACGACTCGTGAAGTCCACGGTGACAAAGACCGACAAGGAACAAAAACCCACAAACACAAAGTGAAACACAGACAGTTAAATATGGCTCCCAATCAGAGACAACCAGCACACAGCTGACACTCGTTGCCTCTGATTGGGAGTCACTCAGTCAAACATAGAAAATGACGAACTAGAAACACCCAACATAGAAACAGAACACATAGAATGAACACACCCTGGCTCAACATATAGAGTCCCAGAGCCAGGGTGTGACACACACCCTGGCTCTGGGGACTCTATATGTTGAACCAGGGTGTGTAGATTCATTGTGTGTTTGTTCTATGTGCACAGTCTAGTTTGTATTTCTATGTTGGCCAGAGTGGTTCCCAATCAGAGGCAACGAGTGTCAGCTGTTGCTGGTTGTCTCTGATTGGGAGCCATATTTAGACAGGCTGTGTTCCCACAGGTGTTGTGGGATCTTGTTCCGTTTGGTTTGTTCCGTGTTGGTTGTGTTTAACCTAGGACGTCACGTCATCGTTTATTGTTTTGTTCGTATTATCACTAAAGATAATAAAGTATGTTCGCTCATAACGCTGCGCCTTGGTCTACTCCATTCAACGATCGTGACATTAGGCCCATTGCTTTTTTCCATCTTTACCAACGACATGCCACTGGCTTTGAGTAAAGTCAGTGTGTCTATGTATGTGGATGACTCAACACTATACACGTCAGCTACTACAGCAACTGAAATAACTGCAACACTTAACAAAGAGCTGCAGTTAGTTTCGGAATGGGTAGCAAGGAATAAGTTAGTCCTAAATATTTCCTAAACTAAAAGCATTGTATTTGGGACAAATCATTTACTAAACCCTAAACCTCAACTATATCTCGTAATGAATCATGTGGAAATTGAGCAAGTTGAGGTGACTAAACTGCTTGGAGTAGCTAAGATGGGGAGAAGTTTGTCCATAATAGTCCCATGTAGCTCAGTTGGTAGAGCATGGCGTTTGCAACGCCAGGGTTGTGGGTTTGATTCCCACAGGTGGCCAGTATGTAAATGTATGCACTCACTAACTGTAAGTCGCTCTGGATAAGAGCGTCTGCTAAATGACAAAAAATGTATACACCTTTTTTTTTATTTTTATAAAGCGCTGCTCTGCCTTCTTAACAACACTATCAACAAGGCAGGTCCTACGGGCCCTAGTTTTGTCGCACCTAGACTTCTGTTCAGTAGTGTGGTCAGGTACCACAAAGAGGGACTTGGGAAAATTGCAGTTGGCTCAGAACAGGGCAGCACGGCTGGCCCTTATAAGTACATGGAGAGCTAACATTAATGACATGCATGTCAATCTCTCATGGCTCAAAGTGGAAGAGAGATTGACTTCATCACTACTTGTTTTTGTAAGAGGTGTTGACCAGCTGAATGTAATCGGACACCCATGCATACCCCACAAGACATGCCACCAGAGGTCTCTTCACAGTCCCCAAGTCCAGAACAGACTATGGGAGGTTCACAGTACTACATAGAGCCATGACTACATGGAACTTTATTCCACATCAGGTAACTGATGCAAGCAATAGAATCAGTTTGAAAAAAACTGTAAAAATACACCTTATGGAACAACGGGGACTGTGAAGAGACACACACAAAGGTACAGACACATGCATACGCACACGTTGTGATATTGTTGTATGGTGGTATTAAACATTTTGTATTGTAGATATGTAGTGGTGTAATAATGTTATGTGATGGACTGTTTTATATTTTGTTTTATATGTAATGTAAGTGCTTTAATATGTTTGGACCCCAGGAAGAGTTGCTGCTACCTTGGCAGCAGCTAATGGGGATCCCTAATAAATACAAAATACAAATAAAAAATAAGTCCCAACAGCAGTCCCAACACCTTACCACTGCTACACCAGGCTATCAGCAGAGCCTTGTCTAGCAGCGAAACAATTAATTCAGCCTCATTTACTACCTTTAAAAAAAACATAGCTGATATGGCTGACTTGCTTAAACAAATGTAGTTTCTACTGACAATTGAGATGTACAAACTATGGCATAAGAGGACGACGAGCGGATAAGAGGCAATCCGTAATTTTGATTAAGACATTAATGAGCGAGCTAGGACGGACGCAGTCAATATAACTATTTGTTCAGCACTTTTGAAATGTACAGCAACAGAATTCAGAACATGAGCCGTTCTTACAGTATTCTCCCTGTACACCAAGTCAGAATTGTAGGATAAATAAAGGGGGCACATAAGCAGACAATGAAGGTCTTACAATGTTTAAATGATTACAGTTCTCTAAAACAGGCTATAGGCTACATGTGCACCACCAAGCCAGAACAGTAGGCGAAATTAGGAGGGGAAACGGGACCATATTATTAGGGTGAGGCGCATGGGCTACCAACAGCTTACTACACAACATACACTTAGTATTACTTTCTTAGCTACAGTAAACATATCTCCCTGGCATATTACATAATTTATACAGCAGCATACAATACATTTTTGGACTCACCTTTTTGTGCTATGCTCACTTGAACAGGAAGGTGGTGCGGCGGTCCATCGTGGCCACATTTTCTCCTCAAACTTTGTGATCAAAGTCTGGCATTCTTTGGATTTATGGTGCTTTCAAGACAACTGGGAACTCTGTAAAAAAAACGTTTTATCTATTATAATAATACTTTTTCGTGATATCCAATTGGTAGTTACAGTCTTGTCCCATCGCTGCAACTCCCGTACGGACTCGGGAGAGGCGAAGGTCGACAGCCATGTGTCCTCCGAAACAAGACCCCGCCAAGCCGCACTGCTTCTTGACACACTGCTCACTTAACCGGAAGTCAGCCGCACCATTGTGTTGGAGGAAACACTGTACAGCTGGCGACCGAAGTCAGCGTGCATGCGCCCGGCGGCCACAAGTAGTCGCTAAAGCGCGATGGGACAATGACATCCCGGCCGGCCAAACCCTCCTCTAACCCGGACAACGCTGGGCCAATTGTGCGCTGCCTCATGGGTCTCCCGGTCGCGGTCGGCTGCGACACAGCCCGGGATTGAACCTGGATCTGTAGTAACGCCTCTAGCACAGCGATGCAGTGCCTTAGACCGATGCACCACTCGGGAAGCCCCTCTTCAATTTTTCCCTTCATATGACAAGGATTAAAAAGGATTTGCCAGGAGATTGTCGACTTGATTCATGATGATGACTGCTAGCTTGCTAGCTAAGATTTTGAAAGTATGATGTGGACATGATCAGTCCAATCAAAGCTGCTGTAGATATAACGTGATTTGACTTAATTTTATCTGTGGCCAATGACCTTGAGCCTTCTTGGATGGACACTTCTAATGTAACTCTGTGGCAGCACCCAAGGGGCTTGAATTTTTTAGCTCTACCCTTAGAGGTGATGTAGTGTCCCCATGAGTGATGGTCTCCTTTTTTGCTTTCTTGAGTAAGGAAGCTCCAAAATGCAGGTGTTTCCGCCTAGCTCAGTGCTTTCTGTGGTGGTGGGGCAGCCAGCGGAAAATACGGAGCGTAGGGTTTGGTAATGTTCTCTACTTGCGCCGTGATTGTTTCAGTGTTCTAAGTTTTTATGCGGCTTTATTAACTCAATATATATATGTTTTTTAAAATACATTGTTTGAAAACTGATATGTGACACGTATTAATGCCAAAATAACATGCAAAACAGGCATCCCCTGTTTGTTTTTTTTGTTTTTTTTGGGGGGGGGGGGGGGCTAGAAAGGTGGGGCTCAAAACAGGCTCAGCCCCACCTGCCCTGAATGACGGGTCGCCACTGCAGATGAAATACACCTGGACGACCGCTGTCCAGCCCACCTATTGCTGCGGCTGCCCCTGCTACGCTGCTCAGCCAGTATAGCCTACTACTACAACACATGGGTGAGCTACCTATCACCAGTATGGCTATGTGTATTAAGGAGGAGAGGAGAGGAGAGGAGAGGAGAGGAGAGGAGAGGAGAGGAGAGGAGAGGAGAGGAGAGGAGAGGAGAGGAGAGCAGAGGAGAGGAGAGGAGAGGAGAGGAGAGGAGAGGAGAGGAGAGGAGAGGAGAGGAGAGGAGAGGAGAGGAGAGGAGAGCAGAGCAGAGCAGAGGAGAGGAGAGGAGAGGAGAGGAGAGGAGAGGAGAGGAGAGGAGAGGAGAGGAGAGGAGAGGAGAGGAGAGGAGAGGAGAGGAGAGGAGAGGAGAGGAGAGGAGAGGAGAGGAGAGGAGAGGAGAGGAGAGGATAAATATCTGTATTTCTTCTTGATAGCTATGAGGTTGCAGGTCCATAGGGTTCATGCCTTGCACATATGGTTCCACAGTTATTGTACCTGAATATAAAGCTGGAATTCTGACCATGGTAATCCTGTTTAAATGTCTGGATGATATAAGCAATTTTACATCGATTATACAGCAAAACTAATCATTAGAATCTACTGTACCAGTCAAAAGTTTGGACACACCAACTCATTCAAGGCATTTTCTATATTTTATATTTGAGATTCTTCAAATAGCCACCCTTTGCCTTGATGACAGCTTTGCACTCTTTTGGCATTCTCTCAACCAGCTTCACCTGGAATGCTTTTCCAACAGTCTTGAAGGAGTTCCCACATATGCTGAACACTTCTTGGCTGCTTTTCCTTCACTCTGCCGTCCGACTCATCCCAAACCATCTCAATTGGGTTTAGGTCAGGGGATTGTGGAGGCCAGGTCATCTGATGCAGCACTCCATCACTCTCCTTCTTGGTAAAATAGATCTTACACAGCCTGGAGGTGTGTTGGGTCATTGTCCTGTTGAAAAACAAATGATAGTCCCACTAAGCCCAAACCAGATGGGATGGCGTATCACTGCAGAATGCTGTGGTAGTCATGCTGTTTAAGTGTGCCTTGAATTCTAAATAAATCACAGACAGTGTCACCAACTACACATGCAGAGATCATCTGTTCAACCACACCGCGTCTCACAAAGACACAGCGGTTGGAACCAAAAATCTCCAATTTGGACTCCATACCAAAGGACAAATTCCCACCTGTCTAATGTCCATTGCTCGTGTTTCTTGGCCCAAGCAGGTCTCTTCTTTTTATTGGTGTCCTTTAGTAGTGGTTTCTTTGCAGCAATTCGACCATGAAGGCCTGGTTCACACAGTCCCCTCTGAACAGTTGATGTTGAGATGTGTCTGTGACTTGAACTATGTGAAGCATTTATTTGGGCTGCAATTTCTGAGGCTGGTAACTAATTAACTTATCCTCTGCAGCAGATGTAACTCTGGGTCTTCCATTCCTGTGGCAGTCCTCATGAGAGCCAGTTTCATCATAGCGCTTGATGGTTTTTGCGACTGCACTTGAAGAAACTTTCAAAGTTCTTGAAATGTTCCGTATTGACTGACCTTCATGTCTTAAAGTAATGATGGACTGTCATTTCTCTTTGCTTATTTGAGCTGTTCTTGCCATAATATGGACTTCGTCTTATACCAAATAGGGCCATCTTCTGTATACCCCCCCTACCTTGTCACAACACAACTGATTGGCTCAAATGCATTAAGAAGGAAAGAAATTCCACAAATTATCTTTTAAGAAGGCACACCTGTTAATTGAAATGCATTCCAGGTGACTACCTCATGAAGCTGGTTGAGAGAATAACAAGAGTGTGCAAAGCTGTCATTAAGGCAAAGGGTGGCTATTTGAAGAATCTCAAATATAACATATATTTTGATTTGTTTAACACTTTTTTGCTTACTACATGATTCTATATGTGTTATTTCATACTTTTGATGTCTTCACTATTATTCTACAATGTAAAAAATAGTAGAAATAAAGAAAGACCCTTGAATGAGTAGGTGTGTCCAAACTTTTGACAGGTAGTGTATATAACACACATTTCAAATCACTGGCTCATATTTCCTACAAATGGGAGGAACCAGTGGAGCTACAGTGTATGTACAAACCAATAAGATATGAGGGGTGGAGTGAGAGGATGAAAAATGTGTCAGTATCAAACTGAGATTTCAGAGTGTGGACATCATAACCAACACGACAAAACTTACAACAGGGTCATAGGTAAGAACTAACATCACGAAGAGCGTTTGGGATTTTACATTTTCATTTTTGGTCACTCAGGGCTCCGTGCGTAAAATGCGCATTTGGTGCAATCAACAGGCAACTAGATAGACCAAAGCCATTTTGCCTGAACATGACTGAGGAGACGAGTAAGTCATTCAACGACCATCCATGTAGTCCAACGGGAACCGTCAGCTCGATGTCGCAGGACGACTCGGATTCAGACGTCCCGTCCTCTCCAACCAGCTCCGATGGACAGGCGCCCAGCGACGGGATAACCCCAAAACTGGACACCAGCGAGGAGGATAAACGGTTTCCCGCGTGCATCCGAGACGCGGTGTCTCAGGTACTGAACGGATACGACTGGTCGCTCGTACCGATGCCTACACGAGGAGAGCGGTCTCTGAAAAACAAACCCCATGTGAAGAGGCCGATGAACGCGTTCATGGTGTGGGCGCAGGCGGCGCGCAAGAAACTAGCTGACCAGTACCCGCATCTCCACAACGCCGAACTCAGCAAGACCTTGGGGAAGCTCTGGCGGTCAGTAGAGATAACCGAATGTATATATTTAATGGGGGATATAATACACATTTGCGTGCCTAATGTGCTGCATAGAACATGGCACAGATGTACTATGGAAATGTTTTTGCACCAAACCCAAAAATCTGCAGTGAAGATTGATGTAGACAATGTTCATTGCTGACAAGTTACAAAACACTTATTATTACTTTATTTTCTAGTATTGTTTCATGAACATTACTGCACAACTTTGCCTTTTCATATTGATTAACCTAATTTTACATGGCATTTTGTTTAGAATGATGATGATAATGTATTCACTGTGACATCCAGCATTGTGCATCTTATAATAGTCCACAACTCAACCCAACCTGTCATCAATTTCCAGCCTGCTCTCTGAAAGCGAGAAGAGGCCATTTATGGAGGAGGCAGAGAGACTGAGGGTGCAACACAAGAAAGATTACCCTGACTACAAATACCAACCTCGGAGAAGGAAGAGCACCAAGCCAGGTCAGAGTGACTCCGACTCCGGGGCTGAGCTGGCCCACCTCCACCCGGGCCAGATGTACAAGGCTGAACCTGGTCTGGTAAGACTGACCTCCCTGGGGGATGGGCATCATCCAGAGCGGACAGGTGAATGGATTTCCCAGCATATTTGATACATTTGTGGAAGAATGTTAAACAATCCATACTCAATAGCAACACTGAGTTTGTCAGTCACCAGGGCATGGTCTTTTTTTTTTACTGATTGAGATCCTGTATGAACACTTAGCTATCTCTCCTGGGTTCAGGGTTGAGGTGTGCAGGTACGTTATTTTGTTAGTATGCAGTAGCTAATGTTTAGGCATCTGTCGTGTCTTTTCTGAAGGTCATCCACATGGTCCCCCCACACCCCCCACCACCCCCAAGACAGAGCTGTATCTGGGGGTGAAACATGATGGCCGGCGCCCCCTGGACAGCGGACGGCAGAACATCGACTTCAGCAACGTGGACATCTCTGAGCTTAGCACCGATGTCATCAGCAACATGGAGGCCTTTGACGTCCACGAGTTCGACCAGTACCTGCCAGTCAATGGGCACAGCTCCACTCCTGCGCCTCCGGACCACGGGCACAGGGGGCACGGATCCAACCCCCCCTCTGGCTCCCTCAGCTCCTCCTTCGGCCACTCCCACAGCAATGCCTTGGAGGCGGCGCTCCCCTCTTCCTCCTCGCCTTCTAGTAACAGCGATGGCGTTTACCACAGAACACAGATCAAAACGGAGCAGTTGAGTCCCAGCCACTACAGCAGCCAGCACTCCCACAGCTCCTCGCCACACCACCCTGAATACACCCCCCTCAGCTCTGGAAGCTGCCCCTCCTCTGCAGCCTCCTCATCTTCATCATCCTCCTCCTCCCTGCCCAGCCCCCAGTGTGACTATGCAGACCTCCAGAGCCCCAGCTACTACAGTGCCTACTCCAGCTACCCCGCAGGTCTCTATCAGTACCCCTACTTCCACTCCTCTCGCCGCCCCTACAGCAACCCGCTCATCAACAGCGTGGCCATCCCTCCGCTCCACAGCCCCACCACAAACTGGGAGCAGCCAGTCTATACCACACTCTCCAGGCCTTAGACTCAGCACTGACTGCCTATGGTGCATGACATGGCTTTCACATAGTCTATGGGCTTCTCCTGTTTGTGCTGTGTTAGTGAGGACATGACACAAGGGTCAAGGTTGGACATTATCTAAGACCAAGTGCCTGCTGGTTTTGTCAGAATGGACAGAGAGTCTCTACCCACAATCATGCATGAATCTTCTGTGAGGAGAATGTGGACCACACTTCTGTTTTGACCACATCATGAATTAATACACATCTATATTTACTTTTACTTACTTATGTTCAACCCTTTATCTCAGATTGAATAATTATTATAACGTTCAAATATTATGTTTGTATTTATGTTTTATATTAACATGTTTTATTTTGGAATGAACAATCCAGCTAACAAATTCACCAACCTAATAGTAATTCCACTTCTTAGTTACTGTTCATCACTCCAGTGCAGTTCCATTCCTTGTCAGAAAAAGAGCCATAGACTTTCACTCTAGGCAACAGGTGTTCAATTCTGTTTCCTGCAAATCGAGATTACAAGATTTCAGGGTTGAAGGATTTTAGTAAAACGATCTACCATATGCTGTGATTGACTGGACAGCTGGACTGAGGACAGAAACGGCCATACTCACCCTGTAGCATGGACCGCTAAGCCCTGTGCATCTGCTGCACTTGTCAACCTTTGAAGAAGACATATTCATTCCAGCACAGCAATTCTGTATGGATGAAGGCTGAAATGGCTTGTCTTTCTGAATAGGAAACTCCAAAAAACATGGCGAGACTGCCCAATGGGCAATCCAGGTTTGATTATTTGACTTTTATGCTTGATATGTTGACTGGATTATTTGTGTGCCGGCTCTATGATAACCAGCTAATATATAACTGCTGCTTGTAAATGTTTGATAAACTTAGTGTGTGTGACCACACATTTATGCTGTTTTATGTTTACCTTTACGATTAAATAACAGCATTGCAGAGTGTTTTCACCAACAACGAATTCGGCAGGAGAAGTTCCTCCGCCATCCATTTTCAACAAGGGCACGCAGAGAAATGTGCCTGGGATTGTGGGAAGGTGAGCGGCGAGAACCCTGCTAACGGAGTGGTAGAAAAAGTTAAGCTCTGCTCTACTTTATGCAAATTTCAAGCAGAGTGAAGCGTTGTCAAGAGGAAGCTTCGCCTCTGGTCAAAACTCACTGTACGAACTCATGCAGAGCCGATAAATACGTTGGCCCACACACCTTTTTCTGGTGGTTCTGAATATTTTGGCAAATGACATATAAACTTAACGTTTTTGAGTAGTTGGGCAGTTTCTTGAAGACAAGATGGATGCTTGCCATGCAGTTACTGAGAGTGGGCATACTACCAAGTGTGTGTGTGTGTGTGCATGCATGTGTGAACATGTGGGTGGGTGTGTGTGCGTGCGTGAGCGTGTACTTGCGTGTGAGCGTGTGACACAGACAAAAAGCAATGAATTTTAATGAGCCATTACTTTGTTGAAAGATCCTTTGTCTCCCTCTATCTGGGGAAAGAGAGGGAAATTAATTGGACCCACAAATAAAAACTGCATCATTACCAAAGGCACCAACAAGCCACAGGGTATGAGAGGAATTAACCACAGGGAAGCTGATCAGAACAGATGGAATGTGGGTGGCTTGTAAGCGGAATACTCATTTTTTTGTAAGAACTCATTTTCATTTATAGCCACCAGTCCACTACCAGCATGCTGTAACTCAGACTGTTCTGCCTATTGTTTGCCAAGACGTTTTAGTAGAAACTCAACTAGAAGAGAGCTAGGGATGAGGATAGAGAATGGAGACAGAGTGTTGAGAGTTATTGACAGAATTGATCAGGCTGCATTGCATAAAAACAAGAGTTTGGCTATACAAATTATGCATGAATCACCATCACTTGCCGCACTGGATAGAGTGTTCATCCAGTGAATATGGACACTTTACCTAGACCAACATAGCCATTACACAAACCATTTATTTTGACAGATATACTGTACCTGGCTCATAGGTTGCTATATTTACTCTCAGGCCATGCTAAATGCCCTATGTTTCTGCCCCTGGGTTTCACTACAGATATGATGGCTGATGATTTGGGGTTCCACGCACTTTTAATTACTTCCTGAATGGTGAAAATACTGACTGGTGAGTCTGACTGAGTTAGTGTCTACTGGAGTTTGCCTGGCCTGCCGGGGCGCCAACGACAACAAGCTGCCAGACAGAACTAACATTGACTTACCCATGATGCCACAGGGATCTGGAGCCAGGGTGGAGGGGCAGAGGAGTGTGGAGGGAAACATCAGGAGACCTGACTCGCACTGTGATTCGCCACACAAATGGTAATATATACTGTACAGGTGGGAAGGCAGTTCCACATAATTTGGATTGGTAAAAACACACAGAGGCAGTTGAAATTCTGCTAAGACTTTGCATGGGAAAATCTACCCATTTTGGTTACTGTTCTTTCCCCTACAAATCCCAATTGAATCACTGCACACACACCCTCACTTATAATATACACCTTTCAGATAGCAGCTTCATATGTCAATCTAATCCTTTCAAGTCAAGTTCTGTTCATGTTAAATTCTGTTCAATTAGTCTCCTTAATTTTTTTGAAACTTGTTTATAAGGTTACTGATATATTTCTCATTTTCATTACAGCTATTATAAGTTAAAGCAGATAAAAAATGTTTATTCAATTTTAAGCAGAGAAAGGGATCCCTTGTGTGTGTGGGTCTATCCAGGGACCTTTCATTAGATTTGTGCTGTAGCTTCTCCGTAGCCATCCTTTAGGCTTTACCAACACGAAACACCACCTAATTGGGTTAGACTCATCACTAAATTATTACCTCAACTTGAAACAGACTGGGGCAGCAATGTAATAGATTTACAACAGTCAATTAGACCTAAAACGTCTACTGACGCAAGTGATGAGGTACAAGTTTCTCCCTGCTCTTGTCTATGTGATATTCTCTGTCTCAAAATAACAGGATGCTACTGGCAAGTTGTTCCTGTGCAGTGCAACAATGACAAAAGGGTGAATAACAGTTGTTTGAACTGCAGACCCATTTCTATTGTTCACTCTAAGTAATGGCTTCAATTTTCCACAAATACATAAATAGAAAGACTAAGGAGTTTCCAAGACATTGACATTCCCACAGATATTGTGCACGTCTCATTTCAACCAAAAATAGTGCCCTCTGACCCTTTGGGGTGTATAAACTATTCTTCAATCCCCCATCGTGTTGGCTGGTTGGACCACTCCAATCCCTATAAAGAGGAGAGCTTTGCCTTGGAGTGGTCTGGAGTGGTCTGTGATGGTTCACAATGCCAGAATTAGAGCAACTGTGAAACCTCACGGTGGTGACTGAGGTCAACCACAGCATGTTGCTTTGGCGCCAGTCCTTGGAAAAGCATCTAGTCCCCATCTCACAGACAGAGGGATGGCCTATCTCTATGCCTGACAAAAAATCTGCCAAGTCACTCAAACGCTATATCCGCTTTATATATTCAGTACATGTACATTTGCAGCATACTATTTCATATGAATAAAATCTAAATGTTTATATAAGAAAACATGCTGTATTACCAATAGATAAAGACAATGTTAATTTACTCAGTCTTGATGGCAGAAGCAGATGTGAACCCTATAGTCAGTGAGATTACAGAAAATTGAGGGAGGGAGAAAAAAGTGTCAGAAAGAGAGAGGGAAAGAAAGAGTGAAGGCAGCATGTGCGAGTGTGTCCCAGCTGTTACTATGACGATTGGGCTGCAGTGCCATGAGCCTGACCCCCTCTGAAGCTCTTAATCCTGACCTCCCAACACACACACACA
Organism: Coregonus lavaretus; assembly: GCF_964263955.1. NCBI lineage: Eukaryota > Metazoa > Chordata > Actinopteri > Salmoniformes > Salmonidae > Coregonus > Coregonus lavaretus. The sequence continues at coordinate 11,843,602 of NC_140012.1, read as the reverse complement.
CACACAAACACACACTCACACCCCACCATGAGGAGTATGTGGAACCGAGATGTCAATGTGTTACAATGTACTGGAAGTTCACAGGAAAGGCACGTAGTTCACAGAACAGGCACATACTGTATGTATGGAGACATGATGGGAGCATGTCCTTATAGTTATACAAACTGTCACGACTTCCGCCAAGGCTGCCTCCCCTCCTTGTTCGGGCAGGTTTCGGCGTTCGTCATCACCGGCTTACTAGCCACTGCCGCTCCATATCTCATCATTCCATTTGTCTTGTCTTGTCAATTACACACACCTGGTTCATATCCCCTCACTAGTCTGTGTATAAGTGTTCCCTCTTCCCTCTTGTCCTTGTGGGTGATTGTTTTATGTGAAGATGAGTGTAGCTCGGTTGAGCTACCCGTACTTTGTATTGCCGGGGTTATTTCTCCCTGTGTGCCTGTATTGTGTTCCAGTGCGCCTGTATTACGCCCTGTGCGTAACTGTGTACTATGGAATAAACTCTGTATTCGGTGATTTACCCTCCTGAGCCTGACTCCTTCAAATCACACTCTCACACAAACAAATAAACAGAGATAATCATATGCCCACGCAGACACACCAATTGACAAGAATCAACGCTCTACCACATCTAATCATTACAATGTTACCATAACTATCTATTACACAATTGAACTGTAATGAACTTTTAATTGCACACAGTACCAGGTCTGTGTGCATATGTGTAAGCTGCACAGCCATGATCATGCTCCTTGTGTGGGTGTTTGTGCATACAGTCAGCACACTTCAGCCCATATTGATAATATTGGTCCTCCACACTTCACAACTGCTCAGCCACACTTCCCACCCGCCTCTGAGCGTCCATCCAGCCCAGGCTTAACACTCTCCATGCGTGGAACTCCAACAGCTGTCTGAGCTCTCCAACTGCCACCTCTAGCAACAGCTGTGTGTCTGTCTGTGTCCACTCATCAGTCAGCACAGAGAAGCACACAGCTTTGGAGGGTGCCCTATCCATTCTGCACACATGCATACTGCGAGAACACACACACAAACAAACACAGGCACACCAGCACACATTTTGTGAGACGAGATTTTGAACTACTAGAGCATTAGTTTCCAAACCCTGAAATTGAACTGGGGTCAAATTTTATCAAACAAATTAAGAATAGTTTTCTCTTCAAATGGGTATACTGTATAATACAACCTTTTAGTGTCAACTAAGGGCCTTTTGCACTATTAAAATGAACTTTCATGTAATTATTATGTGTTGGGACAGCCTGCTGGACCTTAAATTGAGTGTATATGAACACACAGTGTAAAGTGGGGTCCACTGCCTTTTCTAGTGTCAATTTGTGCATTTTTGGGAACCCATGTGCTAGAGAGAGAAGCGATAGAGAAAAGATAACCTTCACAGAGAGAGAGGGAGCCCAGCAGTTGATGAAAACCAATAGCATTATTTAATTATTTATTTAATAATAAGAATCTGAAGTAAAGGAGACAAGGTCAATGGGATTGTTCTCAGCTTGGATCCCTGTCAAGTTTCTTACAGCGGCAGACCAACAGAATGACAATGCACATCATGGGTGATGTATTACAGTGGCCTAGAGCGCCGTCTAGTGTTTTCCAATGATAAACACAAATGGACTTCATCAGTTCAAGGAGATGAAACATATACAATATGATATTAATATTAAATAAATTACAACCCTGTTGCATGAAGTAAAAAATATTTACATTCACATTTATATTTCAAAATAAATAACAGCCACGAGATGTGCATAACCCTGTCCAGAAGCATAGGTTTAGAACAATCAGAGAAATTGCATAAATCCACTGTCATCAAAACTGTACAATCAATAAATTACAATTACAGTACTGCTCTCAACAAACACAGTGAACATGACTCATTAGTATACAACAAGGGATGAACCACTCACAACACTAAGAGCGGGGGTGCAGTGTGGAAGAGTCTATGTGGAGAGCAGCAGCAGGGGAATTGACATTTCTGTGTTATTTTCTCTCCTCTCAAATCCCCTGACCCCTGACCTCTAACCCCCAGTTTGGGCATCAGGTCAGAAGAGGTGGAGAAGTAAGTCCTTTTAATATTTTTCTCTCTCCTCTCAGATCTATTTCTTCCATCTCTATCATCTCGTTCCTTCTCTCCAGGTACAGTAGAGCCCCATAGACTTGTGTTATTCTGGGGTCTCTGCAGAGAAATCCTGTCTGTTCTGTTCTTAGTGGGATGTGAGCTGTCCAATAGAGTGACAGCTCTATCTCCAGTCTCAGGGCTTGTGTTTAAAGTGGGCCTCCACTGCATGGTGAAGAGCAGAAAACCAGTTAGTGTTACCACAACATAAAGATACAATCACACAGAGAGGCATATATATACAGTACAGTACATAAACAGGCAATCACTCATTACCCTGCTTTGGACTGCCTCTAAAAACACAACATCAATCTATAATTATAGTGATTAATACCAATGCTGGTGCTAGGGAGTTACCCGGTGTGCAGGTTTTTGTTTTAGCCCTGCAATAAAACATTGGCTTCAACCAAGCAACTGCTTGTGAGACCTTGACTAGTTAAATTGGGGGTTGTACATACCCTGCAAATATTATTGCAAAGATGCAATATCTGCATACATGCATGCTCCTCAAGAGTAGGGCTGTGGCGGTCATGACATTTTGTCAGTCTCACAGTAATTGACCGTTAATTAGCATGAACACGTTTAGCATCTCCTGGCTTCCACGCATTGCCTACAAGCCACTGATGCAGACCTTTGGAACATCTACATTTTAAAAAGTCTAATAAATCCATTTAATATAGCCTACACCATCACAATAAATCCATTATTTATTTTAGACAGGTCTAAAGAAACATGATATGAAGAAAATGTAGTCTATTTCCAGTGGTGTAAAGTAAAAATACTTTAAAGTACTACTTAAGTCGTTTTTTGGGGTATCTGTACTTTACTTTAATATTTATATTTTTGACAACTTTTACTTTTACTTCACTACAATCCTAAAGAAAATAATGTACTTTTTACTCCATACATTTTCCCTGACACCCAAAAGTAACGGTGACTAACCCCAATCCGTACACATTTGCGCAACCGCGGCATTCAAACAAGGCTGCAATGAAAACTAATGGGACTGTAGCGACTGTGTTGGCATCAAAATCTGGGGTGTTAACTACGTTTCTATTCAAGCGTTGATTGATATGGTAATAGCCCATAGTATTGGAGAAAAGTTGAAAAACTGACCCCTGTGACGCTGTACGTTAAATTGTGATGTGTCACGTCGTAACGTACGGCACCCATTATGAAACTGATTCTGTGCCTTACAGCCTCTTTCCACCAGGTGTAGCGCTTCTCTCGCAGATTAAAAACAAGAAATGATCAATGGTGAGTGTAATGGTGATCGTAAAGTTAATTACTCTTGAGTTCATCAATAGTTAATTCAATCAATTGTATTTTTTCTTTGCGTAATCACTGCGAGCCAACATGACTCTGAAAGACCGTGACAGCCACAGTTTAATTGTGAAGATACATTTAGCGCCGCCCTAAAAACCCTTTTAAAATTCGACACAAACCTTCAAATAGGTATGTAACGAGATAGTGTTTTATTTACATTTTAGAGGTGATAAATAGGACAAATCGGGTGAAGAAAGCAGTTTTCCCACATGACATATCTCCCCCTTTCACTATGACACAGTAGCTTTCGCTTCCCCACCCGCCATTTTTTAAAAGATCCGGCGGAGCTCCATTGCCTTCTTCAATCATGCAGAGACTGGCAGCATGAAGGTCTCGTCATTGATTTTGCTGGAAAGGGGAGAAATTGTGCTTTACAATAGTATTCATATTACAGTTGACCTGGAAGTATTACCCTTTTGGGGCGCTAAAATAAGGTCAAATGTATGGAACAGCGCGATGGACAAAAGTTTGTTAGCTATCGTTACTCGTTACATTTTGAATGCTTAGTAGGACAGAAAATGGTCCAATTCACACACTTATCAAGAGAACATCCCTGGTCATCCCTACTGCCTCTGATCTGGCGGACTCACTAAACACAAATGGTTAGTTTGTAAATGATGTCTGAGTGTTGGAGTGTGCACCTGGCTATCTGTAAATAAAAAATAACATTTTACTATCTGGTTTGCTTAATATAATGAATTTTCAATTATTCATACTTTTACTTTTACTTTTGATACTTAAGTATATTTTAGCAATTACATTTACTTTTGGTACTTAAGTATATTTCAAACCAAATACTTTTAGACTTTTACTAAGTAGTATTTTACTGGGTGACTTTCATTTTTACTTGAGTCATTTTCTATTAAGGTATATTTACTTTTACTCAAGTATGACAATTGTGTACTTTTTTAAATGTTAGGACTGTCCACATTTAGCCTACTTTTCGTCAGTCAACAAGATGAGTAGGCCTAACGAACTGCAAAAGCACTAGCATATGTCAATCTACTATCCCCCATAGTACAAAAGTTGACCTATTCTATTGGTCAACTTGTCCTTCTGTGCAATAAATAAATATTCAAACATATTCTGGGACAGTTGTGGGATGCGATAGATCCCAAATTAATATGACCACTCGCATCAAAAAACCTTTTAAAAGCAATGAGACTGATCGTTTAGCTATAAGCGCGACTGTTCCAAAATGGAATCAATTAGCAGGAAAACACTGCTCTCGAAAGTGATGGCAAATGAAATTATGTATGTAATGCTTTATTATAAAGGTGCATTTTTATGGTGAAAGTTATCGCCCCCAAACTTGAAACTCACGTACAGCCTATGTATGCCAGTTAGGCTCTACACTGGTTATAAAGCGGATTAATGTGCTTAATTCTAAGAAGTTATTTGGCCACTTTAGTTTAGCTGAGCATCATTCACAAGTGATAATACAACATTCACAAGTGATAGGCTAATATTGCCACCCCATCAGACTATTCTTAATTTAATGTTGTCTTTACATAAAATAAATAATATATGTGTGAAATGAGTTTTGATTTAGAATGGACCATTATAACCTGTCTTGGAACAGGGGCACAGGAAAAAAACACATGTCATCTATGCACTTAAATAGCGAATGGAGGACGCATTTCCCATGGTTCATTTTCATGCCAACCAGGTAGGCTATGTTCCTGTGTTAAAGCAAATCAATGTGCTTAAAATTAGGAACGTTGATCATTAACATTTTGTAGGCCTAGCCTATAGAAAGCTGATGGGATCCTCCTCTTTTTAATAGAGGCCATCAAAACTCTGTTTTAATGACGCAATTGCATAGCCTATAGAAATGTTGCGCAACATGAGCTCATGGGCACTCATGAGGTGTTTGATTAGATTTTCGATAACATTTGCATTGATGTCAGCGTGATTAGAGGGACAATAGAGTGCTGAGTACCAGGCAGTTAGCAAGTTTGGTAGGCTATTAATGACCATCAGCAGCATCAGAGCATGGAGAAGCCTAATTACTGTGACTAAATGGTCATGTGGCTGCCATCATGACTCGTGACCACCGGTGTGGCAGTAATACGTCACCGTAACAGCCCTACTCAAGAGCACACCTAACGTAGTGCATACTCTTGAGTACACCTGTGTAATTCAGCCTCCTGACTTACCTGCGTACTCCTGTGGTCTCATGGGTCTGTTGATGACCCTCTGGAAGGCAGCGATCCAGTCCTTCTGCTCCGCCTCTGTCTCGCAGGCAAACAGGAACTTCCTGTCTGGTGTTACTATGGTGATGCCATGGTTCCAGTGGTAGCCCTGGGTTGAGGGGGGAAGGCCTGAGAGCACAGTGTAGCTGTTCTCTTTACTGCCAATGAACACCTCTCCCCTTGCATAGGCATCCTGAGAGAGGAGGGGGGAGAGGCGGGGGGAAAGAGAGAGCGAGAGAGATCAGAGAGAGATATCAGAGAATAAAGTATGCGGTATGCAGTATGCCACAGAATAGTAGGGTTCATTCAGAATGGATCAGTTGTTTTAGTGTAGGGTGTGTCTGTCTCCTCACCAGAGGATCTTTGAAGTACATGAGTCTCCTGTCGTCCATGGTGAACCACCTCTTCTTAAAGCCCTCTGTGTGCTTTGGGCCTGTCTTCTCCATGAAGCCCTCCTTCATGAAGCTACGCGTCAGTTTGGGCACCAGCTGAAGGCAAAGACAAGAGAGAAAATAATATATATTGTTCAATTTGGTGTTTAATAATGGTAATACTAATTTCAAAACATGTTGTAGCCTCACCTCCTCATCACTGGCTCCAGGGAAGGCCACCTGAAGGTAATGAAACCTGGCAGCTCTGATAGCGTTGAACCAGTCCACCATTTCCTACCAAAACAAAGACACAAAAGCATCCTAGTCAGAGATAGTCAGATACATGTCTTATTCAGAGTCATCTCTGCATTGAGAAGACAGTAAACCTGCTACAGTATGGAACATTATGAGACATGTATTATATCATGACAAGACAGCTTTACTATTACTGTTCTGTTCAAGCTTGCTATCGTGTCTGTTGACCAGCAGAGGAGGCTGTACACGCTGTGCCTTTCATCCTAACCCACAGAAAAGGGTGACTTGCTACTGAAAGAGATTATCATATGTGTGCTCAGCAGTAAACCCTCAGAAAAAAACTGCCTGCCAGCCAGCAACCCTGTGTGTGACTCTTTAATGAGTCGGACGAGAGGGATTTGCTCCAGACACCCGACAGGGCCCTCATCCCTGTCAGTCTGTAGTCCCCTGTAGCTCAGTTGGTAGAGCATGGCGCTTACAACGCCAGGGTTTTGGGTTCGCTTCGCACGGGGGACCAGTATGAAAAATGTATGCACTCACTAACTGTAAGTCGCTCTGGATAAGAGCGTCTGCTAAATTACTTAAATGTAATTCGCAGTAGAAAGAAAAGGAGATATCGCGGAAGGAGATCGGGGTGCCTAGTAAGGAGTCGGCGACAAGTGGCTAATCTGCCTTTGCCATTGATACTATTGGCCAACTTACAATCGCTTGATAATAAAGTGGACGAACTACAAACATGTATATCCTACCAACGGGACATTAAAAACTGTAATATCTTATGTTTCACCGAGTTGTGGCTGAACAAAGACATGAATAACATACAGCTGGCGGGTTATACACTGTATCGGCAGGATAGAACAGCAGCCTCTGGTAAGACAAGGGGTGGCGGTCTATGTATATTTGTAAACAACAGCTGGTGCACGATATCTAAAGAAGTCTCGAGGTTTTGCTCGCCTGAGGTAGAGTGGTCAGATGAAACAGATGCTAAGCTACAGGACTGTTTTGCTAGCACAGACTGGAATATGTTCTGGGATTGTTTTGATGACACCACATCAGTCACTGGCTTCATCAATAAGTGCATCCATGACGTCGTCCCCACAGTGACTGTACGTACATACCCCAACCAGAAGCCATGGATTACAGGCAAAATCCGCACTGAGCTAAAGGGTAGAGCTGCCGCTTTCAAGGAGCGGGACTCTAACCCGGAAGCTTATAAGAAATCCCGCTATGCCCTCTGACGAACCATCAAACAGGCAAAGCGTCAATACAGGACTAAGATCGAATCGTACTACACCGGTTCCGATGCTCGTCGGATGTGGCAGGGCTTGCAAACTATTACAGACTACAAAGGGAAGCACAGCCGCGAGCTGCCCAGTGACACAAGCCTACCAGACGAGCTAAATTACTTCTATGCTCGCTTCGAGGCAAGTAACACTGAAACAGGCATGACAGCATCAGCTATTCCGGACGACTGTGTGATCACGCTCTCCGTAGCCGATGTGAGTAAGACCTTTAAACAGTTCAACATTCACAAGGCCGCAGGGCCAGATGGATTACCAGGACGAGTATGCGCTGACAACTGGCAAGTGTCTTCACTGACATTTTCAACCTCTCCCTGTCTGAGTCTGTAATACCAACATGTTTCAAGCAGACCACCATAGTCCCTGTGCCCAAGAACACTAAGGTAACCTGCCTAAATGACTACCGACCCGTAGCACTCACGTCTGTAGCCATGAAGTGCTTTGAAAGGCTGGTCATGGCTCACATCAACACCATTATCCCAGAAACCCTAGACCCACTCCAATTTGCATACCGCCCCAACAGATCCACAGATGATGAAATCTCTATTGTGCTCCACACTGCCCTTTCACACCTGGACAAAAGGAACACCTATGTGAGAATGCTATTCATTGACTACAGCTCAGCGTTCAACACCATAGTGCCCTCAAAGCTCATCACTAAGCTAAGGACCCTGGGACTAAACACCTCCCCCTGCAACTGTATCCTGGACTTCCTGACGGGCCGCCCCAAGGTGGTAAGGGAAGGTAACAACACGTCCGCCAGGACATTATTCATTCTAATCAGACAGGTTTTTTACATGGATGATACATTGTAGATAATATAAGGCAAGTACTGGAAACAATAGAACACTATGAAAAATCTGGGAAACCAGGCCTGTTATTCATAGCAGGCTTTGAAAAGGCATTTGATAAAGTATGACTGGATTTTATATATAAATGCCTGGAGCATTTACATTTTGGAGAATCTCTTATAAAATGGGTTAAAATCATGTATAGTCACCCTAGGTGTAAAATAGTAAATAATGTTTTAAATGTCAAGAGGAGTAAAACAAGGTTGTCCACTATCGGCATATCTATTTATTATGGCCATCAAAATGTTAGCTATTAAAAACAGATCGAACAATAATATCAAGGGATTAGAAATCCAGGGCTTAAAAACAAAGGTGTCATTGTATGCTGATGATTCATGTTTTCTTTTAAATCCACCACTTGAATCCCTCCACATTTTCTAACCTCTCTGGATTACAACCAAATTATGATAAATGTACTATATTACGTATTGGATCACTAAGAAATAAAAAAAATTACATTACCATGTAGTTTACCAATAAAATGGTCTGATGGTGATGTGGATATATTTGGAATACATATCCCAAATGAAATAAATTATCTCACTCCAATTCATTTTCATATAAAGTTAGCAAAAATAGATAAGATCTTGCTACAATGGAAAGGTAAATACCTGTCTATTTGTGAAAAAATCACCCTGATTAACTCTTTAGTATTATCCCAGTTTACCTATTTGCTTATGGTCTTGCCTAAGCCTAGCGAACAGCTATTTAAATTATATGAGAAAAAAATATTCCATCTTATTTGGAATGGCAAGCCAGACAAAATTAAACAGGCCTATTTATATAATGAATATGAATTCGGAGGACAGAAATGATTAAATATTAAAGCATTAGATCTATCACTAAAAGCTTCAGTCATACAAAAGTTTTACTTAAATCCGAAATGGTTCTCTAGCAAATTAGTAAGATTGTCTCACCCCATGTTCAAGAATGGCCTTTTTCCCTTTATTCAGATTACAATCTCTCACTTTCAGTTATTTGAAAAGGAAATCATCTCCCAAATATCACTATTTCTAAAACAAGCCATAGAAAGTTTGTTGCAATTTCAATTTCATCCTCCAGAAACTACAGAACAAATAATGCAACAAATATTGTGGTTAAACTCAAATATACTCATTGATAAATAATATTATAAAAAAATAAAAAAATAAAAAAAATAGGTATAATCTTCGTAAATGATATCATAGGTAGGACTGGTGGAGTTATGTCACACATGCAGCTAACAAAAACATATGGAAATGTCTGCTCTACACAAAATTACAACCAAATAATTGCAGCATTACCGCAAAAATGGGAGAGGAAAGTGGAAGGGGGAAAAAGTAAAGAACTTGTCTGTCAGCCCTGCATTAAAGAACATAATTGGTTAAAGAAAATTGTGTTTTATAAAAAAGTATACCAGTTTCATTTAAGGACCAAAGGATTGACAGCCATCCCATATAGATTGCAAAATAGTTGGGAAGAGATTTTTGACGTACCGATTCCATGGCATAGTGTTTATGAACTGATACGCAAAACGACGCCGGATTCAAAACTTAGAATTTTTCTATTTAAATTATTATACAAAATTCTTACTACCAATATAATGTTATTTATATGGGGGATACAATCTTCCCAGCTCTGCAGATTTTGCTGCGAAGAGACAGAATCATCAGATCATTTGTTTTGGTACTGTCCATTTGTAGCTTGTTTCTGGTCACAGGTCCAAGAATGGCTAAAGGATTGCAATATTTAGCTGGAGCTAACCCTGCAGATAGCACTACTGGGTGATCTGAAAAGTCATAGTCAATCGATCAATAATATAATAATACTTTTAGGAAAAATGTTTCTTTTCAATTTACAATCTGTAGAAACAATGAGAATAGAAGGGTTCAGAACTTTTGTGAAACATCACAGTACAATATGGATGGTGTTAAGAGATAGATGGGAGGTGTTGAATGGAGCTGAAGGATGGGACTAATAACAACTAACAACAACTAATAACAACATGATAACTAATGTAAAGCATACTGTGTCCATAATAAGTATATAGGTTATAGGTTGAGCACTTTTGTGAAAGAGCACAGTTAGAAAGATATGGTATATAGAAGCAAACCGGATGGACATCATGAAAATGATCGGAGAGGTTGAGTGTAGAGGAAGTTCAGGAGTAAAAACAAACAAAATATAATTATTGTAAGATTGACTGTGTCCATAAAATGTATATAGTATGTATAAGCTGGAAGTAGAGGCCTAAGCGTTGTTGTTCACTAGTTTACTCCAATTAGGGAAGGGGTGGTGGGGTTGGAAAGTAATAAAGGGAAATATATTTATAAAAATGAAATATATATACAGTGGGGAAAAAAAGTATTTAGTCAGCCACCAATTGTGCAAGTTCTCCCACTTAAAAAGATGAGAGAGGCCTGTAATTTTCATCATATGTACACGTCAACTATGACAGACAAATTGAGGAAAAAAAATCCATAAAATCCCATTGTAGGATTTTTTATGAATTTATTTGCAAATTATGGTGGAAAATAAGTATTTGGTCACCTACAAACAAGCAAGATTTCTGGCTCTCACAGACCTGTAACTTCTTCTTTAAGAGGCTCCTCTGTCCTCCACTCGTTACCTGTATTAATGGCACCTGTTTGAACTTGTTATCAGTATAAATGACACCTGTCCACAACCTCAAACAGTCACACTCCAAACTCCACTATGGCCAAGACCAAAGAGCTGTCAAAGGACACCAGAAACAAAATTGTAGACCTGCACCAGGCTGGGAAGACTGAATCTGCAATAGGTAAGCAGCTTGGTTTGAAGAAATCAACTGTGGGAGCAATTATTAGGAAATGGAAGACATACAAGACCACTGATAATCTCCCTCGATCTGGGGCTCCACGCAAGATCTCACCCCGTGGAGGCAAAATGATCACAAGAATGGTGATCAAAAATCCCAGAACCACACGGGGGGACCTAGTGAATGACCTGCAGAGAGCTGGGACCAAAGTAACAAAGCTACCATCAGTAACACGCTATGCCGCCAGGGACTCAAATCCTGCAGTGCCAGACGTGTCCCCCTGCTTAAGCCAGTCCATGTCCAGGCCTGTCTGAAGTTTGCTAGAGTGCATTTGGATGATCCAGAAGAGGATTGGGAGAATGTCATATGGTCAGATGAAACCAAAATATAACTTTTTGGTAAAAACTCAACTCGTCGTGTTTGGAGGACAAAGAATGCTGAGTTGCATCCAAAGAACACCATACCTACTGTGAAGCATGGGGGTGGAAACATCATGCTTTGGGGCTGTTTTTCTGCAAAGGGACCAGGACGACTGATCCGTGTAAAGGAAAGAATGAATGGGGCCATGTATCGTGAGATTTTGAGTGAAAACCTCCTTCCATCAGCAAGTGCATTGAAGATGAAACGTGGCTGGGTCTTTCAGCATGACAATGATCCCAAACACACCGCCCGGGCAACGAAGGAGTGGCTTCGTAAGAAGCATTTCAAGGTCCTGGAGTGGCCTAGCCAGTCTCCAGATCTCAACCCCATAGAACATTTTTGGAGGGAGTTGAAAGTCCGTGTTGCCCAGCGACAGCCCCAAAACATCACTGCTCTAGAGGAGATCTGCATGGAGGAATGGGCCAAAATACCAGCAACAGTGTGTGAAAACCTTGTGAAGACTTACAGAAAACGTTGTACCTGTGTCATTGCCAACAAAGCAGAGGTGTGGACTCGAGTCATGTGACTTGGACTCGAGTCAGACTCGAGTCATGAATTTGATGACTTCAGACTCGACTCGACAAAATGTACAAAGACTTGCAACTCGACTTGGACTTTAACATCAATGACTCGTGACTTCACTTGGACTTGCGCCTTATGACTCGAGAAGACTTGCTACTTCCCATGAAAACTGGGGAAAAAAAATTTCACACGGCCACGCCGCTCTCCGTTTATCTGCATCTGTGAAAAAAATGTGCACCATCCACCTGTATGCATACAGAGAGCGCGCGCTGCCTGCACGTTATCCAATCACTGTAGTCCCACGTTGTTTTGATTCGACAGCATCTAAGCAGGCACATTGCAAGACAACCAATGAAGCACATCAAGCAACAACGCGCCAGTTGTCAAAATGATACCGAAGATAGTTTGGTTTGGCTATAAAAATTACGAGGTAGTCGACAAAAAACGAGTTGCAATCTGCAAAACATGCGGATCGAAGATTACAGACGGAGCTGCCACAACGTCCAACTTTGTTCGACACCTGAAGTTGCACAAAGAAAGGTAAGTTTTGAACGAATGCTACGCACCTTATCGGATGTACCGTAACTTACTAGCTAGCTGCTGCATATTTACTGTATCAACGAGACAAACGCACGTCTCCCTTGCTGGTTCATGCTTACAAAAATATGGATTTTTGAACTGCTATTATATGGACATTCTAAAAAGCTTTCGTGAAAAACGCTTAACGTTCTTTAATGTACTAAGACAGTGTTATTAAAAGACCAAACTCTGTAAATATCATATTAATAAAGTATACTATGTACAAAACATCAGATGAGCCCAGAATATGAACGCAAACACGTTTAATAACACGTTGCGTTTTCCTCCCATAGAAAACTATTATAAGAAAAGGCTTAACGTGTCTTAATATACTGAGACAGTAATATTAAAAGACCAAACTATAAATATCATATTAATAAAGTATACTAAATGTACAAAACATCAGATGAGGCCAGAATATGAACGCAAACACGTTTAACAACACGTTAAGTGTTTTCCTCCCATAGAAAACCATTATAAGAAAAGGCTTAACATGTCTTATGTAGGCTACTATGTATTCTGGGCTCATCTGATGTTTTGTACATAGTATGCTTTATTAATATGATATTTGCAGAGTTTGGTCTTATAATATTACTGTCTTAGAATATTAAGCATTAAGCAACGTTAAGCGTTTTTCACGTTAAGCGTTTTAGAATTCAGTTTCAGAGTTGCTGGTGTGCTGCCTCATTGAGGTCGTTTATGTAATTTTGGTTAATCACAACTAAGCTGAACTGTCGCTGAAGACAAAATATCACAATTAAACAATGAATGCACCCCCTTTCACAACTCGGATGTAGTTGGTGCATCCCTAAACCCATCCAAGTACAACAGGAAACATAGTAAGACGTATACATTGTAAAGAGGAAAATGATAACACAGTCACAGTAGATCCACCATTAGCCTTCCCTTTTCATATCATGCCCAAACAGCAGACAGCGCATGGACAGAGTGCTACCGTAGTCTACAGTAGGTCTGTGAGGCAGCGCACCACTGGGATATATACAGTATATAATAAAATAATAACGATTATAGTAGTAATGTTCAGAGATGCAATAGATTATTATAGTGCAGTTCTTAACTAATGGGAATATTGTTTAGCTTATTTTTGGTTTAATTTGGTTTACTTTAGTTATTTAATTTATTCAATTATTTTGTTTTTCTATACTTTTCATGCCAACTTGCCATGGCCCCCCTAGAACCCCCTCGCGGCACCCAAGGGTCCCCGTCCCCACTTTGAAAACCACTGCTATAAAGCATATGACTTCAGTTTCTTGAGGGAAAGGGCTTTCTTATGAATTTTGAAGCAGTGAAAATATTCTTAATATTGCATACACTGACACTGAAATGTATTATCGTAAACCGTAGTGTACAATAGGCAATGAATATTAACACAACAACATTGATATGAGTAAAGAGTAGTTTCAAATACAACATGTGTGGCTGTAAAGGATTTTCTGACATCTGTTTCATATTCTTCTCTGTTACAGGTATGAAGAATACCAGATGAACAAAATCATCGTAGATGAACCACAACAGCCTTCAACCTCACAATTCCTTGACACTCGTGTAGGGCGTTACAGCCTGACCCACCCACAGCAGAAGGCCATCTCCAATGCGATACTGTCTGACTTGATTATTGATTGCAATTTCCCTCTGTCTATTGTGGAAAATAAGAGCTTTCGTCACTTTCTGGCTGTGCTGGACAGCAAGTATACCCCAGTATGTCGCCGAACGCTGACCACAAAAACAGAGAGCCTTGCTGAGGAGAGACGGTCAAAGTTAAAAACTCAATTGAGCAACACTGACCATGTTTCAGTCACTGTGGACATTTGGTCTGATCGAAAGATGAGGGGATTCCTTGGTGTCACTGTGCACTGGATGGAGCGAGATGCAGAGAGGGTACAGCTAAAGACTAATCTCTTGGCCTGTGTCACACCCTGGTTCTGGGACTCATTATTGTTGAGCCAGGGTGTGTGCAGTCTATGTGGTTTGGTTCTATGTTGGGTGTCAAGTGTTGTATTATGTTGATTAGTGATATGACTCCCAATCGGAGGTAACGAGTGTCAGCTGTCGGCTCGTTATCTCTGATTGGGAGCCATATTTATTCTGTATGTGTTCTTGTGGGCATTGTGGGTTATTGTTCCGTTTCTGTCAGTTTAGCAGAGGACTTCACGAATCGTCGTTTGTTTTGTATTTTTGTGCTTTATCGATTAAAGTTATCATGTTCACTCAACGCGCTGCGCTTTGGTCCGTTCATTCATCAGACGATCGTGACAGAATAACCCACCCCCAAAGGACCAAGCAGCGCGTCCAGGAGCAAAGGGTCTGGACACAGGAGTTATGGACGCCTCCTAAGGATTTTTGGACATGGGAGGAGATTCGGGCTGGAAAGGGTCCTTGGGCACAACCGGAGGAATATCAACGCCCTCGTGAAGAGCTGGAGGCAGCCAAAGCCGAGAGGAGGTGGTACGAGGAGGCAGCGCGAAGGCGAGGCTGGAAGCCCGTGGAAGAGAGGCAACCCCAATACATTTTTTGGGGGGGGCACATGGCTTGGGCGACGGAGCAGCAGGAGGCTGCCACAAGGCAGAGTCAGAGGGCTGCCAGGTTAAGGGGGCTGACGGAGGCAGAGAAGGGACGGATTCAGTGGGCTACCAGGTCAAGGGGGCTACTGGGTAAAGCAGGGAAGGAAAGTGTTGAGGCACGGCGTGAGGTACTGGGGTGTGTAACCAGTTCGGTCCGGCCCGTTCCTAGTCCCGAGGTGCAGCCAGTAGTGTGTGTTCCCCGTACGGTACGGCCTGTTCCGGTCCCTCGCACTAAGTGTAGGGTGCGCGTCGCCAGCCCGGTTCGGCCTGTCCCTGCCATACGCACCAAGTGTACGGTGCACGTCGCCAGCCCAGCCCGGCCTGTCCCTGCGCCACGTAGGATGCCTACGGTGTGCGTCGTCAGCCCAGCCCGGCCTGTTCCTGTGCCACGTAGGAAGCCTACGGTGTGCGTCGTCAGCCCAGCCCGGCCTGTCCCTGCGCCACGTACTAAGCCTCCTGTGTGTCCCCAGAGTCCTGTGCGTCCTGTTGTTTCTCCCCGCACTAGCCCTGAGATGCGTGTCCTCAGCCCGGTACCTCCAGTTCCGGTACCACGCATCAGGCCTACGGTGCGCCTCAGACGGCCAGAGTCGGCCGTCTGCCCAACGGGGCCTGAACTGTCCGTCTGCCCAACGCCGTCTGAACTGCCCGTCTGCCCAACGCCGTCTGAACTGCCCGTCTGCCCAACGGCGCCTGAACTGCCCGTCTGCCCAACGCCGTCTGAACTGCCCGTCTGCCCAACGCCGTCTGAACTGCCCGTCTGCCCAACGGCGCCTGAACTGCCCGTCTGCCCAACGCCGTCTGAACTGCCCGTCTGCCCAACGCCGTCTGAACTGTCCGTCTGCCCAACGCCGTCTGAACTGCCCGTCTGTACTGAGCCTGCAAAGCCGCCCGTCTGCCATGAGCCTTCAGAGCCGTCCGCCAGACCGGAGCCGCTAGAGCTCTCCGCCAGACAGGATCAGCCAGAGCCTTCCGCCAGACAGGATCAGCCAGAGCCTTCCGCCAGACAGGATCAGCCAGAGCCTTCCGCCAGACAGGAGCAGCCAGAGCCTTCCGTCAGACCGGATCAGCCAGAGCCTTCCGCCAGACCGGATCAGCCAGAGCCTTCCGCCAGACAGGATCAGCCAGAGCCTTCCGCCAGACAGGATCAGCCAGAGCCTTCCGCCAGACAGGATCAGCCAGAGCCTTCCGCCAGACAGGATCAGCCAGAGCCTTCCGCCAGACAGGATCAGCCAGAGCCTTCCGCCAGACAGGAGCAGCCAGAGCCTTCCGTCAGACCGGATCAGCCAGAGCCTTCCGCCAGACCGGATCAGCCAGAGCCGTCCGCCAGCCATGAGCAGCCAGATCCGTCGGCCAGCCATGAGCAGCCAGATCCGTCGGCCAGCCATGAGCAGCCAGATCCTTCAGCCCGCCATGAGCCGTTCAGCCAGGATCCGCCAGAGCCGTCCAGCCAGGATCCGCCAGAGCCAGCCAGCCAGGATCCGCCATTGAGTCAGGTGCTGCCCCTTATCCTGGTGCTGCCCCTTAGTCCGGTACTGCCCCTTAGTCCGGTGCTGCCCCTTAGTCCGGTGCTGCCCCTTAGTCCGGTGCTGCCCCTTAGTCCGGTGCTGCCCCTTAGTCCGGTGCTGCCTCTTAGTCCGGTGCTGCCCCTTAAACCGGTGGGGGTCATTTGGAGGAACCTACGTAAGCGGGTAGTGACGATGGTGGGGTGGTGGTCTAGGCCGGAGCCAGAACCGCCACCGAGGAGGTATGCCCGCCCAGCCCTCCCCTGTTTGGGGGTTTTGAGGCGCGGTCGCAGTCCGCGCCTTTAGGGGGGGGTACTGTCACACCCTGGTTCTGGGACTCATTATTGTTGAGCCAGGGTGTGTGCAGTCTATGTGGTTTGGTTCTATGTTGGGTGTCAAGTGTTGTATTATGTTGATTAGTCATATGACTCCCAATCGGAGGTAACGAGTGTCAGCTGTCGGCTCGTTATCTCTGATTGGGAGCCATATTTATTCTGTATGTGTTCTTGTGGGCATTGTGGGTTATTGTTCCGTTTCTGTCAGTTTAGCAGAGGACTTCACGAATCGTCGTTTGTTTTGTATTTTTGTGCTTTATCGATTAAAGTTATCATGTTCACTCAACGCGCTGCGCTTTGGTCCGTTCATTCATCAGACGATCGTGACAGCCTGCAACCGCTTCAAAGGCTCTCACACAGCAGAGCGAATCTGTGACCAATTTGAGGCAATATGTGATGAATACAACATCAAAGCTAAATTGGACTATATAATTAGTGACAATGCTGCTAACATGCGCAAGGCATTTACAGTCTGCTTCCCCAGCGAACAGGAGGAAGATGAAGATGCTGGAGATAATCTTGATGATCCTGAGCTATGGCATGACTTAACCCAAGAAGACCAGCAAACCGTCGATGCTGCTATGGCAAAGAAACAGCGCCTGCAGTGTTTTGCACACACATTGCAGCTGGTTGTGGGAGACGGTTTGAAAGAAACAAAAGCGGCATGTCCTTCTCTCTCCAAGTTATCAAAACTTAGCTCCCTGCTCCACACAAGCACAACGTTTAAAGACATCTTCGATGGTGAATTTGGGGAGCACAGAGGCATCCCTGCTGCAGTGAGCACGAGGTGGAATTCCACACTGCGGCAGGTAAAAGCAGTCCTTCATTGTGATCAGCAAAAGCTCTGCGCAGTTCTTGAGAAGGCCGGGCATAAAGAACTGTCATTCACACCACGAGAGTGGAATCTGCTGAAGGAGTTGGTGGACATCTTAAAACCGTTCGGAGAAGCAACTGATTTGACACAGGGGGAGAAAGTCATTACAATCAGTGCAGTTGTTCCATCCATCTTGTCCCTCAATCACCATCTTGAGAAGCTGAAGCCTCAAGTTCGTTTCCTGAGTGGCCTGGTCAGAGGTCTGCAGGCATCCCTGAAAAAAAGATTTCTTGGGATCTTCATTAATGTAAAAATGGCCCAGTCTCAAGAAGGGATCACTGCCCCCTTTTCAGACACAGTCTACCTGAAAGCAGCTGCCTTGGATCCAGCCTTTTGTCTGCTGTGGATTGAGCCCCATGTGCTGGTCAACCGTGACATCAAGGCAGAGGTGGCACAACGAGTTAAAGGTAAATATTATTGACTTGCAATGCAACTTAAATGCAACGTACAATAATTTGATCTTAATCTGATATAGGATCTAATGTGATATTAATCTGACTTTAACAATAATAAAAAATTTCAGTCTTGAACAGTATCATCAACATCAGAAATAAGGGCTCTTTTGTTTCTGCTGTTGTGACACGTTTTTATTTTTATTTTTAGAATTGATCCTGCAAGATGCTGCAGAGACAGAGCAGCCTGTGCCGGTGCCTGCTGAAGAAGAACTAGAGGACATGGAAGGAGAAGGGCTGTTTGCTGCATACCATAAGAGGCAGAAAAGGGATGTTGGGACCCCACCAGCAGTACAGCTAAGTCACTACATTGACATGGCAGAAGGACAGAATGCCCTTTTGTTCTGGGCACTGAACAGTAAGACTCTTCCTTCACTCTTTCAAGTAGCCATCCGAGTCTTGGCAGTGCCTGCTTCTAGTGCTCCAGTGGAGCGAGTTTTCAGCCATGGTGGCATCATTCTGCGTCCCCATCGTGCACAAATGACTGACAGACTTTTGGCCAATTTGATCTTTTGCAAATGCAATGCAGTATAGGGGCCTCCCTCCACCTGTCCACAGCACGCATGCGCGCACACACACTCACTCTCTGCTCATCACCTGTCCACACAGCTCTCTCTCTCCTGTGGTAGGAGTTTCACATGGAGTAAGATCTGTTCATTTGCAGTGCAGGTTCCCACACTGTTTTTACTTCCAGAGCTTTGGTGTTTGTCCTTCCCCGTAAACCATTTTCTCTCTCTCTCTCTCTCTCTCTCTCTCTCTCTCTCTCTCTCTCTCTCTCTCTCTCTCTCTCTCTCTCTCTCTCTCTCTCTCTCTCTCTCTCTCTCTCTCTCTCTCTCTCTCTCTCTCTCTCTCTCTCTCTCTCTCTCTCTCTCTCTCCTCTCTCCTCTCTCCTCTCTCCTCTCTCTCTCTGCATTGTTCTAGTGCAATATGCTGTTCAAATACAAGCATTTTTTTTGTGAAAATTAAATGTTATGTTTTTTGCTGTATTTGATTAATGTTATTGTATAAAAAGGTTTAAATAAATACAAATCTTACAGACATACATGATTTGTATACATTTTATTTCTGTGGTAAGAGGACTTGAAATGACTCGAAACTAAAATGGTAGGACTTTGGACTCGACTTGAGACTTGATGGCTTTGACTTTTGACTCGACTTGGGACTTGCCTCATCTTTGACTCGACTTGACTCGGGACTCGAGGGCAAAGACTTGAGACTTACTTGTGACTTGCATAACAATGACTTTGTCCCACCTCTGCAACAAAGGGTATATAACAAAACTTTTGTTATTGACCAAATACTTATTTTCCACCATAATTTGCAAATAAATTCATAAAAAACCTACAATGTGTTTTCTGGATGTTTTTTCTCTCATTTTGTCTGTCATAGTTGACGTGTACCTATGATGAAAATTACAGGCCTCTCTCATCTTTTTAAGTGGGAGAACTTGCACAATTGGTGGCTGACTAAATACTTTTTTTCCCCACTGTATATATGTACAGTATCTCACAAAAGTGAGTACACCCCTCACATTTCTGTAAATATTTGAGTATATCTTTTCATGTGACAACACTGAAGAAATAAAACTTTGCTACAATGTAAAGTAGTGAGTGTACAGCTTGTACAGTATAACAGTGTACATTTGCTGTCTCCTCAAAATAACACAACACACAGCCATTAATGTCTAAACCGCTGGCAACAAAAGTGAGTACCCCCCTAAGTGAAAATGTCCAAATTGGGCCGAAAGTGTCAATATTTTGTGTGGCCACCATCATTTTCCAGCACTGCCTTAACCCTCTTGGGCATGGAGTTCACCAGAGCTTCACAGGTTGCCACTGGAGTCCTCTTCCACTCCTTCATGACGACATCACGGAGCTGGTGGATGTTAGAGACCTTGCACTCCTCCACCTTCCGTTTGAGGATGCCCCACAGATGCTCAATAGGGTTTAGGTCTGGAGACATGCTTGGCCAGTCCATCACCTTTACCCTCAGCTTCTTTAGCAAGGCAGTGGTCGTCTTGGAGGTGTGTTTGGGGTCGTTATCATGTTGGAATACTGCCCTGCGGCCCAGTCTCCGAAGGGAGGGGATCATGCTCTGCTTCAGTATGTCACAGTACATGTTGGCATTCATGGTTCCCTCAATGAACTGTAGCTCCCCAGTGCCGGCAGCACTCATGCAGCCCCAGACCATGACACTCCCACCACCATGCTTGACTGTAGGCAAGACACACTTGTCTTTGTACTCCTCACCTAGTTGCCGCCACACACGCTTGACACCATCTGAACCAAATAGGTTTATCTTGGTCTCATCAGACCACAGGACATGGTTCCAGTAATCCATGTCTTTAGTCTGCTTGTCTTCAGCAAACTGTTTGCGGGCTTTCTTGTGCATCATCTTTAGAAGAGGCTTCCTTCTGGGACGACAGCCATGCAGACCAATTTGATGCAGTGTGCGGCGTATGGTCTGAGCACTGACAGGCTGACCCCCCCACCCCTTCAACCTCTGCAGTAATGCTGGCAGCACTCATACGTCTATTTCCCAAAGACAACCTCTGGATATGATGCTGAGCACGTGCACTCAACTTCTTTGGTCGACCATGGCGAGGCCTGTTCTGAGTGGAACCTGTCCTGTTAAACCGTTGTATGGTCTTGGCCACCGTGCTGCAGCTCAGTTTCAGGGTCTTGGCAATCTTCTTATAGCCCAGGCCATCTTTATGTAGAGCAACAATTCTTTTTTTCAGATCCTCAGAGACTTCTTTGCCATGAGGTGCCATGTTTAACTTCCAGTGACCAATATGAGGGAGTGTGAGAGCGATGACACCAAATTTAACACACCTGCTCCACATTCACACCTGAGACCTTGTAACACTAACGAGTCACATGACACCGGGGAGGGAAAATGGCTAATTGCGCCCAATTTGGACATTTTCACTTAGGGGTGTACAGTGATCCCTCGCCACTTCGCGGTTCACTTATCGCGGATTCGCTATTTCGCGGATTTTCATAATGCATTTTTTTTTTTTTTGGTGCATTGTGCTCTGCATTCTGATTCGCTAAAAACTCACTCCCGCTTCTTGTATCAAAACATGCTACGAATTGTGCTATCATTTTGTCGTCTCGTGCAGTTATGTGTACGTACATAAAACAGCTTGGCAAATTTACATTAAGTTGGCCAAATTATCTTGTAATTTCGAACATCTCCTAAACCCATAATGTCGACGAAACGGCCTGGACCGACAAAAGCACCTGCGGATGGGCCCAAACGGCGGAAGATGCTACCTATCTCAGATAAAGTTAAACTTCTGGACATGCTAAGGGAAGGTAAATGACAAAGCCACAAAGCGACGATGAAAGAGAAGAGGGAGAAGAGGACACGAGAGATGAGGAGGAAGGACTAACGCTTGGTCGCTTAGCAACCATGGTGCGAATGGCCACTGAACTTAAGCGAGTAGCTGAGGAATGGGACCCTTTGATGAGCCGTTCATTACAGTTCTCCAACGTAATCGATGGTGGCATGTCGGTGTACAAGGATCTTTTTGCAAAGAAGAAAAAAGAGCGACAACAGCTGCCTATCACTATGTTCTTCTCCCGAACAAACACACCTGCACCGCGGGCTTCAGAAGAAGAGAACACTGCAGAGCGCAGTCAGGATGCAGCGGCCCAGTCTGAAGAGCAGTGAAACGGCCTACACGTGAGTCACTGTATTTGTATACATGTAATAGTTGCTAATTGTAAAAAAAAAAAGTTTTCTATTTCGCGGATTTCACTTATCGCGGGTCATTTTCGGAACGTAACCCCCGCGATAAACGAGGGATTACTGTACTCACTTTTGTTGCCAGCGGTTTAGACATTAATGGCTGTGTGTTGAGTTATTTTGAGGGGACAGCAAATGTACACTGTTATACAAGCTGGACACTCACTACTTTACATTGTAGCAAAGTGTCATTTCTTCAGTGTTGTCACATGAAAAGATATACTCAAATATTTACAAAAATGTGAGGGGTGTACTCACTTTTGTGAGATACTGTATGTATATGTATTTATATGTATGTGTATATGTAAGTGTATGTATGTATATGTGTATATATATATATATATATATATATATACAGTGGGGAGAACAAGTATTTGATACACTGCCGATTTTGCAGGTTTTCCTACTTACAAAGCATGTAGAGATCTGTAATTTTTATCATAGGTACACTTCAATTGTGAGAGACGGAATCTAAAACAAAAATCCAGAAAATCACATTGTATGATTTTTAAGTAAATAATTTGCATTTTATTGCATGACATAAGTATTTGATACATCAGAAAAGCAGAACTTAATATTTGGTACAGAAACCTTTGTTTGCAATTACAGAGATCATACGTTTCCTGTAGGTCTTGACCAGGTTTGCACACACTGCAGCAGGGATTTTGGCCCACTCCTCCATACAGACCTTCTCCAGATCCATCAGGTTTCAGGGCTGTCGATGGCAATACGGACTTTCAGCTCCCTCCAAAGATTTTCTATTGGGTTCAGGTCTGGAGACTGGCTAGGCCACTCCAGGACCTTGAGATGCTTCTTACGGAGCCACTCCTTAGTTGCCCTGGCTGTGTGTTTCGGGTCGTTGTCATGCTGGAAGACCCAGCCATGACCCATCTTCAATGCTCTTACTGAGGGAAGGAGGTTGTTGGCCAAGATCTCGCGATACATGGCCCCATCCATCCTCCCCTCAATACGGTGCAGTCGTCCTGTCCCCTTTGCAGAAAAGCATCCCCAAAGAATGATATTTCCACCTCCATGCTTCACGGTTGGGGTGGTGTTCTTGGGGTTGTACTCATCCTTCTTCTTCCTCCAAACACGGCGAGTGGAGTTTAGACCAAAAAGCTCTATTTTTGTCTCATCAGACCACATGACCTTCTCCCATTCCTCCTCTGGATCATCCAGATGGTCATTGGCAAACTTCAGACAGGCCTGGACATGCGCTGGCTTGAGCAGGGGGACCTTGCGTGCGCTGCAGGATTTTAATCCATGACAGCGTAGTGTGTTACTAATGGTTTTCTTTGAGACTGTGGTCCCAGCTCTCTTCAGGTCATTGACTAGGTCCTGCCGTGTAGTTCTGGGCTGATCCCTCACCTTCCTCATGATCATTGATGCCCCACGAGGTGAGATCTTGCATGGAGCCCCAGACCGAGGGTGACTGACCGTCATCTTGAACTTCTTCCATTTTCTAATAATTGCACCAACAGTTGTTGCCTTCTCACCAAGCTGCTTGCCTATTGTCCTGTAGCCCATCCCAGCCTTGTGCAGGTCTACAATTTTATCCCTGATGTCCTTACACAGCTCTCTGGTCTTGGCCATTGTGGAGAGGTTGGAGTCTGTTTGATTGAGTGTGTGGACAGGTGTCTTTTATACAGGTAACGAGTTCAAACAGGTGCAGTTAATACAGGTAATGAGTGGAGAACAGGAGGGCTTCTTAAAGAAAAATTAACAGGTCTGTGAGAGCCGGAATTCTTACTGGTTGGTAGGTGATCAAATACTTATGTCATGCAACAAAATGCAAATTAATTACTTAAAAATCATACATTGTGATTTTCTGGATTTTTGTTTTAGATTCCATTTCTCACAGTTGAAGTGTACCTATGATACAAATGACAGACCTCTACATGCTTTGTAAGTAGGAAAACCTGCAAAATCAGCAGTGTATCAAATACTTGTTCTCCCCACTGTATATATATATATATATATATATATATATATATATATATATATATATATATATATATATATATATATATATATATGCGAGAGAAAAAAACATTTGGGGGATTGGAAGTGATGCAGACAATTATGTTGATGGAAATTACAATCAATATTAAAGCTGATCTACCCCCAAAAAATGAAATAAAATAAAAGATAAAAAAAAGAAAAATACATCCACCACGCTGATACTCAACACGGGGGCCCCTCAGGGGTGCATGCTCAGTCCCTTCCTGTACTCCCTGTTCACTCATGACTGCATGGCCAGGCACAACTCCAACATCATCATTAAGTTTGCCGATGACACAACAGTGGTAGGCCTGATCACCGACAACGATGAGACAGCCTATAGGGAGGAGGTCAGAGACCTGGCCGTGCGGTGCCAGGACAACAACCTCTCCCTCAACGTGATCAAGACAAAGGAGATGATTGTGGATTACAGGAAAAATAAGAGGACCAAGCACACCCCTATTCTCATTGACGGGCTGTAGTGGAGCAGGTTGAGAGCTTCAAGTTCCTTGGTGTCCACATCACCAACAAACTAACATGGTCCAAGCACACCAAGACAGTCGTGAAGAGGGCACGACAAAACCTATTCCCCCTAAGGAGACTGAAAAGACTTGGCAGCTGCACCATCGAGAGCATACTGACTGGTTGCATCACTGCCTGGTATGGCAACTGCTCGGCCTCCGACTGCAAGGCACTACAGAGGGTAGTGTGTACGGCCCAGTACATCACTGGGGCCAAGCTTCCTGCCATCCAAGACCTCTATACCAGGTGGTATAGATTGTCAAAGACTCCAGCCACCCTAGTCATAGACTGTTCTCTCTGCTACCACACGGTAAGTGGTACCGTAGCGCCAAGTCTAGGTCCAAGAGGCTTCTAAACAGCTTCTACCCCCAAGCCATAAGACTCCTGAACATCTAATCAAATGGCTACCCAGACTATTTGCATTGCCCCCCCCCCCCCCCCCTTTACGCTGTTGCTACTCTCTGTTTATTATCTATGCATAGTCACTTTAATAACTCTACCTACATGTACATAAACTCAGCAAAAAAAGAAACATCCCTTTTTCAGGACCCTGTCTTTCAAAGATAATTCGTAAAAATCCAAATAACTTCACAGATCTCCATTGTAAAGGGTTTAAACACTGTTTTCCATGCTTGTTCAATGAACCATAAACAATTAATGAACATGCACCTGTGGAACGGTCGTTAAGACACTAACAGCATACAGACAGTAGGCAATTAAGGTCACAGTTATGAAAACCTAGGACACTAAAGAGGCCTTCTACTGACTATGAAAAACACCAAAAGAAAGATGCCCAGGGTCCCTGCTCATCTGCGTGAACGTGCCTTAGGCATGTTGCAAGGAGGCATGAGGACTGCAGATGTGGCCAGGGCAATAAATTGCAATGTCTGTACTGTGAGTCGCCTAAAACAGCGCTACAGGGAGACAGGACGGACAGCTGATCGTCCTCGCAGTGGCAGACCACGTGTAACAACACCTGCACAGGATTAGTACATCCGAACATCACACCTGCGGGACAGGTACAGGATGGCAACAACAACTGCCCGAGTTACACCAGGAACGCACAATCCCTCCATCAGTGCTCAGACTGTCCGCAATAGGCTGAGAGAAGCTGGACTGAGGGCTTGTAGGCCTGTTGTAAGGCAGGTCCTCACCAGACATCACCGGCAACAACGTCGCCTATGGGCACAAACCCACCGTCGCTGGACAGACAGGACTGGCAAAAAGTGCTCTTCAATGACGGGTTGCGGTTTTGTCTCACCAGGGGTGATGGTTGGATTCGGGTTTATCGTCGAAGGAATGAGCATTACACCGAGGCCAGTACGGTATCAATTTGGAGGTGGAGGGTCCGTCATGGTCTGGGGCGGTGTGTCACAGCATCATCGGACTGAGCTTGTTGTCATTGCAGGCAATCTCAACGCTGTGCGTTACAGGGAAGACATCCTCCTCCCTCATGTGGTACCCTTCCTGCATGCTCATACTGACATGACCCTCCAGCATGACAATGCCACCAGCCATACTGCTAGTTCTGTGCGTGATTTCCTGCAAGACAGGAATGTCAGTGTTCTGCCATGGCCAGCGAAGAGCCTGGATCACAATCCCATTGAGTATGTCTGGGACCTGTTGGATTGGAGGGTGAGGGCTAGGGCCATTCCCCCCAGAAATGTCTGTGAACTTGCAGGTGCCTTGGTGGAAGAGTGGGGTAACATCTCACAGCAAGAACTGGCAAATCTGGTGCAGTCCATGAGGAGGAGATGCACTGCAGTACTTAATGCAGCTGGTGGCCACACCAGATACTGACTGTTACTTTTGATTTTGATTCCTCCTTTGTTCAGGGACACATTATTCAATTTATGTTAGTCACATGTCTGTGGAACTTGTTCAGTTTATGTCTCAGTTGTTGAATCTTGTTATGTTCATACAAATATTTACACATGTTAAGTTTGCTGAAAATAAACGCAGTTGACAGTGAGAGGAAGTTTCTTTTTTTGCTGAGTTCATTACCTCAATTACCTCGACTAACCGGTGCCCCCGCACATTGACTCGGTACCGGTACCCCCTGTATATAGCTTCGCTATTGTTATTTTTACTGCTGCTCTTTAATGATTTGTTACTTTTATTTCGTATTATTTGATATTGTATTTTTTTGAGTGATTTTATTTGGTATTCTTTCTTAAAACTGCATTGTTGGTTAAGGGCTTGTAAGTAAGCATTTCACTGTAAGGTCTACACCTGTTGTATTCGGCGCATGTGACAAATACAATTTGATTTGATTTGATTTGATTACAACCCCCTCCACATTCCTCTAGCCAGCTCCACTGACCAGATTACATGGCAGGATGACGAGTACTGCTGTCACAGTGAAGAACATGTCTACTGCTGAAATAGACATCTAGACAAGTTTATTTCCACTCTCACTCAGTTATCCAAAACAACCCATATCTATTAGAGACGTACACTCTTAGAAAAAATGGTGCTATCTAGAACCTAAAAGGGTTCTTCGGCTGTCCCCATAGGAGAACCCTTTGAAGAACCCATTTTGGTTCCATGTAGAACCCTTTTGGTTCCCAGTAGAATCATATTAGGTTCCTTGTAGAATCCTTTCCCCAGAGGGTTTTACATGGAACCCAAAAGAGTTCTACCTGGAAGCAAAAAGGGTTCTCCTATGGGGAAAGCCGAATAACCTTTTTGGAACCCCTTTTTCTAAGAGTGTAGAGACTCAAATGGTAGAATCAGATTTAGTTGAACAGACTAAATCAGTGTTCCTTGATATGCGGAACAGCGGCCATATTAGGTGTACCATTGAAATGATGATTCATCATACATCATATCTCTAAGAATTTGGTGCATTTACACATGATACAATAGGAGTTGGCTATACCAGTATAAACAGATCTGGGACCAGGATACAGAGCCACAGAGTCCATTTTGTCACAGTCACCCATAATGCCTCACCTTAGAGTCGTTGTGGTAGACAAAGATGTTCCTGGTGCTGTTGTCTCTCAGGTAGGTGATCTGCAGGCCGTAGGGGTTGCCTATCTTAGCCGGCTGGAATGTGGCATTGAGAGTCTCGATCTTCATCACCGCCTTGGGGTCCCGTGCCTGTGGGAGATACACAAACTGTACGGTACATAAATACAGTATATGTATAAATTGTTACATAGAATAATACATACTGTATGTTTACAGCAAACACAAACAGATAGGTAAGGAGATTAAGTCTGTTGAGGTATTTGTTTTAGTTTCCTTGTGGACACATACAGTCTACATAGCCTGCTATAAAAGTATTCATGATTAACTTGAAAGAGATGATTAACTTGAGATGATTAACTTGAAAGCTAGTAGCATAAGTTAGCTGGAGATTACATTTCTCAGGAACATGCTTTGTATTTATGTGTGAGAGCATGTGTATATGTGTAGATGTGAATACGTGTTGACTCCAGCCTTACGTCCTGCTTGTTGAAATACTTGAGCGCCCCCTCTCGTTCTGACAGGATGAATTTCCGGCTGAAGAACTGACCGTTGTCCCGCCCCCGTTTCCATAGAAACCCCTCTCTGTACCCTGGGTAGATAGAAACACACCAGACAAACTGAAATAACTATCTGGTGTAATCAAGAAATACCAAAGCATATGAAGGGAGAGAGAAAGAGAGACAGAAAGAGAGGGATGAAGAGACAGAGAGAGGGGCTTTAGGTGAAAGAGAGTACACGAGAGAGGAAGTCAGAGAAAAGATGACAGGAAGACAAAATAACCTCACTGATGGTAAAGTACATCCTTTTACATGTTAAATGACACAACACTCTATTTCTGTCTTCATCAATAAGTCCTTCCAGTCTATTTCTGGACCTCTTACAGACATGAAGTGGATTCATTAAGTGGCAGTGCAGAGCACTGTGTGTAATTCATTACAGGCTACACACTCTCTTCATCTCTCTCTTACTCTCTCAAATTCTCTCTCTCTCTTTCTCCCCTCTACCCCGCAATCTTTCTCTCTTTACTTTACTATTTTCCTTTCTCCTCCCTCCCACAAATCTCTGTTCACTGTATCTATCTATCTATCTATCTATCTATCTATCTATCTATCTATCTATGTCACGATCGTCGTAGAGAGTAGACTAATGCGCAGCGTTAGTTGCAAACATATTATTTATTTAATGAATGCACGAACAAAACAACAAAACGAAAACGTGACTTCCTCGGTATAACACAACCGACACGGCAACAAACCAAAAACGGAACAAGATCCCACAAACACGAATGGAAAACAGACTGTTTAAATATGGTTCCCAATCAGAGACAACCAGCCACAGCTGACACTCGTTGCCTCTGATTGAGAACCACACTGGCCAACATAGAAATAGAACACATAGACCTACAACACAGAACTAGAATACATAGAATCTACACACCCTGGCTCAACATATAGAGTCCCCAGAGCCAGGGTGTGACAGTACCCCCCCCCAAAGGCGCGGACTGCGACCGCGCCTCAACATAGACAAACCAGGGGAGGGCTGGGTGGGCATTCCTCCTCGGAGGCGGTTCCGGCTCCGGGCTTGACCACCACCCTTCAATACTCCCCCCGTAGCGCCCCTGGTCCGGTCTGGCCCTGCTGGCTGGAGCTGGACTGGACATCGTAGGAGCGGATTGCTTCAGCTCCGGTGTGGAGCAGCTGACCGGTACCTGACCAGGCACCGGTGACCCAGGCACGGGTTGTGCCGGACTGACGACGCACACCCCTGGCTTGGTGCGTGGAGCAGGAACGGGCCGGACCGGACTGACGACACACACCCCTGGCTTGGTGCGTGGAGCAGGAACGGACCGGACCGGACTGACGATGCGCACCCTTGGCTTGGTGCGTGGAGCAGGAACGGGCCGGACCGGGCTGACGATGCGCACCCCTGGTTTGGTGCGTGGAGCAGCAACGGGCCTTACCGGGCTGACGACTCGCACCCCTGGCTTGGTACGAGTGGCAGGAACAGGCCGGGCCGGGCTGACGACTCGCACCCCTGGCTTGGTGCGAGTGGCAGGAACAGGCCGGGCCGGGCTGGCGACGCGCACCGTAGGCTTGGTGCGAGTGGCAGGAACAGGCCGGGCCGGGCTGGCGACGCGCACCGTAGGCTTGGTGTGAGTGGCAGGAACAGGCCGGGCTGGCGACGCGCACCGTAGGCTTGGTGCGAGTGGCAGGAACAGGCCGGGCCGGGCTGGCGACGCGCACCGTAGGCTTGGTGCGAGTGGCAGGAACAGGCCGTGCCGGGCTGGCGACGCGCACCGTAGGCTTGGTGCGGGGAGCAGGAACAGGCCGGGCCGGGCTGGGCTGGCGACGCGCACCGTAGGCTTGGTGCGAGTGGCAGGAACAGGCCGGGCTGGCGACGCGCACCGTAGGCTTGGTGCGAGTGGCAGGAACAGGCCGGGCCGGGCTGGCGACGCGCACCGTAGGCTTGGTGCGAGTGGCAGGAACAGGCCGGGCCGGGCTGGCGACGCGCACCGTAGGCTTGGTGCGGGGAGCAGGAACAGGCCGGGCCGGGCTGGGCTGGCGACGCGCACCGTAGGCTTGGTGCGAGTAGCAGGAACAGGCCGGGCCGGGCTGGCGACGCGCACCGTAGGCTTGGTGCGTGGAGCAGGAACAGGCCGGGCCGGGCTGGCGACACGCACCGTAGGCTTGGTGCGAGGGGCAGGAACAGGCCGGGCCGGGCTGTGGACACGGATAGGAGGCCTAGAGTGAAGAGCGGCCACAACCCGTCCTGGCTGAATGCCTACCTTCACACACTCTGTGTGAGGCATCTGCACAGGACGTACAGGGCTGTGTACCCGTACTGGCATAACAGCACGTGACACTGGCGCAGGATATACGGGACTGAGGAGAGGCACTGGAGACCACGAGCGCTGAGCCGGCACACTCCGTCCTGGCTGCATGCCCACCTTCGCACGACACGTGCGGGGTGCTCGCACAGGACGTACCGGACTATGCCGGACCACTCGTGGCACAGTACGCAGCTCCGCATACCGCGGAACCTGCCCAGTCCCATGCTGCCATGCCTGAGTACGGGGAGTTGGCTCTGCTCTCCATCCAGGCTCCGCCAACCTGCCTTCTGGCCCCCCAAACCCGGTGGCCTCCTCTCCAAATCTCCCCAATCGCCCTGTGGCAGCCTCCTGCTGCCCAGTCGCCCATGCCGTGTGCCCCCCCCCTAAACATTTTTTGGGGTTGCCTCTCGTCCGACCGACGACGACTCTGTTTACGCCGTTGCTCCTCTCTACGTCGCGCCTCTACCGTCTCCCTCCATGGACGGCGATCCATCCCGGCCTGGATTTCCTCCCAGGTCCAGGACCCCTGCCCGTCCAAGATCTGCTGCTTGGTCCTGGTATGGTGGGATCTTCTGTCACGATCGTCGTAGAGAGTAGACCAATGCGCAGCGTTAGTTGCAAACATATTATTTATTTAATGAATGCACGAACAAAACAACAAAACGAAAACATGACGTCCTCGGTATAACACAACCGACACGGCAACAAACCAAAAACGGAACAAGATCCCACAAACACGAATGGAAAACAGACTGTTTAAATATGGTTCCCAATCAGAGACAACCAGCCACAGCTGACACTCGTTGCCTCTGATTGAGAACCACACTGGCCAACATAGAAATAGAACACATAGACCTACAACACAGAACTAGAATACATAGAATCTACACACCCTGGCTCAACATATAGAGTCCCCAGAGCCAGGGTGTGACAATCTATCTATCTATCTATCTATCTATCTATCTATCTATCTATCTATCTATCTATCTATCTATCTATCTATCTATCTCCCCTCCCTGTCTCATACATATTCACATACAGTGCCTTCGGAAAGTATTCAGACCCCTTAACTTTTTCCACATTTTGTTACGTTACAGCCTTATTCTAAAATGGATTTTTTTTAAACATCCTCAACAATCTACACACAATACCCCATAATGACAAAGCGAAAACATGTTGTTTATTTTTTTTACCCTTTGCTATGAGACTCGAAATTGAGCTCAGGTGCATACTGTTTCCATTGATCATCCTTGAGATGTTTCTACAACTTGATTGGAGTCCACCTGGGGAAAATTCAATTGATTGGACATGATTTGGAAAGGCACACACCTGTCTATATTAAGTCCCACAGTTGACAGTGCATGTCAGAGCAAAAACCAAGGCATGAGGTCGAAGGAATTGTCCGTAGAGCTCCGAGACAGGATTGTGTCGAGGCACAGATCTGGAGAAGGGTACCAAAAAATGTCTAGAGCATTGAAGGTCCCCAAGAACACAATGGCCTCCATCAATCTTAAATGAAAGAAGTTTGGAACCACCAAGACTCTTCTTAGTGCTGGCCGCCCGGCCAAACTGAGCAATCGGGGGAGAAGGTCTTGGTCAGGGAGGTGACAAAGAACCTGATGGTCACTCTGACAGAGCTCTAGATTTCCTCTGTGGAGATGGGAGAACCTTCCAGAAGGACAACCATCTCTGCAGCACTCCACCAATCAGGCCTTTATGGTAGAGTGACCAGACGGAAGCCACTCCTCAGAAAAAGGCACATGACAGCCCGCTTGGAGTTTGCCAAAAGGCACCTAAAGACTCTCAGACCATGAGAAACAAGATTCTCTGGTCTGAAGAAACCAACATTGAACTCTTTGGCCTGAATGCCATGCGTCATGTCTGGAGGAAACCTGACACCATCCCTATGGTGAAGCATGGTGGTGGCAGCATCATGCTGTTGGGATGTTTTTCAGCGGCAGGGACTGGGAGACGAGGCAAAGATGAACGGAGCAAAGTACTGAGAGATCCTTGATGAAAACCTGCTCCAGAGTGCTCAGGACCTCAGACTGGGGCGAAGGTTCACCTTCCAACAGGACAACAACCCTAAGCACACAGCCAAGACATCGCAGGAGTGGCTTCGGGACAAGTCTCTGAATGTCCTTGAGTGGCCGAGCCAGAGCCTGGACTTGAACCCGATCGAACATCTCTGGAGAGACCTGAAAATAGCTGTGCAGCAACGCTCCCCATCCAACCTGACCGAGCTTGAAAGGATCTGCAGAGATGGGAGAAACTTCCTAAATACAGGTGTGCCAAGCTTGCAGCGTCATACACAAAAATACTTGAGGCTGTAATCGCTGCCAAAGCTGCTTCAACAAAGTACTGAGTAAAGAGTCTGAATACTTATGTAAATGTGATATTACCGTTTTATTATTTAGCAAAAATTACTAAAAAACAGTTTTTGCTTTGTCATTATGGGGTATTGTGTGTAGATTGATGAGGGGGAAAAAACTATTTAATCAATTTTAGAATAAGTCTGTAACCTAACAAAATGTGGAAAAAGTAGAGGGGTCTGAATACTTTCCGAAGGTACTGTTTACTCTATCAATGCATGACATACTACTAATCCCTATTTTCAATCTTCCCATCCAGCACCCCTCAAGTTTCATACCCCCAACGTCTCTCCTTCCTCCTCTGTCCCCTGTTTTCTCCTCCCTCTCATCTCTCCAACCCCTGGTGACAGAGGTTGGCGTCTCTCTTTTTCCCAGTCAGACGTGATTAATTCACCTTGCATTACCTCATCGATCAATAACAACCCCCTCTCCTCCACCTCCTCCCTTTTCTCTGCATACAGAATCAATACCGCCATCAAGCACTGGGGAGGCTAGTTTACCACCACCCTCCCTGCTCTGCAGAAGGATAAAGCTAACAGAACATACAGGGCCCTGAAGAGGTTAGAGAGGCGACATATGTATGGATGAGGGTAGGAACTATGGATCTATTCCTTTTAGCCTTGGGTACAGCTGATGCAAATGTATAGATAATGCAAATATTATGTGATGCAAATAGATATAAACAAATACAAATCTCCTGCCCAATGCAGCCAGACATACAGCTGTGTGTGTGTGTGTGTGTGTGTGTGTGTGTGTGTGTGTGTGTGTGTGTGTGTGTGTGTTGCGTGCGTGCGTGCAATTAAGGTGAAAGGAAAGGAGTGTGTGTGTTTTAGATTTTACTATCCTTGTAGAGACCAGAAGTCCTCACAAGGATAGTAAAACAAGTGGGGACATTTCGCCGGTCCACACAAGGAAAAATACTATTTTAGGGTCAGGGGTTAGGTTTAGGGTTAGAATTAGAGATATGGGTAAGGGTTAGCTTTAGTTTTAGGGGTTTGGGGTTAACGGTAGTGTATGTGTATGTATGTACAGTATATATATATATATATATATATATATATATATATATATATATATATATATATATATATATATATATATATATATATATATATATATATATATATATATTTGCGAGAGAGAAAAAACATATGGGGGATTGGAAGTGATGCAGACAATTACATTGATGGAAGTTACAATCTATTTGCAATATTAAAGCTGATCTACCCCTTAAAAAAAAAAAGATAGTAAAACAAACGTGTGTTTGTGTGTGAGTGTGTGCGTGTGTGTGTGGGACGTGTGTGTGTGCATGCTTGTGCATGCAGATGCGACACACCTCTGTATTTCACGCAATCTGTCATTGCATTGGTTAGTCCCGTTTGGGATTCATGCTATATTCTGACAATTATCCATTGTATTGCTTAACCAGTAACTGTAGCAATTATGGTGTATGTTTATTGTGGTGACGTCTGTCTATTTGATTTCCTTTTAGTACCTATAATGATGATCTATCCATGTATCCGGTTTAAGTGCGCATTGGTATGGTTTCGCTCCAATTGGGTGCGCCGGGGTATTGTGGGTATATAAGCCCGTTCTTTACCGTTATCAGGAGGACTGCTATTGTAAATATTCTCCAGCAGTAATTTCACTGGACAGCACTTGTAAATAAAACCTTAATTCTGCACCTTACTTTATTTCTGGTTGTTCTCTGGTGCTTAAACCCTCCTAAGTTAGACTGCCGGATCCCGTGATATCTTAACAGAGTAGCCTAGTAATATTTTGCTGAAACAAAAAACGGCATGTATTTTGTGCGCATACAGTTCAAGCTTACACACTAATGCCAGATAAAAAATTATGAAAGAAAAACCTCAATGTAGCCTATAGATATGAATTGCACAAGAATTCTACATTTGTGGATTTTTATTGCATTGTTTTCTCTTTACCCATCCGCTCTTCTTCCACACACTATTGCATGACCCTAAACCTGCCCACCCTGCGGATATAACCGCAGGGACTGCGGGTTATGAGTCAACCCGCGTATCACTAGTGTGTGTGTGTGCCCAAGGAGGAAGTTGAATCTCATAGTAAACAGATGAGGTCATCTTTAATCAATGAGAGTCCAGTCTGGCTCCAATAAGAGCGAGTGTGCTTTCATGCAATGAAATAAGAGCATGAGTCATTCACTAACATTAACACTTACAGTGCCTTGCAAAAGTATTCATCCCCTTTGGCATTTTTCCTATTTTGTTGCATTTATATTTGGATTTCATGTAATGGACATACACAAAATTGTCGAAATTGGTGAAGTTAAATGAAAAAAATAACCCCTTTGCTATGAAGCCCCTAAATAAGATCTGGTGCAACCAATTACCTTCAGAAGTCACATAATTAGTTAAATAAAGTCCACCTGTGTGCAATCTAAGTGTCACATGATCTGTCACATGATCTCAGTATATATACACCTGTTCTGAAAGGCCCCAGAGTCTGCAACACCACTAAGCAAGGGGCACCACAACAAACCTGCCAAGAGAGGGTCACCCACCAAAACTCACGGACCAGGCAAGGAGGGCATTAATCAGAGAGGCAACAAAGAGACCAAAGATAACCCTGAAGGAGCTACAAAGCTCCACAGCGGAGATTGAAGTATCTGACCATAGGACCACTTTAAGCCGTACACTCCACAGAGCTGGGCTTTACGGAAGAGTAGACAGAAAAAAGCCATTGCTTAAAGAAAAAAATACGCAAACACGTTTGGTGTTCGCCAAAAGGCATGTGGGAGACTCCCCAAACATATGGAAGAAGGTACTCTGGTCAGATGAGACTAAAATTGAGCTTTTTGGCCATCAAGGAAAACGCTATGTCTGGCGCAAACCCAACACCTCTCATCACCCGAAAACACCATCCCCACAGTGAAGCATGGTGGTGGCAGCATCATGCTGTGGTGATGTTTTTCATCAGCAGGGACTGGGAAACTGGTCAGAATTGAAGGAATGATGTATGGCGCTAAATACAGGGAAATTCTTGAGGGAAACCTGTTTCAGTCTTCCAGAGATTTGAGACTGGGATGGTGGTTCACCTTCCAGCAGGACAATGACCCTAAGCATACAGCTAAAGCAACACTCGAGTGGTTTAAGGGGAAACATTTAAATGTCTTGGAATGGCCTAGTCAAAGCCCAGACCTCAATCCAATTGAGAATCTGTGGTATGACTTAAAGATTGCTGTACACCAGCGGAACCCATCCAACTTGAAGGAGCTGGAGCAGTTTTGCCTTGAAGAATGGGCAAAAATCCCAGTGGCTAGATGTGCCAAGCTTATAGAGACATACCCCAAGAGACTTGCAGCTGTAATTGCTGCAAAAGGTGGATCTACAAAGTTTGACTTTGTTGGGGGGGGCTCAAGTTTGAGACATACCCCAAGAGACTTGCAGCTGTAATTGCTGCAAAAGGTGGATCTACAAAGTATTGACTTTGTTGGGGGGGGGCTCAAGTTTGTTTCACCAAAAAATATATTTTGCATCTTCAAAGTGGTAGGCATGTTGTGTAAATCAAATGATACAAATCCCCCAAAAATCCATTTTAATTCCAGGTTGTAAGGCAACAAAATAGGAAAAATGCCAAGGGGGGTGAATACTGTCTGTCTCAGCTTAGTAAGAACACAAACAACCACCAAGGAAGAATTCAAGGCCAGACATATTCACTCTGCTTTCATCCTATGTCTCAATCTCATCCTTTCTTGAATTCATAGTTCACAAAAAGCATTTCTGCGGACACTGTTGAGTGCAATGGTTAAAAAAATTATCTGACTTGATGATGCTTGGGAAAGGATTTATTTCGTTTTCAGAGAAGGACTATTTGTTGGTTTGATTTTGCATAGCTCTGCATCCATTGCTTTGCATAGGCAAAGCTTGTGTGTGTGTGTGTGTGGGTGTGTGTGTGTGTGTGTGTGTGTGTGTGTGTGCGGGCAATGAAGGTGAAAGGAAAGGAGTATGTGTGTTTTTGATTTTACTATCCTTGTCAAGACCAGAAGTCATCACAAGGATAGTAAAACAAGGAAAATTCTGTGTGGGGGGACATTTTGCTGGTCCCCACAACAAAAAAGGCTATTTTAGGCTCAGGGGTTAGGTTTAGGGTTAGGGTTAGAATTAGGGTTAGGGGTTAGGTTTAGGGTTAGGGTTAGAATTAGGGTTAGGGGTTAGGTTTAGGGTTAGGGTTAGGGTTAGGAGTTAGGGTTAGATTTTAGGGTTAGATTTAATATTTGGGGTTTGGGGTTAAGGTTAGGATTATGTGTATGTGTGCCAGCTCACCTGCAGAGTACGGCTCCTGTTTCTCGATGAACTCAAACTCGTTCCTCTCGTACCTGGCTCGGATCCACTGCTCCCGCAGCAGCCTGGAGAACAATGAAGCAATGGATGGGTTTCACCTTCTCTCACCTTTCTCTATAGCACAGGTGCCATGCTGTTATGTGAATGGATGATGACCTAACAAGCTGGGAGTTTGGGACACAGGCCACATTTCTACTTATCTCGCTGTGACAGATTCTCCTTTCATCTTCATTGCCCACACACACACACACACACACACACATACACACACACACACACACACACACACACACACACACACACACACTCCTTTACACCTTTAATCCTTTACTCCAGGATAAAGAGATTGATTAGTATGAGTAAACAGATTAATAATAGAAGATCTATTTTTGGTTGTGTGTGTAGAGGCGTGAACATCACCATGACAACAGCCTCTCTCCTCTCTCTCTCTCTCTCTGATAGACCTACATACAGTTTAAAAACATATATTTGAGATGTTCCTATCATTCTTTCATGTCTCTTATAATCATGTCAGTATGGTCAGACAGTATTTAGCAGCTTTTCTGAACCCACAAACATCAGATTAATCAGATTAAAGTAATCCATTCAATTGACACAGAACCAAATCTGCCTCTCAATATTCCCTCTCTCACATGTAATATGCTTATTGGGTCATTATTGGCACCCACAGAGAAGAGTAATGGCACAAACACAAAGACAACACACTGTTTTTCAAGAGGCATAACTCGCTGCTGTCATTGTACTAGTCACACTTCACACTTTTGCTTAATCTCTTTCTCTCTCTGTCTCTCTCTCTCTCGCTCGCTCGCTCTCTCTCTTTTTCTTTCACAGGCAAACGCATGCACATACACACACACTCGCACACACATACACCAACAACCAAACACACAGACACACACACATGCACACACACACACAAACACAAAGGAAGAAGAAGTACTGCAGCGTGTTACATTTCAGTGCTGGTGTGAAACATTAAACGTTTTACAGTAACAGCACTTGACACAGCAGTGATGTCTTTGTATACCACTATCTGTCTACATACTAATCGACCAAACGTTGCTATTACATCATTATAACTCAGTGATGTGGGTGACTTACTTGCAGTCTGTGTGTTTGGGTCTGTAGTAGAATGCTGGAACCTTCTGTTCGTACTTGGCTTTGGCTGCTTCATTACCCATAGCAGCCATTAGCTGAGGACAGATGGAACAATAAAGATTTCTCGGTTTTAATTCAAATCAATTAATGCATTGAATGAAACCAATTACGTATATAAACCCTGGATTGCTGATGCTATGTATTGGCCATTGAGAGGCTTTGAAGCCACCGATCGGCCATTTTGTCACTCCCCAGTAGGAGCAGTCTTCCATAAGAATGAATGGAATTCTACAGTATTTCAATTAAATGTTTCAAGGACAAAATTAGATGTATTTAAGTATTTTTTGTTGTAGTGGGGACAGTAATATTAGTAATCTCAAAAAATTATACATTAAGGAAAATGTTTTTATGTATTTTTTTTAAATTTATTTTGCTCACATAGTATAATTTAAAAGTATGCATTAAGGTGTCTGTAATAGAATACATGTGGCAAAAACGAAAGTAGTCATTAATAAATGCATTTCTATAGCTTCCAAAATAATTGGTGGGGGAGTGCCAAGATGGAGGTACGGTGGCTTCAACACTACGCCCCTCCATCAGTCATATAGCATGTACAGTGAGGGAAAAAAGTATTTGATCCCCTGCTGATTTTGTACGTTTGCCCACTGACAAAGAAATTATCAGTCTATCATTTTAATGGTAGATTTATTTGAACAGTGAGAGACAGAATAACAACAACAAAATTCAGAAAAAAGCATGTAAAAAATGTTAGAAATTGATTTGCATTTTAATGAGGGAAATAAGTATTTGACCCCCTCTCAATCAGAAAGATTTCTGGCTCCCAGGTGTCTTTTATACAGGTAACGAGCTGAGATTAGGAGCACACTCTTAAAGGGAGTGCTCCTAATCTCAGTTTGTTACCTGTATAAAAGACACCTGTCCACAGAAGCAATCAATCAATCAGATTCCAAACTCTCCACCATGGCCAAGACCAAAGAGCTCTCCAAGGATGTCAGGGACAAGATTGTAGACCTACACAAGGCTGGAATGGGCTACAAGACCATCGCCAAGCAGCTTGGTGAGAAGGTGACAACAGTTGGTGCGATTATTCGCAAATGGAAGAAACACAAAAGAACTGTCAATCTCCCTCGGCCTGGGGCACCATGCAAGATCTCACCTCGTGGAGTTGCAATGATCATGAGAACGGTGAGGAATCAGCCCAGAACTACACGGGAGGATGATCTCAAGGCAGCTGGGACCATAGTCACCAAGAAAACAATTGGTAACACACTACAAGGTGAAGAACTGAAATCCTGCAGCGCCCGCAAGGTCCCCCTACTCAAGAAAGCACATATACAGGCCCGTCTGAAGTTTGCCAATGAACATCTGAATGATTCAGAGGAGAACTGGGTGAAAGTGTTGTGGTCAGATGAGACCAAAATCGGGCTCTTTGGCATCAACTCAACTCGCCGTGTTTGGAGGAGGAATGCTGCCTATGACCCCAAGAACACCATCCCCACCGTCAAACATGGAGGTGGAAATATTATGCTTTGGGGGTGTTTTTCTGCTAAGGGGACAGGACAACTTCACCGCATCAAAGGGACGATGGACGGGGCCATGTACCGTCAAATCTTGGGTGAGAACCTCCTTCACTCAGCCAGGGCATTGAAAATGGGTTGTGGATGGGTATTCCAGCATGACAATGACCCAAAACACACGGCCAAGGCAACAAAGGAGTGGCTCAAGAAGAAGCACATTAAGGTCCTGGAGTGGCCTAGCCAGTCTCCAGACCTTAATCCCATAGAAAATCTGTGGAGGGAGCTGAAGGTTCGAGTTGTCAAACGGCAGCCTCGAAACCTTAATGACTTGGAGAAGATCTGCAAAGAGGAGTGGGACAAAATCCCTCCTGAGATGTGTGCAAACCTGGTGGCCAACTGCAAGAAAGGTCTGACCTCTGTGATTGCCAACAAGGGTTTTGCCACCAAGTACTAAGTCATGTTTTGCAGAGGGGTCAAATACTTATTTCCCTCATTAAAATGCAAATCAATTTATAATATTTTTAACATGTGTTTTTCTGGATTTTTTTGTTGTTATTCTGTCTCTCACTGTTCAAATAAACCTACCATTAAAATTATAGACTGATCATGTCTTTGTCAGTTGGCAAATGTACAAAATCAGCAGGGGATCAAATACTTTTTTCCCTCACTGTATATACAGAACCAGTCAAAAGTTTGGACACATCTATTCATTCAAGGGTTTTCTACATTGTAGAATAATAGTGAAGACATCAAAACTATGAAATAACACATATGGAATCATGTAGTAACCAAAAAAGTGTTAAACAAATCAAAATATATTAGCCACCCTTTGCCTTGATGACCGCTTTGCACACTCTTGGCATTCTCTCAACCAGCTTCATGAGGTAGTCACCTGGAAATCATTTCAATTAACAGGTGTGCCTTCTTAAAAGTTAATTTGTGGAATTTCTTTCCTTCTTAATGTGTTTGAGCCAATCAGTTGTATTGTGACAAGGTGGGGGGGTATACAGAAGATGGCCCTATTTGGTATAAGACGAAGTCCATATTATGGCAAGAACAGCTCAAATAAGCAAAGAGAAACGACAGTCCATCATTACTTTAAGACATGAAGGTCAGTCAATACGAAACATTTCAAGAACTTTGAACGTTTCTTCAAGTGCAGTCGCAAAAACCATCAAGCGCTATGATGAAACTGGCTCTCATGAGGACCACCACAGGAATGGAAGACCCACAGTTACCTCTGCTGCAGAGGATAAGTTCATTAGAGTTACCAGCCTCAGAAATTGCAGCCCAAATAAATGCTTCAGAGTTCAAGTCGCAGACACATCTCAACATCAACTGTTCAGAGGGGACTGTGTGAATCAGGCCTTCATGGTCAAATTGCTGCAAAGAAACCACTACTAAAGGACACCAATAATAAGAAGAGACCTGCTTGGGCCAAGAAACACGAGCAATGGACATTAGACCGGTGGAAATTTGTCCTTTGGTCTGGAGTCCAAATTGGAGATTTTTGGTTCCAACCGCTGTGTCTTTGTGAGACGCGATGTGGATGAACGGATGATCTCCGCATGTGTTTTCCCACCGAAAAGCACGGAGGAGGAGGTGTTATGGTGTGGGTGTGCTTTGCTGGTGACACTGTCTGTGATTTATTTAGAATTCAAGGCACACTTAACCAGCATGGCTACCACAGCATTCTGCAGTGACACGCCATCCCATCTGGTTTGGGCTTAGTGGGACTATCATTTGTTTTTCAACAGGACAATGACCCAACACACCTCCAGGCTGTGTAAGGGCTATTTTACCAAGAAGGAGAGTGATGGAGTGCTGCATCAGATGACCTGGCCTC
This sequence comes from Coregonus lavaretus, assembly GCF_964263955.1. Classification (NCBI taxonomy): domain Eukaryota; kingdom Metazoa; phylum Chordata; class Actinopteri; order Salmoniformes; family Salmonidae; genus Coregonus; species Coregonus lavaretus. The sequence goes on along the minus strand of NC_140012.1, from coordinate 11,801,836 downwards.
CACAATCCCCTGACCTCAACCCAATTGAGATGGTTTGGGATGAGTCGGACGGCAGAGTGAAGGAAAAGCAGCCAACAAGTGCTCAGCATACATGGGAACTCCTTCAAGACTGTTGGTAAAGCATTCCAGTTGAAGCTGGTTGAGAGAATGCAAAGAGTGTGAAAAGTTGTCATCAAGGCAAAGGGTGGCTATTTGAAGAATCTCAAATATAAAATACATTTTGATTTGTTTAACACTTTTTTGGTTACTACATGATTCCATATGTGTTATTTCATAGTTTTGATGTCTTCACTATTATTCTACAATGTAAAAAATAGTAAAAATTAAGAAAAACCCTTGAATGAGTAGGTGTGTCCAAACTTTTGACTGGTAGTGTATATACAGCTGTGGAAAAAATTAAGAGACCACTGCAAATATTTCTTAAATCAGCATCTCTACATGTATGACAGCCATTCCATTCCAGTGTCTGTTGAATTCCAACACAGGCACACCTCATTCTACTGAATTAGGTACTGATTAGGTGATCACCTGAACCAAATCTTATTTAACGAGGAAAAGTATAAAAACCACTGCTATGGTCATCACTATCCTCTTGCAATAGGACCAGCTGGATGGCAGAAACAGTGCTAATAGTACCTCAAAAGTAATATTAATCAAAAAATAACTATTGACCATGCCAAAAGAGTTGAAAAGGAAAGTTTTGAGTGAGGAAAAGAAGGGTTAAATTCTGGCTTTACTGGCAGAGGGATACAGTGAGCGTCAGGTTGCTTCCTTAAAATTTCAAAGACGGCGGTTCATAAGAATAAGGTCAAGCAACAGACATTGGGGACAACAAAGCTACAGACCGGCAGAGGGCGAAAATGACTCTCTACTGACCGGGATGACTGCCAACTAATTCGAATGTCACTCAACAACCGCAGCTGGGGTGAAGTGCACGGCGAGGACGGTTCGAAACAGGCTCCTAGGGGCAGGGCTGAAGTCATGCAAAGCTAGAAAGAAGCCCTTCATCAATGAGAAGCAAAGAAGAGCCTGGCTGAGGTTTGCAAAAGACCATAAGGATTGGAGTAAGGTCATCTTCTCTGATGAGTCCAATTTTCAGCTTTGTCCAACACCTGGTTGTCTAATGGTTAGACGGAGACCTGGAGAGGCCTACAAGCCACAGTGTCTCGCACCCACTGTGAAATTTGGTGGAGGATCAGTGATGATCTGGGGGTGCTTCAGCAAGGCTGGAATCGGGCAGATTTGTCTTTGTGAAGGACGCATGAATCAAGCCACGTACAAGGTTGTCCTGGAAGAAAACTTGCTTCCTTTTGCTCGGACATTGTTCCCCAACTCTGAGGATTGGTTTTTCCAGCAGGACAATGCACCATGCCACACAGACAGGTCAATCAAGGTGTGGATGGAGGACCACCAGTTCATGACCCTGTCATGGCCAGCCCAATCTCCAGACCTGAACCCCATTGAAAACTTCTGGAATGTGATCAAGAGGAAGATGGATGGTCACAAGCCATCAAACAAAGCCGAGCTGCTTGAATTTTTGCGCCAGGAGTGGCATAAAGTCACCCAACATCAATGTGAAAGACTGGTGGAGAGCATGCCAAGACGCATGAAAGCTGTGATTGAAAATCAGGGTTATTCCACCAAATATTGATTTCTGAACTCTTCCTAAGTTAAAACATTACTATTGTGTTGTTTAAAAACGAACATGAACTTATTTTCTTTGCATTATTGTAATTTTCTGCAAATAAATGCTCTAAATGACAATATTTATATTTGGAATTTGGGAGAAATGTTGTCAGTAGTTTATTGAATAAAACAACACATGTATTTTTACCCAAACACATACCTATAAATAGTAAAACCAGAGAAACTGATAATTTTGCAGTGGTCTCTTACTTTTTTCCAGAGCTGTATATATAAATCATTCTTGACAACACCGACAAGAGGCATTTTTTAAAGACTGATACTTAGGGGAAGGAAACTAAGAGTAGTACTAAGTTGCATTCCAAGCATCTTGTTTGCTGTCTTCATGTTTCTCTCAAGGGATTATCAGCAACTCCAATCAACGTGTCTTACTGTAGCTTCACTAGTCTGAGAATCCTCTTTCCCTTCTATCCCCCAGGTGGTGCTATGCCCAGTCAATAACACTCCCTGAAGGCTTTCACTACCCACATCTTATCAGTGTGGTCTCTTGGGGTTAACATTATATTGGATTTAGAAATGATGAAAAAGCCCCTGTGGGGATTAGGCTTCCCAGTCGAAAGAAGGCAATGTGTCAGACACTAGTGATGCGCGGGTGGTTGTCTCATAACCCGCAGTCCCGAGGGGTGGGGTTTAAAGTCATGAAATATTGTGTGGATGAAGGGCGGGCGGGCGGGTAAATGGCAGGCGGGTTGAATAAAGAGAAAACAATGCAATACAAATCCATAAATGTATAAATCTTGTGCAATTCATATCTATAGGCTACATTGAGTTGTTTTGTTTTTTTCATAATATTTTATCTGGCATTAGTGCGTAAGCCTAAGCTTTAGGGCCCAATTGGAGCGAAACCATACCAATGCGCACTTAAAGCGGATACATAAATAGACCATCGTTATAGACACTAAAAGGAAATCAAATAGACAGACGTCACCACAATAAACATACACCATAATTGCTACAGTTACTGGTCAACCAATACAATGGATAATTGTCCGAATATGAATTCCAAACGGGACTAACCAACGCAATGACAAATTGCGTGAAATACAGAGCTCTCAAACCAACAGGTATTACAATGAATGAAACTCGTAAAATAAAGCACATTCTTTTATAAACAAATGGAATAGTCCTTGAGTTTCTGTTACCTGTAATAGCACAGATGAATGGTTTAATGCAACGGCAGTAAAGCAGTTTATAGAAATGAAAAATGTTGTAGGTTACTTGGCGTGCATGGGAATGGAGAACAGTGGTTCGACGTGATGAGAGAGCAGCAGAGAGCTCGCATCGTTATATACTGTTCAATAAGCCTAAATATGCAATTAATTAATTAATTAATGTTGAAGAAAAACGTAATTGTTCAATAAATGTTCAAGAGAAAAAAGGGAACTGTACAGCGCATTTTCTATATTTGCGGGTTAGGGATGGGTACAGTCCTCAGATTTTCACTTTATCACAAATAGTCAGGTGGTTGCGGACGGGTTATTAGCAATTGCTGGTGGGTGCGGGTGAACAAACAGCTGATCCGCATATCACTATCAGACACACTACTGGAACTTACTGAAGGTCTGTTTTTTGTTCTAACATGAGCAGACTTAATCAGGTTGTGACATGTAATAAATGTACTTGTACCAATGTAATGCAACACATTATAATGTACAGGGTCCCAGTATCTTGCTCTCCTGCTTCCCTCTCTGGCAGGTGTTACTGACCTCGACCTCTGAGGCGTCCCATGTCTCCTGCTGGACAGACTTGACCCTGCTGATGTGGGGGACGCCTCTGTGGAGGAGGGAACAGCCCTGGCACACAAACACACCCAGAGTCACTGACGCCCAGTCTGGCTCTGAGGAGAGAGGGGGGAGGAGGGAGGGGAAGGAGGGGAGGGAGAAGGTGAGGGGGGAGAGAACAGTGGGGATAGAGAGATATGGAGGGAGAGGGGGGAGAGAAGAACCAAAGGGGAGAGATAGCGTCATAAATGCGGCGCAACAGAAGGGATACGAGCTCAAGGTCCAAACTATAAATACTAAAAGTGCTGACAAATGCAGTTCTGAACGGTAATAGGTGCGAAGTAAATGAAGCAAACACAGTATAACTGGATAGAGCTGCGTAGAGAGAGAGGGAGAGAGAGAAAGAGATAGAGAGTGTGTTTGTGTGTGTGTTTGTGTGTGTGGACCAAGGACAGCAGAGCTGCAGAATCGGATTTGGGGAAATCATATTTAGGCTTCGCACAGGAAATGAGCTTAGATACTATATTTATTCACTGATCAAAATCCACAGAGAGTATTAGAGCACTGTTCACCAGACCTCCAGGCCATTGCTAGACTCTATCACACACACGCACGCAAGTACGCACGCTCCCGCACACACAGTCACACAGCAAATACAAATACAGAGCTATGACAGGCAAACACATGACAGAAAGCACTGTGCTATGGAAGGAATACATTGTATCCGCCACAAACATGAATAGTCCTGCAATTGGCCTTTTTTGGGACACAGCAAAGAACTATTCATGCTTATAAGCATGTGTGTCCTGAAGATATGAGAGATGTTATCTCTCTACTGTACTAACACATGCATTGCACACACACACACTCACCATGCACGCACACACACGCACACACATGCTATAGAGAGAAATTGGCTGACAGAATGACCTTATGCATTGACTATAACGAGAGCATTCATCCAGGAATTGCATTGAGCTTATTGAAAGCTTTTGAACTCTTGACACCGTGAATGTAGCCCAATCAGTTGATACCTCTTATGTGTATACACACATATGCATGCGTTTGTGTGTGTACATAATTTGTGTTTGGACTGAGGGTAAAAACTTTAATATCGTTTTAGCTTGCTTCAGCTCAATGTTTCTACTCAGTCTAATAGGTCCTGAGCCATTGAAACCTCCCATAAAGTGTAGAGGCAGTTTGCACAGCTGGCAGGACCACCGTTTTTGCAGCTAATCTTGATCTGACACCCAGTTCTAACAAACCACATTCACACACACTGGAAAGACCCTCCAAACCCAAAGGCACTGCAGTCTTGTGCTCCTCACACACAAACACACACACTGTTAGAGTGTACAACTCAAGAGAGTCAGATGAGAGCTAAGCGGTAGGGATAGAGTCTATTCTTGCATTTCCATGTACTCTTGGGATGCAGAGAAAGCTCAGATGGAGATACAGCCCCTTTTAAGTGCAGGGGCAAGTACCAAAGAGAGAAACGTGAAATTGGAAGGGGGAAAAAAAAGAAAGAGAGAGAGAGAGAGAGGTTGGGGGGACATGCTTTGTGTGGACTTTCTCCCCTCTCTCCACTATATCCTTGAGCTCTGAGTGCCCAGAACATGTAATCAGGGTGTGGCCTCGTGTCCGTAAACAATGACTCCATCTCTATGGAAACAATCCCCATCAGAACTGGCCTCCTTTCTACAGCCTGAGGTGGGGTCACTAGGTGTGTGACTCAAAGAGCGGAGGAAAGCTGGATTCCCCCAGTGTGTGTGTGTGTGTGTGTGTGTGTGTGTGTGTGTGGGGGTGGGTGGGTGGGTGTGGGTGTGTGTGGGTGGGGGTGTGTGGTTGCACATGTTTCTGTGCAAAGCAGAGTCACAGTACAGACAGTGGGGGGAGGGAGGAACACAGGGTGGGGAGTGTGTGTGTGGGGGGGGGGGTTGTGGACGTGTTTAACTATAGTAAACAAACAAAAAATTCACCAAATGGGGACATTTTGTTAGTCCCCACAAGGTAAAATGCTATTTATAGGCAGTTTAAGGTTAAGGTTAGAATTAGGTTTAAGGTTAGGAGCTAGGGTTAGGGTTAGGAGCTAAGGTTAGATTTAGGGTTAGGGTTAAGGTTAAGTTTCGGGGTTGAGGTTAGGGTTAGGGTTAGGCTTAAGGTTAGGAAAAATAGGATTTTGAATGGGAATGAATTGTGTGTCCCCACAAGGTTAGTTATAAAAGACTGTGTGTGTGTGTATGTGTGTGTGTATGTGTGTGCGAGTGCGTGTGTGTGTGTCCGCACCCGGGTGTGTGTGTGTGATGGCTTATTCATTCTTATTCTGTGCTCCAATAAATCAGGTAGGTCAGTGACTAGTAAAGCTTAACAGTTTCTCTCTGCCTCAGCATTTAGATGCTGCCCTTCATGGAGGGTACAGACAAATTCCCTTGAGGGAAAAAATCTCAGTAATTCTCTGTGGGCTGTGGCCATTGAAGGGAAGAATCCCGATAAGAGAGTTGAGGTTGTGTGTGGGCCACAGCTTTCCAGCTATACTCCATGCAGCCATAGATAACACTTGCTCCTCTGTAAGCTGATTATGTTATCAGAAATGTTTTAGCTTTCCTAATTACTGATCCTTTCAGGATCCTGCTCATGAATCAGACCCAAAAACAAACATGGCTGCTGTAAGTTTATACTGGATCTACAATACATTCAGAAACACACTGAGGCAGAAGTGGCCCTAACTATAGATCTAGGATCCTAATCGTAACTTTAACTACTAGGCTAGGGGATGAAATATCTGTCCTCGCCTTATATCAGTAGGACCACAAAGGGGATTCTGAACATTGGCATAATACTGTATGGCATCATCAATGTGTGGGAGCAAATGGCTATCCCTCAGTGAAATACACTAATTCCTCATTGAACAAAGCACTTGTTTGATCTATGTGGTTGCAAAATATTTCTCTCTCTGATCACACATTGTTACCTGAAAATGAACCCTGTGAGTGAGAAACTGAAATGTTTATCACCACGGCAACACATTAGTCATAAATAAGTGAATGCTACGAGGTGAGACTTACTGTATACACTACCAGTCAATAGTTTGGACACACCCAGTTAATTTGTGGAATTTCTTTCTTTCTTAATGCGTTTGAGCCAATCAGCTGTGTTGATAGCCCTATTTGGTAGAATACCAAGTCCATATTATGGCAAGAACAGCTCAAATAAGCAAAGAGAAATGACAGTCCATCATTAGTTTAAGACATGAAGGTCAGTCAATACGGAACATTTCAAGAACTTTGAACGTTTCTTCAAGTGCAGTCGCAAAAACCATCAAGTGCTATGATGAAACTGGCTCTCATGAGGACCGCCACAGGAATGGAAGACCCAGAGTTACCTCTGCTGCAGAGGATAAGTTGATTAGAGTTACCAGCCTCAGAAATTGCAGCCCAAATAAATGCTTCACAGAGTTCAAGTCACGGACATATCTCAACATCAACTGTTCAGAGGGGATTGTGTGAATCAGGCCTTCATGGTCGAATTGCGGCAAAGAAACAACTACTAAAGGACACCAATAAGAAGAAGAGACCTGCATGGGCCAAGAAACACGAGCAATGGACATTAGACCAGTGGAAATTTGTCCAGATTTTTGGTTCCAACCACTGTGTCTTTGTGAGACGCGGTGTGGGTGAACGGATGATCTCTGCATGTGTATTTCCCACCGAAAAGCATGGAGGAGGAGGTGTTATGGTGTGGGGGTGCTTTGCTGGTGACACTGTCTTGTGATTTATTTAGAATTCAAGGCACACTTAACCAGCATGGCTACCACAGCATTCTGCAGTGATACGCCATCCCATCTGGTTTGGGCTTAGTGGGACTATCATTTGTTTTTCAACAGGCTGTGTAAGGGCTATTTTACCAAGAAGGAGAGTGACGGAGTGCTGCATCAGATGACCTGTCCTCCACAATCCCCTGACCTCAACCCAATTGAGATGGTTTAGGATTAGTCTCAGCATAAGTGGGAACTCCTTCAAGACTGTTGGAAAATCATTCCAGGTGAAGCTGGTTGAGAGAATGTCAAGAGTGTGCAAAGCTGTCATCAAGGCAAATGGTGGCTATTTGAAGAATCTGAAATATTAAATATATTTTGATTTGTTTAACACTTTTTTGGTTACTATTTTTTATTCCATATGTGTTATTTCATAGTTTTGATGTCTTCACTATTATTCTACAATGTAGAAAATAGTAAAAATAAGGAAAAACCCTGGAATGAGTAGGTGTGTTCAAACTTTTGACTCGTACTGTATATACATACAGTGAGGGAAAAAGTATTTGATCCCCTGCTGATTTTGTACGTTTGCCCACTGACAAAGAAATTATCAGTCTATAATTTTAATGGTAGATTTATTTGAACAGTGAGAGACAGAATAACAACAACAAAATTCAGAAAAAAGCTCGTCAAATTTTTTTTAAATTGGGGCTCCATGCAAGATCTCACCTTGTGGAGTTGCAATGATCATGAGAACGGTGAGGAATCAGCCCAGAACTATACGGGAGGATCTTGTCAATGATCTCAAGGCAGCTGGGACCATAGTCACCAAGAAAACAATTGGTAACACACTACGCCGTGAAGGACTGAAATCCTGCAGCGCCTGCAAGGTCCCCCTGCTCAAGAAAGCACATATACTGTCACGATCGTCTATGAAGTAGGACCAAAGCGCAGCGTTGGTAGCGAACATATTTATTATATAAACGTACACACGAACAAAACAACGAAAACGTGACGTCTATGGTACAACATGAAACCACACGAACAAAATCCCACAAACACAAGGTGAACACAGACAGTTTAAATATGGCTCCCAATCAGAGATAACGAGCCGACAGCTGACACTCGTTACCTCCGATTGGGAGTCATAGACCAAATAAGGGAAACACAAAACCAATGACAACCCAACCAACACAAAACACAACCAAAACGAACACACCCTGGCTCAAAATACAAAGTCCCGGAGCCAGAGCGTGACAGTACCCCCCCTTAAAGGCGCGGACTGCGACCGCGCCTCAAAACCCCAAATAGGGGAGGGCTGGGTGGGTGTTGCTCCTCGGAGGCGGCTCCGGCTCCGGGCTTGACCACCACCCTACTTCAATCCCCGCATAACGGCCCCGATCCGATCTGACCCAGCTGGCTGGATCAGGACTGACGACGCGCACCCCTGGCTTAGCGCGTGAGGCAGGAACGGACCGGACCTGGCTGACGATACGCACCCTAGGCTTGGTGCGTGGAGCCGGAACGGACCTCACCAGGCTGACGCCTCGCACCCCTGGCTTGGTGCGAGTAGCAGGAATGGGCTGGACCGGGCTGACGACTCGCACCCTTGGCTTGGTGCGAGTAGCAGGAACGGGCTGAACCAGGCTGACGACTCGCACCCTTGGCTTGGTGCGAGTAGCAGGAACGGGCTGAACCAGGCTGACGACTCGCACCCTTGGCTTGGTGCGAGTAGCAGGAACGGGCTGGACCAGGCCGACGACTCGCATCCCTGGTTTGGTGCGAGTAGCAGGAACGGGTTGAACCAGGCTGGCGACTCGCACCCCTGGTTTGGTGCGAGTGGCAGGAACAGGCCGAGCTGGGCTGGCGACGCGCACCACAGACTCGGTGCGGAGCGCAGGAACGGGCCGGGCTGGGCTGGCGACGCGCACCACAGACTCGGTGCGGAGCGCAGGAACGTGCCGGGCTGGGCTGGCGACGCGCACCACAGACTCGGTGCGAAGCGCAGGAACGGACCGGGCTGGGCTGTCGACGCACACCGTAGGTTTGGTGCGGGGAGCAGGAATAGACCGGACCGTACTGGGGACACACACCACTGGCTCTACACCGGGATCTGGAACGGCCCGGACCGGACTGGCAACACACGCCAGTACCTCTCGCCGTGCCTCTACACCTACCATCCCCTCTTCTACCAGTGGCCCCCGTAACCTGGCGGCCTCCTCTGCAACCCCGCTGGACCGCTCCATAGCGGCCTCCTGCTGCCCCGACGTCGTGAGCCCCCCCCTAAAAATTTTCTGGGGGTCTCTCCAGGCCTCCAACATTCTCTCCCATCTCTCGCTCCTCTGTCTCCAACCCTCTTCACTCAGCTCCTCCATGGGCTTGACCCAATCGAAGCTGCCACGGAGATCTATTAGCGATGGCTCTTGGACACGCTGCTTGGTCTGGTCTTGGTGGGATTTTCTGTCACGATCGTCTATGAAGTAGGACCAAAGCGCAGCGTTGGTAGCGAACATATTTATTATATAAACGTACACACGAACAAAACAACGAAAACGTGACGTCTATGGTACAACATGAAACCACATGAACAAAATCCCACAAACACAAGGTGAACACAGACAGTTTAAATATGGCTCCCAATCAGAGATAACGAGCCGACAGCTGACACTCGTTACCTCCGATTGGGAGTCATAGACCAAATAAGGGAAACACAAAACCAATGACAACCCAACCAACACAAAACACAACCAAAACAAACACACCCTGGCTCAAAATACAAAGTCCCGGAGCCAGAGCGTGACATATACAGGCCCGTCAGAAGTTTGCCAATGAACATCTGAATGATTCAGAGGAGAACTGGGTGAAAGTGTTGTGGTCAGATGAGACCAAAATCGAGCTCTTTGGCATCAACTCAACTCGCCGTGTTTGGAGGAGGAGGAATGCTGCCTATGACCCCAAGAACACCATCCACACCGTCAAACATGGAGGTGGAAACATTATGCTTTGGAAACATTATGCTTCACCGCATCAAAGGGACGATGGACGGGGCCACGTACCATCAAATCTTGGTTGAGAACCTCCTTCCCTCAGCCAGGGCATTGAAAATGGGTCGTGGATGGGTATTCCAGCATGACAATGACCCAAAACACACGGCCAAGGCAACAAAGGAGTGGCTCAAGAAGAAGCACACTAAGGTCCTGGAGTGGCCTAGCCAGTCTCCAGACCTTAATCCCATAGAACATCTGTGGAGGGAGCTGAAGGTTCGAGTTGCCAAACGTCAGCCTCGAAACCTTAATGACTTGGAGAAGATCTGCAAAGAGGAGTGGGACAAAATCCCTCCTGAGATGTGTGCAAACCTGGTGGCCAACTACAAGAAACGTCTGACCTCTGTGATTGCCAACAAGGGTTTTGCCACCAAGTACTAAGTCATGTTTTGCAGAGGGGTCAAATACTTATTTCCCTCATTAAAATGCAAATCAATTCATAACATTTTTGACATGCGTTTTTCTGGATTTTGTTGTTGTTATTCTGTCTCTCACTGTTCAAATAAACCTACCATTAAAATTATAGACTGATCATGTCTTTGTCAGTGGGCAAACATACAAAATCAGCAGGGGATCAAATACTTTTTTCCCTCACTGTAGGCGTTATTTGACATCTGCATCACAAAGTCAAAATGGAGAAATGCAGCCCAGACTGCCGGTAGTGAAAGTATGTGTTTATGGTCTCTGTGGTCATTCCTAATGCAACCTATAGACGGGTTGGCATTGCCAACTATAGGTGCCTACTGCCAAGACATCCTGGGTGGGCAGAGCTCCAGCACTGGGCATCAGTCCCATCCTGGAACCTCCCCACTAGCTCACTGTTTTATTACTGTGAGATGAGAAAGGGATGAAAAGGAGAAGGAGAAGAGGGTATGAAGTCCTATAATGCAGAATTGGTGTTGAGGGGCCGGAGAGGCAGGATTCAAATGACCATCCGCAATTTGAAAATGCACCCACAGGAAGTTGTGCATGCAGACAGACAAAGAGTGATTCCTCACGAAACCCAGACAGAACATTTTTCACGAAATGTAATCCATAGAATAGTCCTTTGGAGGAAGGATTGTTGACATATATTTGACATTTGTATCTAAAAGCATAATTGAGAAATAATTGATAAAAGTTGGCATATTTATGATATTTTGGCCTTACCCAGGCCTCCTTTAAGACTGTAAGTGCTACAAAGCAAACATTGGTGCCATATTAAGCTTTACCGCTTGCTCTCTTATGTGAGTATTATTTCGATTTCCCAAACTTGTTTTACATTCATTGATGATTATTGAAAAATATAAACATGAATATTGAAAATATACCATTTCATATTTGGAAATACACCATTTTATATTTTCAATATATTGTTGAACATAATATACACTTCGGATATACTCTAGGATCTCTGCTACTTTTAGAGTTATGATCCAATACCAAGAGAGTGAACGTGAAAATGGATTCAAAATGTTCTCCCTCTGCGTTGTAGTCGAGCCACTAAACCTTGAGTCCGAGTCACGTCCTAAGTCCCCTGTGCTCGAGTCTGAGTCGAGTCACGAGTCCTTATGGCTTAAGTCCGAGTCGAGTCCGAGTCCAAGTCCGAGACACCAATGGTCAAGTGACAAGTTGAGTCACGAGTCCATCTATTTATTATAGGTCTTATTATGCAATTGTTTCTAGGCCCCACTCCCTCATGAAAAACAAATACGTATTTACTATTCATCACTACCTCACAAGTTCTCCACAGTACATGTTTCACTTCTTACAGTTGACGTCGGAAGTTTACATACACTTAGGTTGGAGTCATTAAAACTCGTTTTTCAATCACTCCACAAATTTCTTGTTAACAAACTATCGTTTTGGCAAGTCGGTTAGGACATCTACTTTGCGCATGACACAAGTAATTTTTCCAACAATTGTTTACAGACAGATTATTTCACTTATAATTCACTGTATCACAATTCCAGTGGGTCAGAAGTTTACATACACTAAGTTGACTGTGCATTTAAACAGCTTGGAAAATTCCAGAAAATAATGTCATGGCTTTAGAAGCTTCTGATAGGCTAATTTACATCATTTGAGTCAATTGGATGTGTACCTGTGGATGTATTTCAAGGCCTACCTTCAAACTCAGTGCCTCTTTGCTTGACATCATGGGAAAATCAAAGGAAATCAGCCAAGACCTCAGAAGAAAAATAGTCTGGTTCATCCTTGGGAGCAATTTCCAAACGCCTAAAGGTACCATGTTCATCTGTACAAACAATAGTACGCAAGTATAAACACCATGGGACCACGCAGCCGTCATACTGCAAAGGGAGGAGACACATTCTGTCTCCTAGAAATTAACGTACTTTGGTGCAAAAAGTGCAAATCAATCCCAGAACAACAGCAAAGGACCTTGTGAAGATGCTGGAGGAAACAAAAGTCTCTATATCCACAGTAAAACGAGTCCTATATCGACATATCCGGAAAGGCCGCTCAGCAAGGAAGAAGCAACTGCTCCAAAATCGCCATAAAAAAGCCAGACTACGGTTTGCAACTGCACATGGGGACAAAGATTGTACTTTTTGGAGAAATGTCCTCTGGTCTGATGAAACAAAAATAAGAACTGTTTGGCCATAATGACCATCGTTATGTTTGGAGGAAAAAGGGGAACGCTTGCAAGTCGAAGAACACCATCCCAACCGTGAAGCACGGGGGTGGCAGCATCATGCTGTGGGGGTGCTTTGCTGCTGGAGGGACTGGTGCACTTCACAAAATAGATGGCATCATGAGGAAGGAAAATTATGTGGATATATTGAAGCAACATCTCAAGACATCAGTCAGGAAGTTCAAGCTTGGTCGCAAATGGGTCTTCCAAATGGGCAATGACCCCAAGCATACTTCCAAAGTTGTGGCAAAATGGCTTAAGGACAACAAAGTCAAGGTATTGGAGTGGCCATCACAAAGCCCTGACCTCAATCCTATAGAAAATGTGTGGGCAGAACTGAAAAAGTGTGTGTGAGCAAGGAGGCCTACAAACCTGATTCAGTTACACCAGCTCTGTCAGGAGGAATGGGCCAAAATTCACCCAATTTATTGTGGGAAGCTTGTGGAAGGCTACCCGAAACGTTTGACCCAAGTTAAACAATTTAAAGGCAATGCTACCAAATACAAATTGAGTGTATGTAAACATCTGACCTACTGGGAATGTGATGAAAGAAATAAAAGCTGAAATAAATCATTCTCTCTACTATTATTCTGACATTTCACATTCTTAAAATAAAGTTGTGATCCTAACTGACCTAAGACAGGGAATTTGTACTAGGATTAAATGTCAGGAATTGTGAAAAACTGAGTTTAAATATATTTGGCTAAGGTGTATGTAAACTTCCGACTCCAACTGTATTTACTACATAAATTAATTGTAAGTCAGGGTCTTACTTACTTACTTTTTGTAATTTCCCACTGATATTTGTGTAGGTTTTTTATTGCAGAGTGAAAACAAATGGGAGCCTTGTCAGAACCTGATTATGGGATGCAGGGGGGAAAGTGGGAGGATAGAGCGAGACAAGAAATGAAAAGACAGCCTACTTTTCTATACTTAAGGGGAGAGAAAGACAAATAGTTAGACTGTTGTTTTACTATTAAACTCAATACTAGTAATTCATTTTTAAACTAGCAGAGATCCCACTCTGGAACTTTGATATGCCCTTAAGAGTATGTTATGTTCATCAATATATAGAAACATTTGCCAAATCAAAAATGGTACATTGTTCATATTCCTGTTTATATTTTTCAAAAATTGATAATAATAATAATAATAATAATAATATTGAAATCAAAATACTACTCAAATTACAGAGCAAGCGTAACATTTTAGCTTTGCTACAGATGAAACATTACAGAGTCTTAAAGGGTAAGGCCAAAATGCCATAGATATGCCAACTTCGATGAATTATTTCTCAATTATGCTTTTAGATACAAATGTCAAATATACACTGATTGTACAAAACATTAGGAACACCTTCTTAATATTGAGTTGCACCCCCTTTTGCCCTCAGAACAGCGTCATTTCGTTAGGGCATGGACTCTACAAGGTGCCGAAAGCGTTCCACAGGGATGCTGGCCCATGTTGACTCCAATGCTTCCCACAGTTGTGTCAAGTTGGCTGGATGTCCTTGGGTGGAGGACCATTCTTGATACACACAGGAAACTGTTGAGCGTGAAAAACCCAGCAGCGTTGCAGTTCTTGACACACTCAAACAGGTGCGACTGGCACCTACTACCATACCCCATTTAAAGGCACTTCAATATTTTGTCTTGCCCATTCATCCTCTGAATGGCACACATACACAATCTGTGTCTCAATTGTTTCAAGGTGTAACAATCCTTCTTTAACCTGTCTCCTCCTCCTTCATCTACACTAATTGAAGTGGATTTAACAAGTGGCATCATAGCTTTCACCTGGATTCACGTGGTCAGTCTATGTCATGGAAAGAGCAGGTGTTCCTAATGTTCTGAACACTCAGTGTATGTCAACAATCCTTCCTCCAAAGGACTATTCAATGGAGTACATTTCATGAAAATCCCCAAAATTATGGTATTTTTTTGTCTGGGTTTCGTGAGGAATCACTCCAAACAAGACAGAGAGATACACAGCCCAAACACACCCAAACATTATCACGCACACACACAGAGACACACAGACACACTGAGAAAGCCTCTAAATATTGATGAGTCACACAATGACTACTATCCAATACTCCAAACAGAGCAATAACAGGTGACAAACAGGACAGGGATGACTCAACAACACCACGTTTAACCCAGGGGCGTCAGTTGGTTATGTCGGTAGCTAGCTCAAGACCAAACATTTTAAGTAGGCAACATATCGGTGGCTGGCTTTAGGACAATGCGGAGCATCATTCAGAGAGCAGCTGCCAGCCTGCGGCCTTTTCTCTCACTTTTAGAAAAGCAGACAGTGTCAGTTTACCGGTCAGCCGTTTAGGCAGTGCGCCGATTGTTTTGACTTTGATGTCGACATTTGAACTCGGCCTTGTAAGCCTTGTTGTAATCTGATAGCCAGGGGTTGGTTTATTGAATAGGGAATTGGGAGGTGGGGGAGCCCTGCTGTTTGGTGACCATTCGAAACCAAAAGCTATTTTATTGCTATTAAAATATAGGTTGTGATAGCTGTATGCCTAATTGATATTTTCATTCATTTGCTCATTAGGCTAATGTCATTTTGCTTTCAGAATGGCGCCTGAGGGGATGGCTGCCGTTTTATGGACTCTTAACCAACCGTGCTATTTTGTGTGTTTTTTCGCATTGTTTGTAACTTATTTTGTACATAATGTTGCTGCTACCGTCTCTTATAACCGAAAAGAGCTTCTGGACATCAGAACAGCGATTACTCACCTTGTAAGTCGGACGAGAGGGATTTGCTCCAGACACCCGACAGGGCCCTCATCCCCGTCAATCGCAGTAAAAAGAAAAGGAGATATCGCGGAAGGAGATCGGGGTGCCTGGTAAGGAGCCGGCGACGAGTGGCTAATCTGCCTTTGCCATCGATACTATTGGCCAACTTACAATCGCTTGATAATAAAGTGGGTGAACTACAAGCACGTATATCCTACCAACAGGATATTAAAAACTGTAATATCTTATGTTTCACAGAGTCGTGGCTGGACGAAGACATGAATAACATACAGCTGGCGGGTTATACACTGTATCGGCAGGATAGAACAGCAGCCTCTGGTAAGACAAAGGGTGGCGGTCTATGTATATTTGTAAACAACAGCTGGTGCACGATATCTAAAGAAGTCTCGAGATTTTGCTCGCCTGAGGTAGAGTATCTCATGATAAGCTGTCGACCACACTATCTACCAAGAGAGTTTTCATCTATATTCTTCGTAGCTGTCTATATACCACCACAAACCGATGCTGGCACTAAGACCGCACTCAATGAACTGTATACGGCTATAAGCAAACAGGAAAACGCTCATCCAGAGGCGGCACTCCTAGTGGCCGGGGACTTTAATGCAGGGAAACTTAAATCCGTTTTACCTAATTTCTACCAGCATGTTAAATGTGCAACCAGAGGGAAAAAAACTCTAGACCACCTTTACTCCACACACAGAGACGTGTACAAACTCTCCCTCGCCCACCATTTGGCAAATCTGACCATAATTCCATCCTCCTGATTCCTGCATACAAGCAAAAACTAAAGCAGGAAGCACCAGTGCCTCGGTCAATAAAAAAGTGGTCATATGAAGCAGATGCTAAGCTACAGGACTGTTTTGCTAGCACAGACTGGAATATGTTCCGGGACTCTTCCGATTGCATTGAGGAGTACACCACATCAGTCACTGGCTTCATCAATAAGTGCATCCATGACGTTGTCCCCACAGTGACTGTACGTACATACCCTTACCAGAAGCCATGGATTACAGATAACATCCGTAATGAGCTAAATGGTAGAGCTGTCGCTTTCAAGGAGCGGGGTTCTAACCCGGAAGCTTAGTAGAAATCCCGCTATGCCCTCTGACGAACCATCAATATAATATGCCATTTAGCAGACGCTTTTATCCAAAGCAACTTACAGTCATGCGTACATACATTATTATTATTTTTTTTGTGTATGGGTGGTCCCGGGGATCGAACCCACTACCTTGGCGTTACAAGCGCCGTGCTCTACCAGCTGAGCTACAGAGGACCACAGGCAAAGCGTCAATACAGGACTAAGATCGAATCACACTACACCGGCTCCAACGCTCGTCGGATGTGGCAGGGCTTGCAAACTATTACAGACTACAAAGGGAAGCACAGCCGCGAGCTGCCCAGTGACACGAGCCTACCAGATGAGCTAAATTACTTCTATGCTCATTTCGAGGCAAGTAACACTGAAACATACATGAGAGCATCAGCTGTTCCGGACGACTGTGTGATCACACTCTCCGTAGCCGATGCGAGTAAGACCTTTAAACAGGTCAACATTCACAAGGCCGCAGGGCCAGATGGATTACCAGAATGTGTACTCCGAGCATGCACTGACCAACTGGCAAGTCTCTTCCCTGACATTTTCAACCTCTCCCTATCTGAGTCTGTAATACCAACATGTTTCAAGCAGACCACCATAGTCCCTGTGCCCAAGAACACTAAGCATGGGCGGTGTGTTCAATAGGGCGATATGGGCGACGCACTGCCAAACGGGAAAAGGAAGGGATTTTTTTTCTAATCAATTATATAATGGCAACAGTAGTTCAGTGTTCACGTCTGATCTGCCAGCCACTAAATGTCCAATCAGGCTAAAGTCGTGCTTCAAATGTCCCCGCCCGTTTTGGGGCGATTTCAGTCAGGTTGAAAATCGCCCAGAAGTCTCTCATAGCCTCTAATGTAAAATATTTTTTTTTCAAATTTCGGAGCTTTCAATACATTCTCTATGGGTGTCTGAGGGCTTGCACTTACGCGCTTTCGTCATACGTAACGTAACGTAACCATGAACGGCAGACAGCAACGCTTGGACAGCGACTGGTGTAACCGACATGCACCATCTTTCAGAAAAGATTAAGAAAAATGAGCTGTCAAAGACCCACATTGATAGCTGTTTGAGATTGTCTGCTTTGGTGAGAGTGAATATTGCCACTCAACTGGATGAGGGATACAGGCTAGCTGTCCGCCGCCACAACGATGAGGTTAGCAACAGCAGAGTCGTGAACACTGTCTACGAGAATCGAGACGACATCATAGAATGTTTTGAAGCCATCCGGACGGGTTCATTGGGTTCATTTGACCAGCCCACCGTACCAGAAGCTACAGAATAAGGACATCGATGCTGTCTTTATCAAACGTGCCCTCGACAGCTTCGCAAGCAGTGTGCAGGCCATAAGGTAAGATAAAGATTAAACAATATCATTCGATCTTTCTCAAAGCAGAGCTTTATTTGAAAATGTATGCATGAAAGGAGACTGCATTTGTGTTTGAAATTACATTATTGTCATTATATATGGCCAGTGGTGTAATCTATCTTATTTTATATACTATGTGTACTGTACAGTGGTGCTCATAAGTGTATGAACACATTCTAAAGCTGACTAAAAAGAGGAATAAAAACATAAAAAAATCATCTTTTGGAAATTGATCTTAATGACTTAATTAAAAAAGTTGGAAAATCCAACCTTTAAGGACACCAATTTTCTTTTCTTTTTTATTCCTCTTTTTAGTCAACTTTAGCATGGGATCATAAGCTTATGAGCACCACTGTATACTGTGCTGAACATCCAGGCTATGTGAGACACAAAGGCTAACTTAAACACTAAAGACTTTATGCATCCCTGCCCATTTTAAGTGGAACTGAAGTATTTGTACTATACATGGATACATTGCATATACCTGTGCATCACATAGACAACAATACTGTACAAAGCCAACAAACACATTGGTCTGTTTGCCTTCAGGGACTCCTCTCAACAGCAGCTGCAAGAAGCAACAGGAGCCAAAAGACCCAGAACAGCTTTGAGAGAAGAGGAGAAGCAGAGGCTGTCTGAAGAGGTCTGCAACACCATCCTGGATCACACCAAAGAAAGGTTATCTTTCTCTGGCCACCTTGTGAGTGCTACCTTACTGCAAGCAGACATGTTTGAAAGGTACTGCCATTCAAAAAAATAAAAAATCTGTTCATGTTCATTTTTACAAATCTATACAATTGGCCAGAATATGGTTGTTCATATTTACAAATCTATACAATTGGCCAGAATATGGTTGTTCATTTTTACAAAGCCATACATATTGTTTATGCAGTGTTGAGGAATGTGAAAGAACACCCTTGATTATTTTTACTGTGATAACTTATTTTGCTTTTGTAAGCCAACACTTTTGAGATCAGTCAATAAATGCTTCTGGTATTGACTTATATGCTGCCCCTGTCTTCATGTTGTTGCTGGACATATCTTTTTAAAAATGTGTGTAGGTCACCTAAATCATCAGAAAAATTGCCCCTCCTGAGAATTTTTTCAGGAGCCGCCACTGACACTAAGGTAACCTGCCTAAATGACTACCGACCCGTAGCACTTACGTCTGTAGCAATGAAGTGCTTTGAAAGGCTGGTCATGGCTCACATCAACACCATTATCCCAGAAACACTAGACCCACTCCAATTTGCATACCGCCCAAACAGATCCACAGATGATGCAATCTCTATTGCACTCCACACTGCCCTTTCCCATCTGGACAAGAGGAACACCTACGTGAGAATGCTATTCATTGACTAAGGCTCAGCATTCAACACCATAGTGCCCTCAAAGCTCATCACTAAGCTAAGGATCCTGGGACTAAACACCTCCCTCTGCAACTGGATCCTGGACTTTCTGACGGGCCGCCCCCAGGTGGTAAGGGTAGGTAACAACACATCTGCCACACTGATCCTCAACACGAGGGCCCCTCAGGGGTGCGTGCTCAGTCCCCTCCTGTACTCCCTGTTCACCCATGACTGCATGGCCAGGCACGACTCCAACACCATCATTAAGTTTGCCGACGACACAACAGTGGTAGGCCTGATCACCGACAACGATGAGACAGCCTATAGGGAGGAGGTCAGAGACCTGGCCGTGTGGTGCCAGGATAACAACCTCTCCCTCAACGTGACCAAGACAAAAGAGATGATTGTGGACTAGAAGAAAAAAAAGAGGACTGAGCACGCCCCCATTCTCATCGACGGGGCTGTAGTGGAACAGGTTGAGAGCTTCAAGTTCCTTGTTGTCCAAACACACCAAGACAGTCGTGAAGAGGGCACAACAAAGCCTATTCCCCCTCAGGAGACCGAAAAGATTTGGCATGGGTCCTTAGATCCTCAAAAGATTCTACAGCTGCACCATCGAGAGCATCCTGACTGGTTGCATCACCGCCTGGTATGGCAACTGTTTGGCCTCCGACCGCAAGGCACTACAGAGGGTAGTGCGTACGGCCCAGTACATCACTGGGGCCAAGCTTCCTGCCATCCAGGACCTCTATACCAGGCGGTGTCAGAGGAAGGCCCTCAAAATTGTCAAAGACTCCAGCCACCCTAGTCATAGACTGTTCTCTCTGCTACCGCACGGCAAGTGGTACCGGAGTGCCAAGTCTAGGTCCAAAGGACTTCTCAACAGCTTCTACCCCCAAGCCATAAGACTCCTGAACAGCTAATCATGGCTACCCGGACTATTTGCACTGCCCCCCCACCCCATCTTTTTACGCTGCTGCTACTCTGTTAATTATTTATGCATAGTCACTTTAACTCTACCCACATGTACATATTACTTCAACTACCTCAACTAGCCGGTGCCCCCGCACATTGACTCTGCACCGGTACCCCCCTGTATATATAGCCTCCCTACTGTTATTTTATTTTACTTCTGCTCTTTTTTTCTCAACACTTTTTTGTTGTTGTTTTATTTTACTTTTTTATTTAAAATAAATATACTGTTGGTTAAGGGCTGTAAGTAAGCATTTCACTGTAATGTCTGCACCTGTTGTATTCGGCGCATGTGGCCAATAACATTTGATATGATTTGATTTGGAATAACGATTAGCCATAATAGCAGAATTTGCGGTTCACCTTCAAAATAAAAGTCTCGCATTGAAACTGATGCAAACAGATAGAAATTGTGGAATCATGCAATATTTGAACTGGAAATGCTTAACTAGTTTGGAATGTTGTTATATGAAGTCAACAATTAGTTAATTTGCTCCCCAAAAAATTATCAGTTGAAATCGCACTGTATTAGACTTCAGATTTGCATTGGGGACATACTGAATGCATTGTACAGCCTTGCCTATGGAACTTGGGTCAATGAAATGTCAACAACTGTGAAGAGTTTACACAAATATTAGCGTCATAGCTCTAATTGCAGGACTTAAACTGTGGGAAATCACTTCACTATTCAGCCTATTGTGTGTATTGAACATTCATGTTGCAATGTAGAGCTTTACCTATGGATCTTGGGTTCATGAAATGGGGTATCAGTTCAGAACACAGCTGTACAATATGAATGTCCAATATGCACAATGGACTGACTGGTGAGGTGATTTCCCACAGTCAAAGTCCTGCAATAAGAGCTCCGACGCTTAATGTTCATTACACATAGTTTACTGGTGAGCTAATGTGAGCTAATGTGGCTAATTTCACAGTGTAGTCAAAGTCCTGCAATAAGAGCTATGATGTTAATATTTGTGTAAACTCTTCACAGTTGTATTCTGTGGGTGTCTCCGAGTAGGCTGATACCCAATTTAATTGATCCAAGATCCATAGGTAAGGCTGTACATTGCAATATGAATGTTCAATATGCACAATAGGCTGTAATAAGTCCTGCAATAAGAGCTATGACGCTAATATGTGTGTAAACTCTTCACAGTTTCATTCTGTGGGTGTCACTGAATAGGCTGACACCCAATTTAATTGATCCACAATCCATAGGTAAGGCGGTTAAGTGAAATATTAGTACAGTAATCCCTCGTTTATCGCGGGGGTTACGTTCCGAAAATGACCCGCGATAAGTGAAATCCGCGAAATAGAAAACTTTTTTTTTTTACAATTAGCAACTATTACATGTATACAAATACAGTGACTCACGTGTAGGCCGTTTCACTGCTCTTCAGACTGGGCCGCTGCATCCTGACTGCGCTCTGCAGTGTTCTCTTCTTCTGAAGCCCGCGGTGCAGGTGTGTTTGTTCGGGAGAAGAACATAGTGATAGGCAGCTGTTGTCGCTCTTTTTTCTTCTTTGCAAAAAGATCCTTGTACACCGACATGCCACCATCGATTACGTTGGAGAACTGTAATGAACGGCTCATCAAAGGGTCCCATTCCTCAGCTACTCGCTTAAGTTCAGTGGCCATTCGCACCATGGTTGCTAAGCGACCAAGCGTTAGTCCTTCCTCCTCATCTCTCGTGTCCTCTTCTCCCTCTTCTCTTTCATCGTCGCTTTGTGGCTTTGTCATTTACCTTCCCTTAGCATGTCCAGAAGTTTAACTTTATCTGAGATAGGTAGCATCTTCCGCCGTTTGGGCCCATCCGCAGGTGCTTTTGTCGGTCCAGGCCGTTTCGTCGACATTATGGGTTTAGGAGATGTTCGAAATTACAAGATAATTTGGCCAACTTAATGTAAATTTGCCAAGCTGTTTTATGTACGTACACATAACTGCACGAGACGACAAAATGATAGCACAATTCGTAGCATGTTTTGATACAAGAAGCGGGAGTGAGTTTTTAGCGAATCAGAATGCAGAGCACAATGCACCAAAAAAAAAAAAATGCATTATGAAAATCCGCGAAATAGCGAATCCGCGATAAGTGAACCGCGAAGTGGCGAGGGATCACTGTATGCCCCCAATGCAATTATGAAGTTTAATACATCCACAGTGCGATTTCAACTGAGTTGAGAGATCCTGAAACACTGATCGTGAAGGTCGATTTTTTTGCTTTTATTGCACAGGTGTTGAATTGTACAGGACAAACTAACACACAAAAAGGAAACTGGAAATCATTGTGAAAGCAGCTAAAAGGTTCTTGGATCTCCAGGATTTCATGACTGAAACATTGCAGGGAATACTGTCTGAAGATGCTTCCCCCTTTCAGGCCCAAGAGCCTGTGTAGGGATCTGAGTACATTTGACTAAGTGAAGGAGTGCAATTATTTTTTGTATATATATTCTTTAAATAATATGTTGTTTTCTTCTTCTTTTCTTGGTTAAATTATCTCTGTTTTTACCCCACCCAGCAGGTGGCAGCAATACACCTTTTGTGATGTAGTCTGCCCATACAACCTTAAAGAAGAAGAGCGACACATCTCCAGATTACCTGTTTTTCCGTGTGGAGGCATACATCGAAAACTTGGGTCAGCTAGCTGCTACAAGGGACACATAGGTGAACGAATATATATGCTAGCTATTCATTTGATTGATAAAGTTGATACAAATGCCATTAACTAGCCAGCTATCTTGAAACTGCTGGGGGAAAGCTTGCTAACATTAGCTTACCTCCACCAACAGAGTTCACCTTAGCTAGCTAGCTGTGGACTCTAGCTAGGTTTCTAGAAAAGAACAACTAGCTATATAATTGGAAGCTATATTTTAAAGACTAGCTAGTTACTGTCTATTTGAACAGTTTTTGTCAAACTACTTTGTTCCCCTGACGGTTTATTGGTGCTTTTGTGGCAAAGTTGGCAAGACGAATGCCCCTCCTAATTTTACTGCAAATAGGCTATGTTGTTTGTATACAATTTGGCTGATTAAGAGACTTGTGCATATTTACATTAGTGTTTCATTAGCTAGTTAGCTAAGTTACTGACTGACTAAGCTAATTCTTATTCCTGTTTTTGTTCTTTTTGCATTTCAGGTGGAGTGGCATTGCTGACAGGCTAGCATTCTGACAGGCCAGGGCCCATATTTTTTGCCTTCACACTGAGTACAATTACATTGACAAGGGGGAGGTTATCCTAGATCACTATCCCTACGCTGAGACGCTTTGTAAATATGGGCCTTGGAAGAAATCTGTTGCCCAACACCTTGCACAGCAGTCCTTTCACCACAGGCAACACTGTTCTAGGGGTACTGTAGGATTTTGTTTCAACTAGGCACCACACCAGGGGTGCGTTTAGTTCGCTTGAATGTTTTCTACGTTGCGGAACGGTTTGTACTGAACACCACGTTTTCCCAAAACATTATTATTTATTATTATTCTTGATCAGACTTGGAGATACATTTGCTCCTTGCGGTGGGTGTGCCAGGTGTGGCTTGAATAAATTAGTGAAGTATTTAAAGGGCAGTGGTGATTTTTGAACCCAGAACCCAACCCATCCCCATTTTTCAACTTGTCGTTCAGAACCGCACCGTTTCCGTTCAATTAAACGTTCTATTACATTTTAATGTACTAAACGCAGCTCTCACCAACTAAGCTAATTGATCAGTTCAGTGACTGCCTAAATTCAACACACCTGGTCTTCCAGGTCGGTTAAATCAAAAACATGCCCTAGAGGTATTAGTCAATATTGAATATGGTATATGAATTTCCATATATGAATGACACTAACAAAAGGGTTGAATTGTTCAGCAACACGGGCAGTAAATGCCAACATGGCTTTGGTATTTGGAATTTTATTAGGATCCCCATTAGCTGTTTCAAAAGCAGAAGTTAATCTTCCTGGGGTCCACACAAAACATGAAACATTACATAATACAGAACATTAATAGACAAATGTTCTCTATTATTTTTTAAAGGCACACGTAGCCTACATATCAATACATACGCACAAACTATCTAGGTCAAATAGGGGAGAGGCATTGTGCCGTGAGGTGTTGTTTTATCGTTTTTTTTAAACCAGGTTTGCTGTTTATTTGGAACGGAGTTCCATGCAATAATTGCTATGTATGCTTTCTTGAATTTGTTCTGGATTTGGGGACTGTGAAAAGACCCCTGGTGGCATGTCTGGTGGGGTAAGTGTGTGTCAGAGCTGTGTGTAAGTTGACTATGCAAACAATGTGGGATTTAACACATTGTTTCTTATAAAAAGAAGAAGTCATGCAGTCAGTCTCTCCTCAACTCTTAGCCAAGAGAGACTGGCATGCATAGTATTTATATCAGCCCTCTGATTACAATGAAGAGCAAGACGTGCCACTCTATTCTGGGCCAGCTGCAGCTTAACTAGGTCTTTCCTTGCAGCACTCGACCACATGACTGGACAATAATCAAGATAAGATCAAACTAGAGCCTGCAGACCTTGCTTTTTGGTGTGTGATGTCAAAAAAGCAGAGCATCTCTTTATTACGGACCTTTCCCCATCTTTATAACCATTTAATCTATATGTTTTGACCATGACAGTTTACAATCTAAGGTAACACCAAGTAATTTAGTCTCCTTAACTTGTTCAACAGCCACACCATTCATTACCAGATTCAGCTGAGGTTGAAAGAGATGGGGCAAAAGGAGTGGCTAATAAGTCTTACGGCTGCACATCGGACTGGCTGACTTACTGCAAATTGAGAAATTATGTGACTAAACTCAACAAAAAGAAGAAGAAACTGTATTATGAAGCCAAGATCAATATAAAGAATGATGTAAAAAAAACTTTGGAGTACTTTAAATGAAATTATGGGCAGAAAGCCAAATTCAACTCCATCTTTCATCAAATTTTTATTTTATTTAACTAGGCAAGTTAAGAACAAATTCTTATTTACAATGACTGCCTACCACGGACGACGCTGGGCCAATTGTGCGCCGCCCTATGGGACTCCCAATCACGGCCGGATTGTGATACAGCCTGGAATCGAACTAGGGTCTGTAGTGACGGAGATGCAGTGCCTTAGACCGCTGCGCCACTCGGGAATCAGATGGCTTATTCTTCACAAAACCATTTGATTATGCCAATTATTTTAATGATTACTTCATTGGCAAAGTGGGCAAACTTAGGCAGGAAATGCCAACAATGAACAGTGAGCCATCATATTCATGCATAAAAAAACAAATAATGAAAGAAAAGCATTGCAATTTTGAATTTTGTAAAGTTGGTGTCGGCGAGGTGGAAAAATTATTGTTATTGATCAATAATGACAAACCTCCTGGCATTGACAACTTAGATGGAAAGCTACTGAGGATGGTAGCTGACTCTATAGCCACTCCTATCTGTCATATCTTTAATCTGAGCCTAGAGGAAAGTCTTTGTCCTCAGGCCTGAAGGGAAGCCAACATAATTCCGCTACCCAAGAATGGTAAAGCGGCCTTTACTGGTTCTAACAGTAAACCTATAAGCTTGCTGCCAGCTCTTAGCAAACTGTTGGGAAAAATGGTGTTTGACCAAATACAATGCTATTTCTCTGTAAAAAAAAATGAACAACAGACTTTCAACATGATTATAGGGAAGGGCACTCAACATGTACTGCACTGACACAAATGACTGATGATTGGTTGAAAGAAATTGATAATAAGAAGATTGTGGGAGCTGTACAGTTCGATTTCAGTGCAGCCTTTGATATTATTGACCATAGCCTGTTGTTGACAAAACATATGTGTTTTGGCTTTTCAACCTCTGCCATATCATGGATTCAGAGCTATCTATCTAATATAACTCAAAGGGTTTTCTTTAATGGAAGCTTCTCTAATGTCAAACATGTAAAGTGTGGTGTACCGCAGGGCAGTTCTCTAGGCCCTCTACTCTTTTCTATTTTTACCAATGATCTGCCACTGTCATTAAACAAAGCGTGTGTGTCCATGTATGCTGATGATTCAACCATATACGCATCAGCAACCACAGCTATTGAAGTCACTGAAACCCTTAACAAAGAGTTGCAGTCTGTAATAAACTGGTCCTGAACATCTCTAAAATGAAGAGCATTGTATTTGGTACAAATCATTCCCTACATTCTAGACCTCAGCTGAATCTGATAATAAATGGTGTGGCTGTTGAACAAGTTGAGGAGACTAAATTACCTGGAGTTACTTTAGATTGTAAACCATCATAGTCAAAACATATAGATTCAATGGTTGTAAAGATGGGGAAAGTTCCGTAATTGATATTACGTCTTTTATACAGGGTTAGTTCATGTTTGAAATATTGTGAGCTGCATAAGGATTTGGAGGATGAGGACATTCCATGTATTTATTTCTGTCACTGGTGGGTGCCAGAAGGTATGCGGCCCAAGATAGCTGGGGGGCCACTGGTGCTAATCTTAGAAGGAGTACGTGATGGAATATCCTGACTATGGTGCAACACGATACCATATAGGGTGATCCTATTCTGGTGAGGAGTGATACTCAATAATGGTTGGCAACTGTTGGATAGAATTAGCTTGCAAACAGGTATATAAGCTAAGAGATGTCCTTTGTTCAGTGAGTTCAGATAGCAAATGGCCCGTGAGTGGCCAATTGCTATGTGAACCCGGTACCGCCATATTAAATACTTTGAATCAACTCTCCATGTACAGTGAGGGAAAAAAGTATTTGATCCCCTGCTGATTTTGTACGTTTGCCCACTGTCAAAGAAATGGTCAGTCTATAATTTTAATGTAGGTTTATTTGAACAGTGAGAGACAGAATAACAACAACAAAAAATCCAGAAAAACGCATGTCAAAAATGATATAAATTGATTTTCATTTTAATGAGGGAAATAAGTATTTGACCCCCTCTCAATCAGAAAGATTTCTGGCTCCCAGGTGTCTTTTATACAGGTAACAAGCTGAGATTAGGAGCACACTCTTAAAGGGAGTGCTCCTAATCTCAGCTTGTTACCTGTATAAAAGACACCTGTCCACAGAAGCAATCAATCAATTAGATTCCAAACTCTCCACCATGGCCAAGACCAAAGAGCTCTCCAAGGATGTCAGGGACAAGATTGTAGACCTATACAAGGCTGGAATGGGCTACAAGACCATCACCAAGCAGCTTTGTGAGAAGGTGACAACAGTTGGTGCGATTATTCGCAAATGGAAGAAACACAAAAGAACTGTCAATCTCCCTCAACCTGGGGCTCCAAGCAAGATCTCACCTTGTGGAGTTGCAATGATCATGAGAACAGTGAGGAATCAGCCCAGAACTACACGGGAGGATCTTGTCAATGATCTCAAGGCAGCTGGAACCATAGTCACCAAGAAAACAATTGGTAACACACTACGCCGTGAAGGACTGAAATCCTGCAGCGCCCGCAAGGTCCCCCTGCTCAAGAAAGCACATATACAGGGCCGTCTGAAGTTTGCCAATGAACATCTTAATGATTCAGGGGAGAACTGGGTGAAAGTGTTGTGGTCAGATGAGACCAAAATGGAGCTCTTTGGCATCAACTCAACTCGCCGTGTTTGGAGGAGGAGGAATGCTGCCTATGACCCCAAGAACACCATCCCCACCGTCAAACATGGAGGTGGAAACATTATGCTTTGAGGGTGTTTTTCTGCTAAGGGGACAGGACAACTTCACCGCATCAAAGGGACGATGGACGGGGCCATGTACCATCAAATCTTGGGTGAGAATCTCCTTCCTTCAGCCAGGGCATTGAAAATGGGTCGTGGATGGGTATTCCAGCATGACAATGACCCAAAACACATGGCCAAGGCAACAAAGGAGTGGCTCAAGAAGAAGCACATTAAGGTCCTGGAGTGGCCCAGCCAGTCTCCAGACCTTAACCCCATAGAAAATCTATGGAGGGAGCTGAAGGTTCGAGTTGCCAAACGTCAGCCTCGAAACCTTAATGACTTGGAGAAGATCTGCAAAGAGGAGTGGAACAAAATCCCTCCTGAGATGTGTGCAAACCTGGTGGCCAACTACAAGAAACGTCTGACCTCTGTGATTGCCAACAAGGGTTTTGCCACCATGTACTAAATCATGTTTTGCAGAGGGGTCAAATACTTATTTCCCTCATTAAAATGCAAATTAATTCATAACATTTTTGACATGCGTTTTTCTGGATTTTGTTGTTGTTATTCTGTCTCTCACTGTTCAAATAAACCTACCATTAAAATTATAGACTGATCATGTCTTTGTCAGTGGGCAAACATACAAAATCAGCAGGGGATCAAATACTTTTTTCCCTCACTGTAAGTGTTTAAGTATCTTCTTGCATACTGAATGACTTGATGCCAGAGAAACTCCTCATAACAGTAATAAAGAGACGCTCTGCTTTTTTACACCACAATCCAAAAAGAAAGTTCTGCAGGCTCTAGTTTTGTCTAATCTTGATTATTGTCCAGTCATGTGGTCCAGTGCTGCAAGGAGAGACCTAGTTAAGCTGCAGTTGGTCCAAAACAGAGCGGCACGTCTTTCTCTTCATTGTAATGAGAGGGCTGATATAAATACTATACATGCCAGTCTCTCTTGGCTAAGAGTTGAAGAGAGACCGACTGCATCACTTCTTCTTTTTATAAGAAACGTTAATATGTTGAAAATCCCAGATTGTTTGCATAGTCAATTTACACACAGCTCTGACACACACACACTTACCCCACCAGACATGCCACCAGGGGTATTTTCATAGTCCCCAAATCCAGAACAAATTCAAGAAAGCGTACAGTACTATATAGAGTCATTATTGCATAGAACTCCGTTCCATCTCATATTGCTCTAATAAACAGCAAACCTGGTTTCAAAAAACAGATAAAGCAACACCTCACGGCACAATGCCTCTCCCCTATTTGACCTAGATAGTCTGTGTGTATGTATTGATATGTAAGCTACGTGTGCCTTTAAAAAAAAAATGATGTAGTTCTGTTCTTGTCTATTAATTTTCTGTATTATTTCATGTTTTGTGTGGACCCCAGGAAGATTTGCTGCTGATTTTGCAACAGCTAATAGGGATCCTAATAAAATACCAAATACCAAAACATTGACGGGGCTGTAGTGGAGCGGGTCGAGAGTTTCAAGTTCCTTGGTGTCCACATCACCAACAAACTATCATGGTCCAAACACACCAAGACAGTCGTGAAGAGTGCACGACAACACCTTTTCCCCCTCAGGAGACTGAAAAGATTTGACATGGGTCCCCAGATCCTCAAAAAGTCCTACAGCTGCACCATCGAGAGCATCCTGACCGGTTGCATCACCGCTTGGTATGGCAACTGCTCGGCATCTGACCGTAAGGCGCTACAGACGGTAGTGCGTACGGCCCAGTACATCATTGGGGCCAAGCTTTCCTGCCATTCAGGACGTATATACTAGGCAGTGTCAGAGGAAAGCCCAAAATATTGTCAAAGACTCCAGTCACCCAAGTCATAGACTGTTCTCTCTGCTACCACACGGCAAGCGGTACCGGAGCGCCAACTCTAGGACCAAAAGGCTCCTTACTAGCTTCTACCCCCAAGCCATAAGACTGCTGAACAATTAATCAAATGGCCACCCGGACTACTTACATTGACCCCCCCCCCCCCCCCCCCCTCCATTTGTTTTTACACTGCTGCTACCCACTGTCTATTATCTATGCATAGTCACGTCACCCCTACCTACATGTACAAATTACCTCGACTAACCTGTACCCCCGCACATTGACTCGGTACCGGTACCCCTTGTATATAGCCTCGTTATTGTTATTTTATTGTGGTAGTTTTTATTATTTTTTACTTTACTTTATTTGGTAAATATTTTCTTAACTCTTTCTTGAACTGCATTGTTGGTCAAGGGCTTGTAAGTAAGCATTTCATGGTAAGGTCTACACCTGTTGTATTCGGCGCATGTGACAAATAAAGTTTGAATTTATCTTTTGATTAAGCCTCCTCCATGTATTTCTCACTAGGTCAGGGTTTTTCAGCTTCCATATATCCACTAGTTCTAATGTATCCATGATATTCGTGATCTCCTTAAGCGCTTCAAGGTGATAGTTTATAGTGTGATTTCCTTTACGATCCATTGAGGTACTTAAAACCGTATTATAATCTCCCACCATAATAATAGATTAATTCCTTGCTTGTGAGCTCAATAGACTATTATATATATTTTCGAAGAAGTGTGGATCATCGTTATTTGGCCCATATAGATTAATTAGCCAGATCTGTTTTTGGTCCAATAGCATATTTAAAAGAATCAATCTTCCTTAAGGATCTGTTTGCACAGTTTGCACAGTGGATCAACATTTGCATTAATTAGTATAATCACCCCTTTTGACTTTCTTTGCCCATGACAAAAATATATTTCTCCCTCCCAGTCCTTTTCCCACCCAACCTCATCTATATTTGTGGAGTGAGTTTCCTGTAAACAATAGATATTATATTCTTTCTCTTTTAGCCAGTTAAAAATGATCTGCTAAGACATTACAATAACTGGCTATACTTATTTCCTCACTTACCATAATGATACCCAAGTTTCAATTATACTTACCACAACCAATGTTTGTAAACTTACCATTAAAAAGCACCATGATGATTAAGTGTCCATATAGCTGTACCATAATATTTGCACTGTTAAGCATACTGTAGCTGCAACTTTGTAAACCTCCAATTGTCCTAATATTCCACCTACTAAAACCTCCCCTCATACAGTGGCTTGCAAAAGTATTCACCACCCTTGGCATTTTTCCTATTTTTTTTACCTTACAACCTGGAATTAAAATGGATTTTTTGGGGGTTTGTATTATTTGATTTACACAACATGCCTACCACCTTGAAGATTCAAAATATTTTTTATTGTGAAACAAACAAAAAATAAGACAAAAGAACAGAAAACTTGAGCGTGCATAACTACTACAACTTTGTCCCTGACCTGTTTGGAGAGCTCTTTGGTCTTCATGGTGCCGCTTGCTTGGTGGTGCCCCTTGCTTAGTGGTGTTGCAGACTCTGGGGCCTTTCAGAACAGGTGTATATATACTGAGATCATGTGACAGATCATGTGACACTTAAATAAAGTCCACCAAAATAGGAAAAACGCCAAGGGGGATGAATACTTTTGCAAGGCATTGTATCTAGGACTATTGTCACTAAGACCATCGGACCATCTTCCTGACTCATGACGCATCTTTGCGTCCTAAGGCAAACCCTTGGCCGCAAATTGGCGTAGGCCAGAGGGAAATATGGGCAGTCCCATGATATAACATAATTCAATACTGCCACCCTTCACTAACACATTCAAAGCCCTGTAGGTCTACTGCATATCTATGAGGGTGCTTTTTAAGTGGCGCAGTGGTCTAAGTGGCGCAGTGGTCTAATGCACTGCTTCGCAGTGCTAACTGTGCCACTAGAGATCCTGGTTCGAATCCAGGCTCTGTCGCAGCCGGCCGCGACCGGGAGACTCATGGGCGGCGCACAATTGGCCCAGCGTCGTCCAGGGTAGGGGAGGGAATGGCCGGCAGGGATGTAGCTCAGTTGATAGAGCATGGCGTTTGCAACGCCAGGGTTGTGGGTTTGATTCCCACGGGGGGCCAGTATAAAAAAATATGTATTCACTAACTGTAAGTCGCTCTGGATAAGAGCGTCTGCTAAAATGACTAAAAATAAAAAATAAAAAAATAAAATGAGAACTAACCAAATAACATGGAAAATAAATAATAATAACAATAATAGATCATATTAATAGAAATAATAACAGCACAATCTTATAAATGCATGCTCATATTTAGAAAGTCCTAGCAAGGCTATAAGCATGTCACCCCAGCCTGCTCAGTTCATTGGATCCAATTGTTCAAAACATTTTGAAAAAATGAAGAGAAAACCACCTATATATATCGCAAGACCAGTTCTTTATGTCCATGGCATGCAAGACATATTTCATGTAGTCCTCATTATATCCTGTTCTATTCCGACAAAAAAGGAAGGAAAAAGGAACATAGAATCTAACGGCCGCTAATAACTGCCAGTGAAAATTGCCTAATAGTTATTTCCTCATCTCGCGCACAGCTTCAGGATAGTCCTCGTTGAGGAAGATATACGTTCCTCTCAAGTTCTTGGCTCTTTCCAGAACAGCTACCTTGTCCTTGAACCTCAGGGACTTGACCACTATCGGCCTGGGCCTGTCACCTGGGCCGGTGGTGGGTTTTCTATTCCTGTGGGTGCGCTCCACCTCAATCTTCCTGAGGCCCATCTTCAATTTATCTGAGATAATTGCCCTCATTTTGTCCTCAGACTCCGTCCAGGTCTCATGTGGAGATTCTGCAATTCCGTCCACAACCATGTTGTTCCGCCTTGATTGTCCCTCGAGATTTATCCGTCATTGATATCATGGATTCACACACAGAACTGATATCCTCTCACAATGACTTACAAATTGCTGTCATCTTGTCGTTCTCCTGTTTCAATTCATCGAGCTGACCCTGGGAGAACTGAAAACTGTTCTTCAGGTCCTGGACCTCTCTGTTCAGGTCGTCCATTATTTTATTAGTTGAATTCAACAGTATTTGGACAAAACACTTGAAGCTATTTTCTTGTTGTTGTAACAACTGCTTGTAGAACTATTTTTGTTTGTTTAAAAGATCCTTCACGTGTGATAGAGAGAAACTACACTAACGGTCAAAAGTTTTAGAACACCTACTCATTCAAGGGTTTTTCTTTATTTTGATTATTTTCTACATTGTAGAATAATAGTGAAGACATCAAAACTATGAAATAACACATATGGAATCATGTAGTAACCACATTTTTTTTTTACAAATCTAAATATATTTCATATATGAGATTCTTCAAATATCTAGCCTTTGCCTTGATGACAGCTTTGCACACTCTTGGCATTCTCTCAACCAGCTTCACCTGGAATTCTTTTCCAACAGTCTTGAAGGAGTTCCCACATATGCTGAGCACTTGTTGGCTGCTTTTCCTTCACTCTGCGGTCCGACTCATCCCAAACCATCTCAATTTGGTTGAGGTCGGGGGATTGTGGAGGCCAGGTCATCTGATGCAGCACTCCATCACTCTCCTTCTTGGTAAAATAGCCCTTACACAGCCGAGGTGTGCTGGGTCATTGTCCTGTTGAAAACAAATGATAGTCCCACTAAGCCCAAACCAGATGGGATGGCGTATCGCTGCAGAATGCTGTGGTAGCCGTGCTGGTTAAGTGTGCCTTGAATTCTAAATAAATCACTGACAGGGTCACCAGCAAAGCACCCCCACACCATAACACCTCTTCCTCCATGCTTTACGGTGGAAATACACATGCAGAGATCATAATAATAATAATAATAATAATAATAATAATATGCCATTTAGCAGATGCTTTTATCCAAAGCGACTTACAGTCACGTGTGCATACATTTTCACGTATGGGTGGTCCCGGGGATCGAACCCACAACCCTGGCGTTACAAGCGCCATGCTCTACCAATTGAGCTACAGAGGACCACATCATCCGTTCACCCACACCGCGTCTCACAAAGAGACGGCGGTTGGAACCAAAAATCTCCAATTTGGACTCCAGACCAAAGGACAAATTTCCACCGGTCTAATGTCCATTGATCGTGTTTCTTGCCCTAAGCAAGTCTCTTCTTCTTATTGGTGTCCTTTAGTAGTGGTTTCTTTGCAGCAATTCGACCATGAAGGCCTGATTCACACAGTCTCTGAACAGTTGATGTTGAGATGTGTCTGTTACTTGAACTCTTTGAAGCATATATTTGGACTGCAATTTCTGAGGCTGGTAACTCTAATGAACTTATCCTCTGCAGCAGAGGTAACTCTGGGTCTTCCATTTATGTAGCGGTCCTCATGAGAGCCAGTTTCATCATAGCGTTTGATGGTTTTTGCGACTGCACTTGAAGAAACTTTCAAAGTTCTTGACATTTTCCGTATTGACTGACCTTCATGTCTTAAAGTAATGATGGACTGTAATTTCTCTTTGCTTATTTGAGCTGTTCTTGCCATAATATGGACTTGGTATTTTACCAAATACGGCTATCTTCTGTATTCCCCCCCTACCTTGTCACAACACAACTGATTGGCTCAAACGCATTAAGAAGGAAAGAAATTCCACAAATTGACTTTTAAGAAGGCACACCTGTTAATTGAATTGCATTCCCAGGTGACTACCTCATGAAGCTGGTTGAGAGAATACCAAGAGTGTGCAAAGCTGTCATCAAGGCATAGGGTGGCTATTTGAAGAATCTCAAATACAAAATATATTAACACTTTTTTGGTTACTACATGATTCCATATGTGTTATTTCAAAGTTTTGATATCATCACTATTATTCTACAATGTAGAAAATAGTCCAAATAAAGAAAAACCCTTGAAAGAGTAGGTGTTATAAAACTTTTGACTGGTAGTGTACTGTCCTCAACGGTACTCCCGCCGGCTTTGGTCTTTGTCATGGTAACAACGTAGGTTACGCTGTTACTCCTTGCAGTTCCAGACAGGGCAGGTCACAGGGAAGATTGAAAACAACAACAAACAGCAGGGATCTAGACAGCCACAAGCCCAGGACAATCCGCGGTCCCAGCCACAATGGCTAACTTCGTCACGGGCTGCGTTCAAGCCCTCAAGAAAACCCTGCTAGCTTGATAGGCAGCTAGCAAGCAGCTAGGCTAGCTGAATAGCTCCTCAGACCGGGCCTTGGTCGGCAGGATCACTGGACAGAGACTAGCAGTCCCAGCAACTGATGCCAACTGCGTCGTAGGCTCCAAACTAAAAGGTTAGCTAGCTACTGACAAACTTTCCAATACACTTTCAAAACAACAAACCGAGCTCTCCCTCGTTCCGCGTTCAATGTAAAAGTATTGCTTCCGTCCCTCTCCTCGCCCCTACCTGGGCTTGAACCAGGGACCCTCTGCACACATCGACAACAGTCACCCTCGAAGCACCGTTACCTGTCGCTCCACAAAAGCCGCGGCCCTTGCAGAGCAAGGGAAACAACTACTTCAAGGTCTCAGAGCGAGTGACGTCACCGAGTGAAACGCTACTAGTGCGCACCGCTAACTAGCTAGCCATTTCACACCGGTTACATCAACAGGAAGTGACGTACGTGTGCCAGTGAATACTCTCTGAAGGGTTAAACAACAGGTCTGGGACCAGGCTAGAGACAGCGATGGTGATGAGAATAAATGCATTATGTACCTTTCATCTCCCTATCAGGCCCCTGCATGCTGTGACATGGGCCTGGATGGTGACCAAAAGCCTTACCTGGGAGTACAGCAACAGTCTCTCTCTCTGTCTCACAGCCATTCTGTCAACATCTATTGTATTCTATTGTATTGTATCTATTCAATCTTGTCTGGGATATACAGTATATTTTAGTTGAAACACCTGTGTGATGTCTGATATACATGAATAAAAATGTTTTCACCCTGGACATGAGACATGCATTCACTTTAGACCTTTTGAATCATAATCAAGTGCTGTCTTTATGTTTAAGTTTCCACCGAAATTTGTAAAAGTTAACGACAAAAATGCTATGAAAAAGTTATTGTTTTGTAATGTAACAAAATGAATGAGTTTATACAAAACTTTATTGCATTTGGTCATCCCCAAAATGTGGCCTTTGAAAGCCTTGATAGTTGTATCCTTCCTCAGGGAACTGTCTGCATATAGCTGACAACAGGGTGGCAGGTTTTTTGATGTGCTGCTCTAGAGTTCCATAGCCCAGCAGACTCACCTGGGGATAGGGGGATGGACACATGTTAGTTTTGATAAAAGTCTGGGAGACTTTTATAGGGAGGCGAGAGCATGAGTTTTGACGTGAGTACAGTAAATCCAATCCAACTAGTGGCTCAGGATAATATGCTATGTCATCACACAGGCAGACTGCCACAGTGAAGGAGGTTTCCATAGTGCGTCACGTATACTATTATGAGTGTAGCTTACTTCTCTGTGCTCTGGCGAGGTCGTTGGTCAGAAGGCCTTGGACCATTCTGTCTCTGTAGCACTTGGAGAGAGATGGATAGAGGTAGTGAGTGCTAGAAAGAGAGAGCCCTCACCCCTGATCTCCCACTGGCCCATGGCCTCCTGCCTAGTATCATGGAATGTAAAGGGAAACAATAATATCATGACTTAGTGCTCAATGTTCCTGCTGGTGGCAAGCCTGGATGCAGAGAAATGTCCTGCCTTGTAGTATGGTTTCATCCATCTCCACCAGGCTCCAAGAAATCAGATGACAAACCTGCAGAGATTAACAAAAGAAAATGGTACCTTTATTTACGATTCATTTATCACTTTGCCCAGGGTCGCAACTTTCACTGGGGACGGGGGGGACATGTCCTCCCCCCACATTCTGAAATTGCATTTTTGTCCCCCACAGTTTTATCATTGGAATGTGATACAAATCGAGGCAACAGTGTGCTGGAGGACCATGCGGATGTCCTCCCACTTCTAAAACCAAAGTTGCGCCCCTGACACATTCATAAATGACAACAATATATCTGATTAAAAGTATGCATGCCATTTTGTGATAACGGCTATGACAAATTACATGGCACACATGTGAATTTATAGCTAGCTAAGATATGATTTATATTTTATGGCACAATGTCTCATCTCACTAACAATTACTAAGGCTAACAGCAAATTCCACTATTGTGGCTAGCTTCACATAGGTGACTTATTCCATCATGACAACCTACTCCTCATTTGACTGTAGTTAGCTAGCTGCTAGCTTATTCATGAAGTATCCACTCTATTGCTTAATAAGTGATCTAGTTAATATGAGCTAGCCAACATGCTTTGCTTCTGACATGACACGAACCTGCTTGCTTTACATCTGACAGATATTTTAGCTACCATAGCTAGATAATAATGGTTTATGATAACTGCCGTTAGTTCATTATCTAGCTAGCTAGCTAAGTGTAAAACTGAGAGTCTGCCGGTAAAACACAGCTAGCTAGCCAACTCGACTTTATCAGTTTTAGCCAAGCTAGCTTGATACTCAGTAACATTAGCTTACCATGCTTTTCTGGCCAACTGGACATTTCCTCTCGCCCATCCCGGTCGATTCCGTTTCGCCTACTCCCGTCTCTTGGTCTACTTCTAGGTTCAAAACTATATGGCTGTAGTCCGTTGCCTTACTGTCCAAAGCAACCCACTCGTAACACATCCACCTGGTGCAGGCAGGCAGTCAATGGCTCAGTGTTCCAAAACTGTTTACCTGTTTCTACGCCAAGCAAGGACAATGTTCCATTTGTTCTTTTTGTGTGTTTTTATGATGCGCGTGCAGCACAGAAGCATATAATATATTTTATTTCCAATTTCCCCCCAAAAAGTGACATATCATATTGATACATAGCTATATGTGCTACACATTATTGTAATGTGAAGCATGGCCTTTAAACTGTCATAATGAACGCAGCCCAGGCAAATACAATAGATCAACGTGCCGTGGTATTGATCAACCAATGGTGTGTTAGATACCACCCATATACATTTGCTTGACACCCCCTCATTGTCATACTGGAGGAAGAAATACAGAAATAAATGAATAAATAATATAAATGAATAAAAGGAAAGAAAGAAAGTGGGACTTATTTATCTATTTGTGTTCAATTATTAATCCATGTATTTGTTTTATCTATTTATGTGTGTATTTATTTATTTATTCATTTAATTCTAATTAAGGCAGCTTTGGTCCTCTATAGTAAAGGGGCCTTTGCTCCCTTTAAAAAGGCATGTGTAGATTTACCTTTCGTATTTCGTGATTTTCGTCATTCTTTGGTGGTTTCCCACTGGGCACAGAAGTCAATTCAACATCTAGTTTTGATTTACATTTGGTTGAGTTGTCAACTAACGTGAATTCAATGTGAAATCAACCCAACATGTCACCCTGTCTTTGGATTTAGGTTAAAAGTTGGGTGAAAAAAAATATGAAATTCCATTACATTGATGGCTTTTTGCTAATCACGTCATCACATTGATTTTTTTTTGTTCAAATTATGTAGACACAACGTTGATTCAACCAGTTTTTGTCTTCATGCGTCCTTGTTGATTGTAGACCTAAGTAAGTCCTTCGATGTAGGCCTATGCCTTTTATTTCAATGCATGTGTATGATTTATCTGGCATAGTTTGCATTCGCAGTCAGCTGTTTTATGCACTGGTTACTTTCACATTGATGTCGGCATTTGAAGTCGGCCTTGTGACTTGGTAGCGTTTATTATGCATCTATTTCATGTTGCACTGTATGCGCCTTTCCACAAGTAAATTGGTCAATTTATGATGAGGTTGAGCAGTGGCTGGAGGATAATGGCTGGGCTAATTTTTTTGTTATTGTTGCTGTTCTCCAAGTATCATTTTTCAGTTTTGCCATCCCTACATTTAGCTGAAATGACGCCACTGGTTAAACCTGTCTGTCAGAATGAATGTGTGGGTTTGAGTGACAGACAATGGCATACATGATGGAAGGTATTCAGTAGAGTATAGGAATGTTTTATTTTGTATTTCTCAATAGATTTGGCAGTTTTCCCTATAGCCTAGAGCCCTACAAGGTCCATAGTCCAGCAATGCTCCTCAGTAGGCGCTGGCAGCCAATGCTTTAGCACTGCCTCTAAGGCTATAAGGTGTGTCTCAAGAGAAATTCATATTATTTCCTATTTCCACACCTATTCGCTTTAAAGTGCACTCGAAATAATGTCATTGAATAAAATAGAGACAGTCATTAGATAGGGACTGCGATTCAACCAAAAATTGTATTTTGACATTCCAGAACAATGTCAAAAGACAATTCTTGGTTGAATCGCAGCTGGGGATAGCACTGACTAACAAACTGTCACAACGACAATAAAATAAAACTGTATAGGCTATTCCAGGTTTACTGGCAGGTGCATTCTACACTAGGATATGACTCCTCGCACGTCGCTCACATGCACACGTGAGCACATTCATGTTTAGGAGCCATAAACGATTTGGCGCTCTTCTTTTATCGACCGTTCGTTTCCTACCTGCATTGCCGCAGTCCGCACATACATCGTTTCCAGGTTTGGCCAGGACATCTTGCAAGAGCCGTTTATTCCTCTCCGACTCCGAGGCCATCACGGTTTGATCTCCACCCAATCCGAAAGACTTCCAATACAAAGCACGTTCACTGGGATAAAGCAAAAATACAATTGTGACCTTGTAGGCTACTCGAAATGCGGAAAAAATGCTCCTGGTTTTGACCAAAAAAAGCTAATGAATAGCCTATTATATAAATCCGCTTGGATGAGATTATTTGAAGGTTTGACAAGTCTCTCTCTCGTAGACTACAGCTCTATTACGAAGTCTTGCTGACTGCATTTTCTCAAGTCTGTCATCCCCTCCTTCTCCCCCAACTCATTCTTCTGCAGTGGCAGTGAGACCTCCAGTGGTATGATGATATCATTACTTGTTTTTTACTACCTGTGTAGCCTAATTTTTTCTTACTTTCTAACACTGACAGCCAACATATTTTGAAAGTTTTTATAAGGACTATTTTATTTTGTACACTGTAGAGAAAATAAACTATGCACTGTCCATACATTTCACTGGCAAAGATTATGTATTTTTAGTTGCCTTTACTTTCGCCTACTGCTGTCCCTTTAAAAGTTAGTAGATTGTCGAAAACATAGATTTAGGATTTTTTTACCTTTATTTAACTAGGCAAGTCAGTTAAGAACAAATTCTTATTTACAATGACGGCCTACACCGGCCAAACCCGAACGACGCTGGGCCAATTGTGCGCCGCCCTATGGGACTCCCAATCAAGGCCGGTTGTGATACAGCCTGGAATCGAACCAGGGAGTCTGTAGTGACGCCTCAAGCGCTGAGATGCAGTGCCTTCGACCGCTGCGCCACTAGGGAGAATACTAGAAGGTAATTAACCTTCTTATTATGGGATAAAGGTCAGCCATTTTGGTCAGGGAGTTGGTCAACCATGGTTTGCCAGTGCTGTGGTAAGACATTGTGTAAAATAATAATTTTGAAGAATATATCTGCTCATTTGTTTGCTAGCTAGTCAGACAGTTTTAGAGGAATGATTCCATTAATATTTCAAATTAACTGGCAATATGCCAACATTCCATTCAAACAATGTAGTCAATCCACAGCCATACACTGGCTGAAATCAGTTGATGATATGACTTAGATATGTTGTACATGTGACAAGTACTGATATTGTATCATATAATAATAGCACTCACAGCTTTCCAATAAATAAACAATAGACACATTTACGGTCTGTTTACATATATTTTAGAGGCTATTTATACAGAATATTGGTATAAAACCTGTATAAACTGTATTTATAATTATCTGACATAATTTAAGGTTGTCTCACATGCCTTACTTTATTTTCCTGCATAAATCAAATCAGGATTAGCCTTTACTGCCATTCATTCCAATTAGACTGGTTTGGGGTGCGTTCGTAAATTCACTCTGGCCATCTACTCCGATTTCAGAGCACTCTCGTCAGTGTGCCAGAGTGCAGAATAAATGATGAATTTACAAATGCTCAACACCCGTTGAATATGGTCAGTGTCGGTAAACGTGTGCAAAAAAGTGCGCTCTGAACGCTCCGAGAGCAAAACGCTCTGAATTTACAAACAGACAATCTGACAATGCTCTGAATTTACGAACGCCCAGAGCGCACTCTGGCACTCAAGATTGAATTGACAAACACACCCTTGGATATCTCCCTGACCAATATGGCTGACATTTTCACCCAATTCTGGAACTTTGAGGGTGTATGACGAGCCCCTCTAGTAATTGAATAGGATCTATATGGGCGAAAACGTCATCGATGTTATCTATGGGTTGATTATTCACGTCTAGCGCAGAACGTTTGCCTACGTCACAATTATGCGGCGACTGTGAGCTTGCATGAAATAATCGCGAAGGTCTTATATTTTTATTTTAGATACGTCTCTCACAAAAAGCAATCATGTCGACAGCTATGAACTTTAGCAGTAAGTCTTTTCGGCCCCGTGCTCCAGACAAAGGATCCTTCCCTCTGGATCATTTTGGTAAGTAAAATAAACCACTCCTGGTTGAGTAACTGACTCGTTAGTTCCAGCAATAGCTGTGATGTGCGTAGCTCCACAGTAGCTTCTGTAGTTTCCAGCTGAATAGGAAAGAGATGTTTGACCTCAGATGTATGAGAACTGTGAAATGACAGGCATACTGGAATGAATGACAGTTGAACTGCTTTTACTTTCCCTGTAGTTGTCTAGTGTTTGAAATTCAATGCACCATTGCATCTCTTTGCTGTTTGTCATTGCAGGAGAGTGTAAAGCATTCAAAGAGAAATTCATGAAGTGCTTGAAAGGCAACAGCTATGATAACTCCATGTGTCGACTACAGTCCA
This sequence comes from Coregonus lavaretus, assembly GCF_964263955.1. NCBI lineage: Eukaryota > Metazoa > Chordata > Actinopteri > Salmoniformes > Salmonidae > Coregonus > Coregonus lavaretus. The sequence goes on along the minus strand of NC_140012.1, from coordinate 11,759,995 downwards.
AAGACTACCTTGAATGCCGGATGGATAAGTGAGTATTGACTACTGTTCGTTTAGCTACTACTTATTTCCTGACTTATTTCCTGTTGAGAATGAGATGACTAGGTATACACACATCATTGACTAGACATGACTGTTCTGATCACCAATGTGAAACTATTCTGTTATTTAAGTCAGCTGATGGCCAAGGAACCTCTGGAGAAGCTTGGGTTCAAAGACCTGATGGACAAACCCAGCCAGGAGAACAAGGAGGCTAAACCCTGAACTTCCCTTCCTACACAGATGGATGCTGTCATGCTTGAGTGATAGTTTCCCTCTTCCTCATCTTGTATATACAATTACAATGTAATATATTGGGGGCAGTGTTTCAAGCTTTGTATATACATATTTTTGGTAAATGAACCATGCTTTGTTTTGTGTTGGAATTTTGAAAATAAATGATTTGAGGTGGCTTACCGTTCTCACAGAAAGTGGTATGTTTCAAACTTGTGTGCACATGTTACACAAAAGATCTCCCCTCAGTCTAGCTAGCCTGCATGTATGCATTATGAATAAGGAAACATTTTACTACATGCTTTGCTACACTTCATCAAAGTGCCTTACTAACCACTCAATGTACTATGGAATGTTGTATGGTGTGATTAAGTGGTGAAAACCAGTCCTAAATTATTCCAAGACTCATGAATTTTATTGTCAAGACAAATAAAAATCAGGCAGCACATGTCAAGCTGGCCTCAACAAAAAATATAGTTAATAGTTACATATGAAAACAAAACACTTAATCTATTTACAAAACTATATAAAAGTTCCACAAAAACGAGAATTCTGTAAACACAATGTGTCAACCACAGTTCAGCTCTTTAGGACAAATCACTGGCTTACGAGAGGGCGGGGGGGGGGGGGGTTCATTTCACTCCTCTTGCCTCAGATTGATCCTAGCATCTAACATTATGCTTATAGACCAATAAAAATACACTGGTGAGAGAAAGTCTGTCTCGATACTCATGTTTTTACCTGTAATATCCTGTGAGATCAGTGATCGTAGAGGGAAGGACACAAGGATAGGAAACTGGGTAGGACTTTTGATACAGCCAGACTTTTCCAGTGGAGAAAGGGAAAATGAGGGAGGAGAGCAGCTGTGAGGTCAGGGGCTCCAGGCAGCTCTACCTGGAGGAGTCCGAGCTGGATCGTGAGCGGTGGCGTCTGCGACCGGGGGAGAGCGAGCGAGTTCTGCGGCGAACCGGAGAGCGTCTCCGTGGTGACCGCGATCTTAGAGACAAAGAGAGGGGGATGAAAACAAAGCTCAGGAGACTCAGTTACCAGGGGAATGACAAATGGTCTAACCACACCTGAAGGGATGCATGGTCAACTGCCATTAATTCTGTAATCAGGGATGCACAAAAGAGAAAACATTTCAAAAATATATTCATCCAATCTAATTATAGGATACAGATGTTAGACATAAGATTCTGGATTTTCTTACCATAGTAAATCGGGGAAAAAATACATATGTAAATACAGAAATGTACTGTGAAACATGTCATTATTGTGACTGACAGAACTCCACACACACATATTGACATGAACACTGTAGGAGACTGACCTTCTCATGCGGGGTGGGGTGCGTCGCCACATAGGGGGTGGTGGGGGCATCCTGCGAGGGGGGGGAGAGCCTGCGAGGGGGCGGGCGTATTACCCTGGGAGCCAGCATGGCAGTTGCTGTGATCTCCTGTCCATCAATCTGACCTGCAGACACCACAGACAAAAAATAAAGGTATGGAGGACACCAGATTGTTTTTGATTATGTTCTAATTGTATGATTCAAGTAAAAACTCTGAGGATAGGTTATGGACAGAGAGTCTAACAGAGTAGTATTACAATGCATTCAAACTAGAGATGCTAACTGCATGTACACCCAGAACCATTGGTCTTCACCAACCTCCATCCATGTGTTTGAGAGCCTTCTCGGCCTCATCGGCCGTCTCAAACTCCACGTAGGCATAGCCTTTCGACAGGTGTGGGAGGAGCCTGTCCACAGGTATGTCAATCATCTTGATCTTGCCATATGTGCCGAAGATCTCCTGGATGTGTTCCTGAAAAGAGCAGAGACTTTAGTCAAAACCCAACCTCATAGAGATATTGCTCCCTACTCCCACAAACCTCCAATGTCTTCAACATACAGTCTGCAGCTTGACACAAAAAATGCATTCAAATAGGCTATATTGAATCCCATTGATGTGCGCAAACACTTTATGCACATACACTTGGAGACCGAGCAGTCATTTTTACTCACCTTGATGACGTTTCTGGTGAGGCGGCCCAGGTACACCTTGGTGGGTCGGGGGCTGGGGCTCCTCCTACGCCTCTCCTTGTCATCCTTTTTCACTGATGACTTGGATCTACAGGACAAATGGAAGAGGTCTTACTCTTTATTCCTCCACTCAAAAAAAAGTCACACTTCCAAGCACAACGATTCCTCTCCTTCAGTCTTTGGATTCGTTTTTCGGAGTGATCACCAACCCTGGTCCTGCAGAGTTACGGAGCATGCATGCTTTTTTGTCAGCCCAGCACTAACATACCGAATTCAACTAATGAAGGTCTTGAATGTTAAACCATTAGGTGAATTGAAAGTATTTAGCCTGCACGCACTTTAACTAAGGGCTGGGATTAGAGAGTGGAGACCACTGCTTTACGGGTCACACATACTTGGACCGTGAGCGTTGGCGGTCGTTGTGGCGGCGGCGACTGGGGTTGGGTGACCCTGAGGAGCTGGATGAGCTCAAGGAACGGGAGCTGGAAGACCCGGAGCGGCTGGTGGCAGAGGAGGAACTGGAGCCGCTGGAAGAACTGGAGCCAGAGCTGCTACTGGAGCCGGACCTGAGTGAAGACAGGGAGAGGGGCTTACTTTAGACCTGAGTGAAGACAGGGAGAGGGGCTTACTTTAGACCTGAGTGAAGACAGGGAGAGGGGCTTACTTTAGACCTGAGTGAAGACAGGGAGAGGGGCTTAGTTTAGACCTGAGTGAAGACAGGGAGAGGGGCTTACTTTAGACCTGAGTGAAGACAGGGAGAGGGGCTTAGTTTAGACCTGAGTGAAGACAAGGAGAGGGGCTTAGTTTAGACCTGAGTGAAGACAGGGAGAGGGGCTTAGTTTAGACCTGAGTGAAGACAGGGAGAGGGGCTTACTTTAGACCTGAGTGAAGACAGGGAGAGGGGCTTACTTTAGACCTGAGTGAAGACAGGGAGAGGGGCTTACTTTAGACCTGAGTGAAGACAGGGAGAGGGGCTTACTTTAGACCTGAGTGAAGACAGGGAGAGGGGCTTACTTTAGACCTGAGTGAAGACAGGGAGAGGGGCTTACTTTAGACCTGAGTGAAGACAGGGAGAGGGGCTTACTTTAGACCTGAGTGAAGACAGGGAGAGGGGCTTACTTTAGACCTGAGTGAAGACAGGGAGAGGGGCTTACTTTAGACCTGAGTGAAGACAGGGAGAGGGGCTTACTTTAGACCTGAGTGAAGACAGGGAGAGGGGCTTACTTTAGACCTGAGTGAAGACAGGGAGAGGGGCTTACTTTAGACCTGAGTGAAGACAGGGAGAGGGGCTTACTTTAGACCTGAGTGAAGACAGGGAGAGGGGCTTACTTTAGACCTGAGTGAAGACAGGGAGAGGGGCTTACTGTGGGGACAGATCAGAAAGCAGTGACTGCTGAGATAAGCTGTCTGATTCAGCAGAGATGTGTTGTGGCTGAGAGATGGGAAAGGAGTGGTCACTCAAATTGTGTCTAACCTGCTGCTCCCAGTGGAGCCACGTCCTTTGCATCCCTTCTCCTTCTCCCTGCCCCTGCCAGCTCTTTTCTTGGTGGCACCCGTTTTCTCCTTTACTCGCTCTTTGGCCTTGTCTTCCATATGCTCCTTTCTCCTGACTGTAGATTGTTAGTAGAATAATGACTTATCACTAACACTAACCAAGTTTCCATCCAACCTTTTTATGTGAGTGAAGTACATAAAACACGTCAAGACAGGCCTGATGGAAACAGAAGATTTTTCGGTAAACTTTCCAAATGTCGACAAACCAAAATACACTAGACTAGGTGGGCTCTTTTTGTGTTGGTAAAATGAATTATGCGAGAAATGTCAGTGGAAATGCTTTTATGCGCAAATATTGATATAATAACCATCGAAGTAAACTTGAAGTCACGTGATGATGTTGTGTTGTCCTCCTATTACGTCTCGTCAGGGAAAGCGTGCAGTTTACTAGGCTTCAGATTAAATAAATGCTGATGAACTTCACAGTGTGGTGAAAATGCAAGGTGATGAGCTTGATGCTCCTTTCCAATAAATATCGAGGGTCTTATTCTGGTGACATGATCATCGATGCTTGGCTGCCGTTTGACAAATACATATTATCTCGCTTTTAACTGGTTGATAAGGTGAAACAGGTGAGTTACAACTGGGGTTGGAGCGAAAACCTACAGGAGGTTAGCTCTCCAGGAACCGGGTTGGAGACCCCTGGCCTACATGATGAGATTATTTGTATTTGTTAACGGCAGCCAAGCATCGATGATCATGTCACCAGAACAAGATCCTCAATATTTATTGGTTAAGGAGCATCAAGAACAACTAGAGAAAGTTGGTTATGTAAATTTTACCCCAGAATATTCGTTATTCCAGAGGTGATTCGGACAGGATTCGTTTTTTTCCAAACTACACCCTATAACAATATTTTTGTCCTCAATAAATTGACCTTATGACAGAAGACTGGACGTTTTTATTCTAGGCCTGAAGATATTTCAAGATATGTCCAGGTGATAACAGGCTACACTGATAACTCGAGGTTGGCTCCCAAGTTTTTAAACCAACTTTGGTATAGTGTTGCAATAATATTTGAATTGAGGAAGTGTGATCATAATCATTATTTATGCGATCCGCAGTAGAATAAATCCCAAATGCCCAAGCCTGCAGATGTGACCTAAACAGCACACTTGCCTCTAAAATGACCGACATGGAAAATTCGGACGGGATTTAAATTACAGATGTGGTTATTTGTGCTCGTGCACATAATAACATAATTCCTATCTCCCCGCAGAAAAACGAATCCCGTGCGAATAGGGCTATAGTGGGAGGACCACACAACATGTCATCGTCGCGTGACAAGTTTACTTCGATATGTGGTCCTCTGTAACTCAGCTGGTAGAGCACGGCGCTTGTAACGCCAAGGTAGTGGGTTCGATCCCCGGGACCACCCATACACAAAAAATAATGTATGCACGCATGACTGTAAGTCGTTTGGATAAAAGCGTCTGCTAAATGGCATATTATTATATGATGGTTATAATATCAGTATTTGCGCATAAAAGCGTTTCCACCGACATTTCTCGCATAATTAATTTTACCAACACAAAAAGATCCTATCCTGTCTAGCGTATTTTATTTAGTCGACATTTGGAAAGTTGACCGGCCTATCATTACATTTTTTATTCGACATGTACTTTACTCGCATAAAAAGGTTGGCTGGAAACCTGGTGTGATGAAATATGTTGCAGATATGGTGAAACGTTAGAGAGCTTGCTAGTGAAACGAAGGCATCTCTATTATCCAAATCTATCCTGTTGGCGCGATAACTAAAGGTCGGTCAACCCATAATGCAGGGACACATGACGGGGAAAAACTGCAGACTGAATCGTGTCAACATACTGCACTAGCTAGCTATCTAGCTAATGTACACTAATTTGATGCGTTTATATCGCAAGACGTGTTTTTCATTGCTGACCTGCCCATACAGCTAGCTTTAGCTAGCTACATTCTATTTAGCTAATTCAACGATACATCTGTGAAATATACACTCGAGTCAAACTGAGTTTCCTATAACATACAGTATACATATATAATCGTTAATTAAATGATTAAAGTAGCAACTTCACATCGTTCGTTGTGGTTGCAGAAACAAGTCGCAGAGAGATGACGTTGCAAAGTTGAGGGCATGTGGTATTTCACAAGACGCACAGCTCCCTCTGGTGTCGCTTATTGGAATAGGACATTATTTGGGGAGGTATGGAAATGTCCGTCACATAATTTTATATATTTTTTAACAAAATGTGGGATTAATAGAGATTACAAATGTGTATACTTACAATTGTAGCAACATTCTTTATTCTTTATAAATGTGCGATGTCCTCTTAAAAACAATGGTTTCTTCTATTTCAATTTGATAAAGCTATAAGTAAATGTGTAATGCATAAACTGTAGCTAATACGATGTCTTTCATTTCTGTATACAAGTATGTTTTTTATGGGGGGGGGGGGGGGTTCTATCCCCGCAGAGAGAAAGTTTTGACACTTCACATTGGAAGAACCAATGAATTAACAGTTGCTGTTTTCTTACCGGGTAAAATTTGTTGTAACCCAACACGGAAGTGTCGGCTCGCATTCGCAGAAAGCGTTGTTTTGCTTCATCTTCAGTTAAATTTCAGCCAAGAAGACACCTGTTTTACACTCAAACTTCAAAATGTCTTCAGACTTTGAAGCCTACGAACAGGATTTTGGAACCTTGACAGCAGAAATAACAAACAAAATTGGAAGGATTCCCAAATTAGGTGGAGGTAAGCCACTAAACTCTATTTACTGGCTTGACTATAGTAGCTAGCTAGCTTTCAAGCTATCGTCACATACATAAGGGTTTAGTTATAAATATCTTTGCTATCATGTCAACAAATTAATAATGCAGTTAGCTAGCTTGTTTCAAATGACACGTATTTTACGCAAATTATATTCATCATATTCACTTTGTGTTTTGTGTTAGTGAAATAAGGACGTTACCTATCCAGCTAGCTTGCCAACTATCCTAGTAACTGCCAATCCTAGGAGCAGGACAACCAATGGCCATTGCACCAGGATTCAATCTCCCTTCACCAACATATCTAAACTGTAACATTAAACTACCTTGTACTTATCAGCACAGCATCTGAATGGTCAGGACCTCTGTATGACTCTTTGATAGCTAGCTAGCTAATTAATTAATTGTTTGTTTGTGAAGATGTAGCTTGGCATAGTGGGAATGAATTGTTGAGTGAAGCCACTTATGTGCAGTAGACCTAATCCATCATTTTCTTTTTTCAGTGTTCCACTTCTAAAGTGAGTAATAGGGTATACAGTAGGCCTAAATCTAAGAATCTAGATGAAATTGCCCCTCCCTACACATTGAATTGTGGAATCATATGTAGAATAATGCAATTGGAATCTTAATGTAGCGTAAAAGACACAAACACCCTAATATAAACACTTTCTTGGTCTTATGCAACGTTTCTTCCCACCCAGACCAGAGAGTGATGATTAGAGTTTGGAGTGATGTCTGGGAATTTATAAGCTGCTAAAGAATTCCTCCTCGGTGCAAATTATTTTGGTAGCTACAGTATGTGTGAGAAAGTAGGGAGTCTAGCCTAGTCTAAACACACAGACAAACAAAAAGTGTTGAGAAAATTCAGTGAAGCAAGCAATTGACGTCTGAATTGTAATATGCTCTACTATTAGGTTCATATGCTAGTTCCAAATGCTACACAATGGACTGAATGTTTACTATAAGAGTGATAATTTATTGTCCCATAGCTACCATAAGAAGCAGTTTGTTTCTTCAGAAATGTGTAGCCTAATCTCTTTTGTGCTTTGCCATTCAACAGTCGAACATCAGTTTGATTATGCGGCTACGGCACACCAAAATTAAGCTGCAATGACTGTCCAATTATTTTCGCCCTACCAAGCACTTTACCCAATGGGCTTTGCTGAAATGAGAGGAGAGGATCTTGGGAAATGATTAGCATAAAATCTGTTACAGAGGCAGATTAGTCTACTTGTGGAAAATGTAATGTAAAATGTGATTATTTTAATAATAATTGTATTCAAATAATGAAGATGGTCTCTGGGATGGTCCTAGTGCAAAAGCCTCTTCACTAATGTTTACAGAAACCTTGCACAAAGGTTGGATTCAAATTCAGATAGCTTCCAAGGTACAGGTAGATTTAAAATACAAAAATAAGACCCAGTTCCAAATCAACCCCTTGGCCTTTCCTCCACTCATCATTCACCCTCCCCTATATTGTTCATGTTCCTGCAAGCCACTGTCTTTGGTAGTGCTGTCCTGGACTCCGAAATCCAATTCAAGTTTGGGTAAGTGGCTACCAGTGTAGGCTCAAAACCGAGGGCTTGCAAATCATCTGGCGTAGTGAAAAAGTAAGCAACATGCCGGAGCAAGGAACTTAAAAATATTTGTTTAAGCATAGGACATAATGTAGTAATGTACAGCTATGCCTATAGATATAAAGTCGCATACCATAGTTGTAAAGTCTTGAATCTCACATGAAATGTGTGATTGTGCAATTTAATGAATTTAGGCTAGCCTCTATAAAGCTACAGTGGGGAAAAAAAGTATTTAGTCAGCCACCAATTGTGCAAGTTCTCCCACTTAAAAAGATGAGAGAGGCCTGTAATTTTCATCATAGGTACACGTCAACAATGACAGACAAAATGAGAAAAAATAATCCAGAAAATCACATTGTAGGATTTTTTATGAATTTATTTGCAAATTATGGTGGAAAATAAGTATTTGGTCAATAACAAAAGTTTCTCAATACTTTGTTATATACCCTTTGTTGGCAATGACACAGGTCAAACGTTTTCTGTAAGTCTTCACAAGGTTTTCACACACTGTTGCTGGTATTTTGGCCCATTCCTCCATGCAGATCTCCTCTAGAGCAGTGATGTTTTGGGGCTGTCGCTGGGCAACACGGACTTTCAACTCCCTCCAAAGATTTTCTATGGGGTTGAGATCTGGAGACTGGCTAGGCCACTCCAGGACCTTGAAATGATTCTTACGAAGCCACTCCTTCGTTGCCCGGGCGGTGTGTTTGGGATCATTGTCATGCTGAAAGACCCAGCCACGTTTCATCTTCAATGCCCTTGCTGATGGAAGGAGGTTTTCACTCAAAATCTCACGATACATGGCCCAATTCATTCTTTCCTTTACACGGATCAGTCGTCCTGGTCCCTTTGCAGAAAAACAGCCCCAAAGCATGATGTTTCCACCCCCATGCTTCACAGTAGGTATGGTGTTCTTTGGATGCAACTCAGCATTCTTTGTCCTCCAAACACGACGAGTTGAGTTTTTACCAAAAAGTTATATTTTGGTTTCATCTGACCATATGACATTCTCCCAATCCTCTTCTGGATCATCCAAATGCACTCTAGCAAACTTCAGACGGGCCTGGACATGTACTAGCTTAAGCAGGGGGACACGTCTGGCACTGCAGGATTTGAGTCCCTGGCGGCGTAGTGTGTTACTGATGGTAGGCTTTGTTACTTTGGTCCCAGCTCTCTGCAGGTCATTCACTAGGTCCCCCCGTGTGGTTCTGGGATTTTTGCTCACCGTTCTTGTGATCATTTTGACCCCACAGGGTGAGATCTTGCGTGGAGCCCCAGATCGAGGGAGATTATCAGTGGTCTTGTATTTCTTCCATTTCCTAATAATTGCTCCCACAGTTGATTTCTTCAAACCAAGCTGCTTACCTATTGCAGATTCAGTCTTCCCAGCCTGGTGCAGGTCTACAATTTTGTTTCTGGTGTCCTTTGACAGCTCTTTGGTCTTGGCCATAGTGGAGTTTGGAGTGTGACTGTTTGAGGTTGTGGACAGGTGTCTTTTATACTGATATCAAGTTCAAACAGGTGCCATTAATACAGGTAACGAGTGGAGGACAGAGGAGCCTCTTAAAGAAGAAGTTACAGGTCTGTGAGAGCCAGAAATCTTGCTTGTTTGTAGGTGACCAAATACTTATTTTCCACCATAATTTGCAAATTAATTCATAAAAAATCCTACAATGTGATTTTCTGGAGAGAAAAAATCTCAATTTGTCTGTCATAGTTGACGTGTACCTATGATGAAAATTACAGGTCTCTCTCATCTTTTTAAGTGGGAGAACTTGCACAATTGGTGGCTGACTAAATGCTTTTTTTCCCCACTGTATATGAAGTTGGTCTATTCATACATGTATGCTGTAGTTCTTTATTTTGAGCACAAATTGATTGTCAATGCTCACTGGAGCTAAACAGATGAAAATGATGTAGGCCTAGCTTAAGTCTCCTTGTGAGTGAATAATTGTCTTACTTCTGTTGCAGATAGCTTATTAGACTATTCTTCAGAGGATGTCTAAGTATTCCTAAGGGCCATATACACCTCGCTAGACTGTTTGTCCTCTGCCAGTGATTGGCACCCCTCCCCACAAGAAAAGCGACGGTGACTCAAAACTGAGGGAGAGGGGGAATGGGCCTAAGAGGACGACGTTTGGTGTCAATGCTAGGGCTGGCATAATTACCGTATAACCGGGAAACCGATAGTTTGGATGAAGACCGTCATGAAAATAAAATAACAGTTAAAATGTTTTTCCAAAAAACAGTTGGCTGAAGACAGGACGGCCTGGCATTCGTGCGGTTGAGTCCGTTTCTGCCCTAACATGGACTCTCAAAAACGTGATTCAACTTTGTTGCTCCTTGCTGAAACAAGCAAATGAGTCTTCGGTTGCCTAGGCAATGTTGTCTTGGCTGTGTGCTTAGGGTTGTTGTCCTGTTGGAAGGTGAACCTTTTCCCCAGTCTGAGGTCCTGAGCACTCTGGAGCAGGTTTTCATCAAGGATCTCTCTGTACTTTGCTCCGTTCATCTTTCCCTCGATCCTGACTAGTGTCCCAGTCTCTGCCGCTGAAAAACATCCCCACAGCATGATGCTGCCACCACCATGCTTCACCGTAGGGATGGTGCCAGGTTTCCTCCAGACGTGACGCTTGGCATGCAGGCCAAAGAGTTCAATCTTGGTTTCATCAGACCAGATAATCTAGTTTATCATGGTCTGAGAGTCCTTTAGGTGCCTTTTGGCAAACTCCATGCAGGCTGTCATGTGCCTTTTTCTGAGGAGTGGCTTCCGTCTGGCCACTCTACCATAAATTGATTGATTGGTGGAGTGCTGCAGAGAAGGTTGTCCTTCTGGAAGATTCTCCCATCTTCACAGAGGAACTCTAGAGATCTGTCAGAGTGACCATCGGGTTCTTGGTCACCTCCCTGACCAAGGCCCTTCTCCCCCGATTGCTCAGTTTGGGCGGGCGGCCAGCTCTAGGAAGAGTCTTGGTGGTTCCAAACTTCTTCCATTTAAGAATGATGGAGGCCATTGTGTTCTTGTGGACCTTCAATCCTGCAGAAATGTTTTGGTATCCTTCCCCAGATCTATGACTCGACACAATCCTGTCTCGGCGCTCTAGGGACAATTCCTTCGACCTCATGGCTTGATTTTTGCTCTGACATACACTGTCATCTGTGGGACCTAATATAGACAGGTATGTGCCTTTCCAAATCATGTCCAATTTATTGAATACTTATATAAATAAGGTATTTCCATTTTGTTTAAAAATAAATTGCAAACATTTCTAAAAATCTGTTTTCGCTTTGTCATTATGGTGAATTGTGTGTAGATTGATGAGTAAAACATTTAATTTAATCAATTTTAGAATAAGGCTGTAATGTAACAAAATGTGGAAAAAGTTAAGGGGTCTGAATACTTTCCGAATGCACTGTAATGTCTCCGCCATCATTTCCTATGACCGAAAAAAGCTTCTGGACATCAGAACAGTGATCACTAACCTCGATTTGGAAGACAATTTCTACTTCAGCGAGTCAGCAGCTCTGGACGTTCTATTTATTCCGGTCCAGACCCTAATCCCAGGACTTGAAAGAGGAAGCGACGGTGCAAGAGAGGCAGACGAGCCGGCATCCTGACGAGACTACGTTGGCGAGCAAACAAACCGCCTGTACCCGCCGTTCTATTGGCGAACATATAGTCACTAAAGAACAAACTGGACGAGCTTCGTTCCAGACTATCCTATCAACGGGACCTGAAGAACTGTTATATTCAATGTTTCGTGGCAGAACAAGGACATGGATAATATACATCTCACTGGTTTTTCCATGCATCGTCAAGACCGTCTCTCTTTGTTAACAACCGCTGGTGCGCGATCTCTAATGTCAAGGAAGTCTTGAGTTTTTGCTTGCCTGAGTTAGAATACCTCATGATAAGCTACAGACTAAACTATTTACCAAGAGAGTTTTCATCAAAACAACAGCTCAGAGATGAACAGGTTAACATGGTCCATACACACACCAACACAGTCGTGAAGAAGGCACGACAATTCCTCTTACCCCTCAGGAGGCTGAAAAGATTTGGCATGGGCCTTCAGATCCTCAAAAGGTTATACAGCTGCACCATTGAGAGCATCTTGACTGGCTGCATCACCGCTTTGTATGGCAACTGCTTGGCATCCGACCGCAAGGCGCTACAGAGGGTAGTGCGTATGGCCCATTACATCACTGGGGCCGAGTTTGCTGCCATCCAGGACCTCTATACCAGACGGTGTCCGAGGAAGGCCCTAAAAATTGCAAAAGACTCCACCCACCCAAGTCATAGACTATTCTCTCTGTTACCGCACAGCAATCGGTACTGATGCACCAAGTCTGGAACCAACAGGACCCTGAACAGCTTCTACCCTAAAAGCCTGACTGCTAAATAGTTAACCGAATAGCTACCTGGACTATCTGCATTGACCCATTTTGCATTAACTCTTATGACTCATTGCACACTGCTGCTACTTTACCACTACCTATATGTACATATCTACCTTAATTAACTCGTACCCCTGCACATCGTCTCGGTACTGGCACCCCGTGTATATAGCCAAGTTATCGTTACTCATTGTGTATTTATTCCTTGTTTAATAATTTTTAAAAAATTTCTCTGCATTGCTGGAAAGGGCCTGCATTTCACTGTTAGTCTACACCTGTTGTTTTCGAAGCATCTGACAAATAACATTTGCGATCTACTTATTGCTAACCTTTCTGTCTTAGTCCCCATTTTAATTAATTTCACCTTTTAGGAATTCCCTCTAGGCTAACTGAGACCGATAGAGAGGCTCGAGAGCCTAAAATCATGTACCATAACTGTAAATATACCTGTACTGGTCTAATTGTTAAGTGAACACTTTGTTTGCAAACCAAAGGCTGTCTACCTATTCACAGGGCACAGGTTCACCCACTGAACAACGTTTTCCTTTCCTTAGCTCATATTTTCTAGGTCAATTGCTTGTTTATTTTACTATGCTATGGCTCATGGGAATTTACATCTGATTGAATTGTCATGGTTTGAATTGGCTTCTTGGCAGAAACAATGCATCTTTCACAGCGTAATTTCGCCATGTTTCCCACCACCCTATGTGCTGCATGTTAAAATAAGCTCATATGAATATGAACAAAGGCGGAACCCATCATACCCAACAGTAATTGTTCAGTGTCCTCTGCTTCTACCAGAACAGGTTGCACTTGAATTTCAATTCCATTCCTACTCATGAAGACGTTTCTCATTTATTTTTCTCCTCAAGTGCCTGAGTTGTGCCCATTGGCTGACAGCCCTCCATTTCATATGATGACAATAGTTTTGACAAAGACCTTTTGTTGCCGTTGTTATGTTGCTGGATGTCACATATGCACAATCACTGATAAAGGCTGTGGCATGCAAAGAAACGTCCTTGACCGTGTCTTGGCCTATCCTTCAGCATTCATGCGAGAATCAAATGGATGATGCGTTTTTGTTTTGCGTCGTTTCCATCTGAAAAACTTGGTATTGAATAAGAATACAATGTAATGCAAGGTCTAGTTCCATTAAACATAAATGTAAAAAATTTTCCCCTTAAGAGTGTTTATGGAAAGCTGAAGGCCTGTCAGTCACTGATTATTAAATATTGAGCAGAGATCTCAACTTTTTTTGCCTTTCTGCTGCATTTTACAAAACTATTCCTACTCATCAGTGACTCATTCAAGGGTTTTTCTTTATTTGTACTATTTTCTACATTGTAGAATAATAGTGAAGACATAAAAACTATGAAATGACACATGGAATCATGTAGTAACCAAAAAAGTGTTAAACAAATCCAAATATATTTTATATTTGAGATTCTACAAATAGCCACCCTTTGCCTTGATGACAGCTTTGCACACTCTAGGCATTCTCTCAACCAGCTTCATGAGGTAGTCACCTAGAATGCATTTCAAATAACAGGTGTGCCTTCTTAAAAGTTAATTTGTGGAATTTCTTTCCTTCTTAATGCGTTTGAGCCAATCAGTTGTGTTGTGACAAGGTAGGGCGAGTATACAGAAGATAGCCCTATTTGGTAAAAGACCAAGTCCATATTATGGCAAGAACAGCTCAAATAAGCAAAGAGAAACAACGGTCCATCATTACTTTAAGATATGAAGGTCAGTCAATACGGAACATTTCAAGAAATGTAAAGTTTCTTCAAGTGCAGTTGCAAAAACCATCAAGCGCTATGATGAAACTGGCTCTCATGAGGACCGCCACAGGAAAGGAAGACCCAAAGTTACCTCTGCTGCAGAGGATAAGTTCATTAGAGTTACCAGCCTCAGAAATTGCAGCCCAAATAAATGCTTCTCAGAGTTCAAGTAACAGACACATCTCAACATCAACTTTTCAGAGGAGAGTGTGTGAATCAGACCTTCATTGTCAAGAATTCAGCCGAGGCTGCCCCTCCTTGCTCAAGCAGGTTTCGGCGTTCGTCGTCACCGGCTTACTAGCCACTACCGCTCCATTTATCATCACTCCATTTGTCTTGTCTTGTCAATCACACACACCTGGTACTCATTCCCTCATTAGTCTGTGTATAAGTGTTCCCTCTGCCCCCTTGTCCTTTGTGAGTGATTGTTCATTGTGAGAGTGAGTAGCTCGGTCGAGCTACTCTTTCCTTGTATGTAGCCAAGGTGGATTTTTCCCTTGTGCTAGTTTCGTTTTGACGCTTGCTGCGCTTTATTCATGTACACTGAATAAACTCTGGATTTCGGTGTTTTACCTCCTGCGCCTAACTCCGTCATTCACACCTCATCACATTCATGGTCGAATTGCTGCAAAGAAACCACTACTAAAGGACACCAATAAGAAGAAGAGACAAGCTTGGGCCAAGAAACACGAGCAATGGACATTAGACCGGTGGATATGTGTGCTTTGTTCTGGAGTCCAAATTTGAGATTTATGGTTCCAACCGCTGTGTCTTTGTGAGACGCGACGTGGGTGAACGGATGATCTCCTCGTGTATTTTCCACCGTAAATCATTGAGGAGGAGATGTTATGGTGTGGGGGTGCTTTGCTGGTGACACTGTCTGTGATTTATTTAGAATTCAAGGCACGCTTAACCAGCATGGCTACCACAGCATTCTGCAGCGATACGCCATCCCATCTGGTTTGGGCTTAGAGGGACTATCATTTGTTTTTCAACAGGACAATGACCCAACACCCTTCCAGGCTGTGTAAGGGCTATTTGACCAAGAAGGAGAGTGATGGAGTGCTGCATCAGATGACCTGGCCTCCACATTCCCCCGACCTCAACCAAATTGAGATGGTTTGGGATGAATCAGACCGCAGAGGGAAGGAAAAGCAGCCAACAAGTGCTCAGAATATGTGGGAACTCCTTCAAGACTGTAGGAAAAGCATTCCAGGTGAAGCTGGTTGATAGAATGCCAAGAGTGTGCAAAGCTGTCATCAAGGCAAAGGGTGGCTATTTGAAGAATCTAAAATATAAAATATATATAGATTTGTTTAACACTTTTTGGTTACTACATGATTCCATATGTGTTATTTCATCATTTTGATGTCTTCACTATCATTCTACAATGTAGAAAATAGTAAAAATAAAGGGACACCCTTGAATGAGTAGGTGTTCTAAAACTTTTGACCGGTAGTGTATATTTCAGGCTCCTTTTGCCAGGGCCTGTGCTGGAGCAGTCTATATCTTTATCTTGTGGAGAATCGCCTCTTGCTGTTTACTTGTGTAGGCTGTGAGGTTGTACATAGGTTTTAAAAATGGATTGGGCAAAACAAATTAGATCTTCACTTGGTTTTCACACTGTTAGTTCCATCACTGATATGCTAGCCTTGTGGATTGCTTTTGAGCTGGAAGTTCTTGGAAGTCTGGGTTCTACATTTCAATTATTGAAAATATGGCCAATTTAGGCCTAGTCTATTTAACAAACTTTGGTCCACAGCAGGCCGGGCCTTCATAATGATCCTTGACTTCTTAGATGTTGGTTTCAACTCTGGGCCGTCAAAGCATACGTTTACTTTTGAAAAAGAAAATATGATCTGTCCATAATGGAATGGATAATATTAGGAATATTTAACTGAACTGGTGATGTTGTTGCTACTAGGGATGGGCACGAGTTCTCGATTCAAGATTTGTATTAGATTGCTGAAAATCAAATACAAGTACTTGAAATGTACAAATACAACTATTGAGCAGGTTAAATGTATAAGCGCTGACCAAATGTGAAACCGTAAGATTTAATGTGGAGTATGTCAAATGCAGTGAAAAGATTTAGTTTTCAGTTTTGTATCAGAACAAGTAATTGGAACACATGCAAGTACTCAACATTTATTTTATATAGCCTATACCCGAACACAGACATTATTTCTAATGCCCATCCCTAGTTGCTACACATAACATAATTAGTTCAGCCAGAATTGAGAGATCACACAATAATTTACAAGGTTCCACATTAAACTCTTGAGTCCAAATTACCTTCAAGTCATGATGTGCAATAGATGCCACCGGGTGAGCATGGAGCAGCATTTTAGTCATTCTTAGTGGGACTAAAAGTTAGAAAAAATTTCAACCTAGTAAAGCTGACATCTCCTTTCCTTTTGAGTTGTCAAGAGGTGTCTCGTTGCTCCTCTATAAAAGCCAACAAAGGCCTTTTACACGTGGATAAACAGGAGACATCTAATGTGGATCGGCGTGTGGAGAGAATGTGTAAATATATCTTCAAATGCATTCTGGTGTGTGTTGTTTTCTCTCCCCCCGTTGCGGGGGTGTTGGGTTGTCATAAAGCACTGCTCCTCTGTCGACTGATCAATATGTTGCTACTGTTTCCTTTTCAGAGGAGAAGACACAGCTGGTTCTAAATGTCGACAAACAGCTTGAAGAAGTCAGAGAGTTGGTACGTCTTTGATCAGTAATTTCCGCTCTTCCCATTTTCTAAATAATGAATTTGGAAAAGGAAACAAGACAATTTCACCGCAGAACGCAGACAATGGCACCTGTGTAATCCTAACGGTGACTTGACACACAAGCACTTCACGTGGCGGATGGCTGCTCAGCGTGATAATGACGTGATCACATTAGAGATAATTTGCTTTTAAGTGACATATCTGTGACACATTTCAAGCAATTATTTGGAGGGAGTCTTCACGTCATGTTTAAAAATGTGAAGGAAGTGAACTAACGTGTAAATTCTAGACGTATTTGTGTTATTATGTCATCTTGATAAGGCTTCTCCAAATCCCTCTCAGAAAGTCTTGTCTCCGTGTACCTCTAATGTACTCTATATGACACTGTTGTGCCTCAACATGTCTTTAAAATGAAGGGTCTTCAAATTGATTGTATCTTATTTTCCAAACTGCCTTTCTGTCATAACTTTTTTTAATCATTGATGAATGACACGAAGAAGAGCAGTCAACACTGAAACAGATTAAAGTTAACGCTGCTGAAGTAGCTCATGTTAAGAAGTTTTGCTAGCGTTGATTTCAGTTTAATCTTCAGAATCTCTTGATGTTTTTCAAAGACTCTTGTGCTACACCATTTTGGTATAATTTCATTACATCTAGCATGTGTATATATAAATTAATTTCAACACAAACACTTTTCAACACTTTTTCATTTCACTTTCAGTGTAGTCACTACATACTAAACAGCTACTTACTCAACAGTATAGTGTGTGATAGGTTGAGTTTAACAACAGTTTTTCATTGTAAATCTGTTTTTACATATTTCTACAATAATTGTAGGCTATACAATTATAATTACACAGTTTACACCTACTTTGTTGTAGCCAATTTGGCCAGTATAATGTCCGTTTTAATCATTGAATGGTGAATTAACTGGTTGATTGCTGGATCTAGATGGAGCAGATGGATCTGGAGGTGCGTGAGATCCCCATCCAGAGCAGAGGCATGTACCAGAGCAGACTGAAGAGCTACAAGGGGGAGATGGAGAAGCTGGAGAAAGACTTTGTGAGTACCCCACCATACTGTAACACCTCATTTGTCTCAGTATATAGCTACACATATACTCACGGTATCCATAACGCAAATCCCAACTTCCATTTTTAGTCTTCACTCCACCTGGAGAATAGCGTTAGTGATACACTACATGACCAAAAGTATGTGGACACCTGCTCGTCGAACATCTCATTCCGAAATCATGGGCATTAATATGGAGTTGGTCCCCCCTTTGCTGCTATAACAGCCTCCACTCTTCTGGGAAGGCTTTCCACTAGATTGGGGCAGGTAGTGTTCTCCTGGCATCTGCCAAACCCAGATCCGTCCGTCGGGCTGCCAGATGGTGAAGCGTGATTCATCACTCCAGAGAACGCGTTTCCACTGCTCCAGAGTCCAGTGGCGGCAAGCTTTACACCACTCTAGCCGTCGCTTGTGTGCGGCTGCTCGGCCATGGAAACCCATTTCATGAAGCTCCCGACAAACAGTTATTGTGCTGATGTTGCTTCCAGAGGCAGTTTGGAACTCGGTAGTGAGTGTTGCAACCGAGGACAGATGTTTTTACGCGGTACGCGCTTCAGCACTCGGCTGTCCCGTTCTGTGAGCTTGTGTGGCCTACCACTTTGCGGCTGAGCCGTTGTTGCTTCTAGACGTTTCCACTTACAGTTGACCGGGACAGCTCTAGCAGGGCAGAAATTTGGCGAACTGACTTGTTGGAAAGGTAGCATCCTATGACTGTGCCATGTTGAAAGTCACTGAGCTCTTCAGTAAGGCCATTCTACTGCCAATGTTTGTCTATGGAGATTGCATGGCTGTGCGCTCAATTTTATACACCTGTCAGCAACGGGTGTGGCTGAAATGGCTAAATCCACTAGTTTGAAGGGGTGTCCACATACTTTTGGGGAGAACAAGTATTTGATACACTGCCGATTTTTGCAGGTTTTCCTACTTACAAAGCATGTAGAGGTCTGTTATTTTTATCATAGGTACACTTCAACTGTGAGAGACGGAATCTAAAACAAAAATCCAGAAAATCACACTGTATGATTTTTAAGTAATTAATTTGCATTTTTATTGGATGACATAAGTATTTGATACATCAGAAAAGCAGAACTTAATATTTGGTACAGAAACCTTTGTTTGCAATTACAGAGATCATACAATTCCTGTAGGTCTTGACCAGGTTTGCACACACTGCAGCAGGGATTTTGGCCCACTCCTCCATACAGACCTTCTCCAGATCCTTCAGGTTTCGGGGCTGTCGCTGGGCAATACGGACTTTCAGCTCCCTCCAAAGATTTTCTATTGGGTTCAGGTCTGGAGACTGGCTAGGCCACTCCAGGACCTTGAGATGCTTCTTACGGAGCCACTCCTTAGTTGCCCTGGCTGTGTGTTTCGGGACGTTGTCATGCTGGAAGACCCGGCCACAACCCATCTTCAATGCTCTTACTGAGGGAAGGAGGTTGTTGGCCAAGATCTCGCGATACATTGCCCCATCCATCCTCCCCTCAATACGGTGCAGTCGTCCTGTCCTCTTTGCAGAAAAGCATCCCCAAAGAATTATGTTTCCACCTCCATGCTTCACAGTTGGAATGGTGTTCTTGGGGTTGTACTCATCCTTCTTCTTCCTCCAAAAATTGACCGTCATCTTGAACTTCTTCCATTTTCTAATAATTGCGCCAAAAGTTGTTGCCTTCTCACCAAGCTGCTTGCATATTGTTCTGTAGCCCATCCCAGCCTTGTGCAGGTCTACAATTGTATCCCTGATGTCCTTACACAGCTCTCTGGTCTTGGCTATTGTGGAGAGGTTGGAGTCTGTTTGATTGAGTGTGTGGACAGGTGTCTTTTATACAGGTAACGAGTTCAAACAGGTGCAGTTAATACAGGTAATGAGTGGAGAACAGGAGGTCTTCTTAAATAAAAAACTAACAGGTCTGTGAGAGCCGGAATTCTTACTGGTTGGTAGGTGATCAAATACTTATGTCATGCAATAAAATGCAAATTAATTACTTAAAAATCATACAATGTGATTTTCTGGATTTTTGTTTTAGATTCCATCTCTCACAGTTGAAGTGTACATATGATAAAAATTACAGACCTCTACATGCTTTGTAAGTAGGAAAACCTGCAAAATCGGCAGTGTATCAAATACTTGTTCTCCCCACTGTATAGTGTACCTTTTTGTATTTGTAACACATCCTCTTATGCATATACTTACACGCACGTACAGTAAGTACCCGTAAAACTTCAATTAATATCCCAGGTTTTTATATGCTTCAATCAATGAACACAACCAGCGTTAATTAGAGACAGGATTCTATTTAAGCCAGGCGTCTATTTCCTTAATGTACACAGCTAAATATTCTAACGAGCGCAAACAAAATTAAACTAATTGTAAAGACAGGCAATCCAACTCATACATTTTTACAAGTATAGGTAGTTGCTACTGAATGTCACTTTTGGTGAGTTTGGACACTTACAAGCGAAATGTGAATGAGAGACATTGTGCAAATGAACAAAGTTTTGACGCATGCCTGTCTGAAGTAAGAACAGTACTGGCTCCGGAGCAGCATGTGTACACGCTGTGTTTGTGTGGAGTCGCTAGGGCAACGGGCCTGCCAGCTCTGCTCAGAGAATAGGGGGGAGGAGCAGACGGGCCAAGAACGGAGAGGAGAAAAAATAAGCGCAAGAAAATCAAGATAACTCATCCAAAGCGCTTTGACTTCTCAAATACGTCAGAAAGCTATCACTATATAATGCCCTGTCTCCTTATTAATTCAGCCACTTACTTAGCTAACTAGCAAGTTAAACCAAATACACAGCTGGACTTTCTACCATTGTGCTTTTTACAAACAAACACGTGACTGGCTCAACTGTTCTGGGTAACTACGGTAAGCTTCATAATGTACACTGAACAAAAATATAAACGGAACATGTAAAGTGTAGGTCCCATGTTTCATGAGCTGAAATAAATGATCCCAGAAATGTTCTATATGCACCAAAAGCTTATCTCTCTCAAATGTTGTGCACACATTTGTTTATCACTGTTAGTGAGCATTTCTCCTTTGCCAAGATAATCCATCCACCTGACAGGTGTAGCATATTAAGAAGCTGATTAAACAGCATGATCATGACACAGGTGCACATGAAGGTCTGTACACACTTTCTGGAAACTGAAAATGTCCCAGTTCTTCCATGGCCTGCATACTCACCAGACATGTCACACATTGAGCATGTTTGGGATGCTCTGGATCAACAGCGTGTTCCAGTTCCCGCCAATATCCAGAAACTTTGCACAGCCATTGAATAGGAGTGGGACAACATGCCAAAGGCCACAATCAACAGCCTGATCTACTCTAGGTGAATGAGATGTCACGCTGCATGAGGCAAATGGTGGTCACACCAGATACTGACTGGTTTACTTATCCACGCATCTACTTTATCTGTGACCAACAGATGCATATCTGTGTTCCCAGTCATGTGAAATCCATAGATTAGGGCCTAATTTATTTATTTAAATTGACTGATTTCCTTGTATGAACTGTAACTCAGTAAAATCTTTGAAATTGTTGCATGTTGTGTTTTATATTTTTGCTCAGTATAATATTATGTGACCGGTGAAATGAAGAACACAATCTGCTTTATCTCCTAACGTATTGCTCAAGTTGACTGCAGGTATTAGTTTAAGTAGCTACAAATATGACAATTTTATTGAAAAACTTCAAATAAATAGTTTTGACCAAATTGATGGTATTGAAAACCCATCCCGTGGCTTTTTCCAAATACCCCAGTATACGGTATACCGCCCAAACCTAATTCTCCCCCCGGACAAACGTTGAATACTAAAGTGAGACCATGAGATCTTGTTGGTACTTGAGCCGACCATGTCAAACCAAACCGTCTCATCCAAGGCAATGATGTTGCTCTCCTTTACCTTCTTTTGCTCAATCTTTACAGTACTCACTGAAGTTAACTCGTAAACAGTTCATTTAGACCCGTTGTTTATTTGAAACAGGTGTTTATTTGCTGAAATGTGTGCAAATGCCCAGCTATTAAAAGAGGACAGGTTGCTATTTGAGACATTTAATTGAAGTTTTACAGTATGTTTGTTTGTGTGCTTGTGTGTGTACGGTAAGTGAATGCAGGAACTTGCACACTCATTATAAACAGGCAAAGTTGTGAGCATACGTACACCCTCTCACATACGCTCACACTTTCTCAAACAGACACACACTCGTGCACAAACACACACTCGTGCACAAACACAAACTCGGACTAAAACTGAAGGTCAGTGGCGAGTCCACTGTGGATCATTTTTTAGGGCTGTTTTTGAAATCCCAAGTATCATCCGTAGAGAGCAGGCTTGTGTTGATGCTACAGAACATAGCCTTGTTTAGTAATTCATAAACCACACCTGTCTATCTAGAACCCCCCCATCCTACGCATATCAAACCTTAATGAGATGCCAAGTGTTTTAACTTTAAAGTCACTTGCTCTTAACTCATATTTTTAGGCTCCCTGTTTTACTTTCTAACATTACTCCCATTAGACACAAGCATTGTATTAAGGCGCCCTCTTAGCCCCCTTAATCAAGGTTAAGATCCTCAGGTTTACATTTGGGGATTGTGTTGCTTTGAGTACGGTGCTTCTGAATTCTCTCTCTCTCTCAGCTTCCTTATGGTTTCATTTACCTGTGTAACTTCTGTCTGCATCGTTCCACTTGATACTTGTGAGGATATTTAGCCTTTCATTTTCCAAGAGGTGGATTAAAAGGTAAAACTAAACAGGAGGTGTTTTTGATATCAATTGCTTCATGGTAAAAGCACCTACCAACATGATCCGAAATATTAAACAAACAAGCAAGCTAAACTGAGAAATATCAGGTGCTAGTGATCTGTTGCTCCACTCCTGAAAGTCTGGTAGCTCTCAGATCACAGAGGAGATCTCTAGTCTTTGAGAGGGCTCGCTTTCCTCGCCGTGGGCATTTAATTGGCTGATGATTAATCTTTAGCTTCCTTCTCGACACTTGCCGTGGTTAATTATCTAGCAATTAACACCTGCTGTGTCGAATATTACGGCTTTTGTCTGTGTTACGGTCTTCGGAGCGCATGCTATTAGATGCGAGGAGTCCCTTTTGTCACCTTATAGCCGACATTCTCATACATTAAGAATGAAGGAGAAGAGAGTGGAGAAAGTCTAGGGCAGTGGATTCCAAATTGTTCTTAGTCACATACATTTCTGACAAAAATATAAAGGCCTAGTCACATACCCTTAAGACAAAAATATAAAGGCCTAGTCACATACCCTTAAGACAAAAATATATAGGTCTAGTCACATACCCTTAAGACAAAAATATAAAGGCCTAGTCACATACCCTTAAGACAAAAATATATAGGTCTAGTCACATACCCTTAAGACAAAAATATATAGGCCTAGTCACATACCCTTAAGACAAAAATATATAGGCCTAGTCACATAGACTTCTGACAAAAAAAGATGTCTGTGCCAGAAACCTGTGTATAATTATCTATACTACACTAAAAGTAAATATTTGTTTGATAGTGGAATCCGATTAAGGGTGGCCTTATACCAAGCGCAACACTGTGTAATTTATGTGCTTTTTAATAATTATGGATAAACTAGATAAAACCAACTTTAGTATTGCTTTTCATCTCGGTTCACTTACGATTGGGGAGCTGTGTCCTCCCCAGCCTGTGTGAAATCCTGTTATGTTGATAGTCTCCTGAGTGGCGCAGTGGTCTAAGGCACTGCATCGCAGTGCTAGCTGTGCCACTAGAGATCCTGGTTCGAATCCAGGCTCTGTCGTAGCCGGCCGTGACCGGGAGACCCATGGGGCGGCGCGCAATTGGCCCAGCGTCGTCCAGGGTAGGGGAGGGAATGGCCGGCAGGGATGTAGCTCAGTTGATAGAGCATGGTGTTTGCAACGCCAGGGTTCGATTCCCACAGGGGGTATGAAAAAATAATAATGTAAGTCGCTCTGGATAAGAGCGTCTGCTAAATGACGTAAATGTAAAATGTAAATGTTGCTCTAAATGTTTTTTTTTTTAGGGCAAAGGTAATGTGCATTTAAAGCAGGACATCCCACTTTCACTCAGGCTCCATTTCTAGTTCCCGGTGAAGCTGATGAGTTCTCCCAAAGCTGGTGCTTCCACTTCAGATGAGCACACGACACCCAGCTCTAAAGAGTGCCAGCCTGCGAAAAAGGCCATCATCTCTATTTTTCATAAAAAAACACAGTCTTTTTTGTGCTTCCCGAGGAAATAAAGGCCTCCTTTCTCCCCCGTTCTGGCTCCCTAGGGTGTCTCCCCCTTAACCCCTTCTATCATCCTCTCATTCACCCGCGGTTTGAAGTGTTCACGCCACCAACTTGCCAGATTGAGCCCCACTATTTTATGACAGACTGGGCCAAGCCTGACCCCAATAACCCGTCCATTTTTCCAGACGGATGCTAAAAAAAGAGTGCACGTTATCAGACCGACATCCCGAAGGTGCTTTTGCGATTTGTTTGCTGGTTGACAGCTTCATTTTGATAATAGAGGGACAAGGGATCTTAAAAGCCAGAGGACCCCTACAGAGGGGCCTTGCATCAGCCAAAGGGGATGCTGGCGCAACCGAACCCCCCCCCCCCAAATAAAAAAAAACGAGGGGGAAAAAACTGTTTGATAGAGGAGATGCGTTTAAGTCGGGGAAAGCAGAATGCCATGCCTCTTAGCGATGCCTTTGATCAGGCAGAAGAGAGGCCTAATGGAGGCCTAATTTAATGAAACCTATCGGGTAAACAGACCCTCCATCTTCAAAGGTAGCGCCAAAGTTTTTTTCCACCACCGGGAGGCTAGGTCCACAGACATCTGTTGAGTCACTCTAAATGCACTCGACATCTATTTTGGCTGAGTTCAGACTACATGGGCTGTTGGTGACAACTGAGAGATGGTTATAATACATTTATAAACCGTAGATATTTGAGTGTTGAGGATAGTGTTTTCCCTTGAAAAGTGGCTATGAACTAAAATGCCTCAGCGGGTAGCCTATAAGCAGACCAAAAGCTTGACAATGCTTGAGTGCCACATTTTCAATACTTTAGGTTTGTGAATATAATTTGAGAATATAGCTTTTCTACCTTTTGGGATTCCACTGTGCCAAAGTGTCCAACATGAACTTACTAGAGAAGCTGTCTTCCCTCTTTGCTGACACCAGATGGTGATATTGCTCTAGGAATCCAGGCCTCGTTGAGTTATCTGGTAGAGGTGAGATTGATAAGCACACATGCCGATCGGAAGAGTTTCTCCTGGATATATGGAGACCTGCTAAAAGAGCTTCTTATCACTGTGGTTGCCTCTGACCTTGTCTCTTCTGTGAAACTGTGAAACTTGGAGATGGAAGTAGAGAATAGTTTGTTGACTTGCAGGTCCTATACTTAGAAATCCTAAAGACATTGTTTGTGGATGTGTGCCGGTGTATTTCATCCCTTTAATGAAATTGTCAATCCAAACTTGAAAAATGCTATTTCCTGATCTTGGCCGCAATCATTTTCCTCACTTATTTACTGTTCTTAAAATGTCAGTGCTTTCTATTCCACCTTTTAATTGTACAAAAAAAAAGTGTGTATGGTATATTACAGCAGTGAAATGGAAAGATTCTGGTTCAAATGGTAGGTTTAGTAAAAGTCATTCAATCTCTTTGGTTTACAAAATATCCTTTTGTAAAGTTGATCTTGGTTGAACAACCGCTTTTAACAATTGTCAATTATAGAATGAATCACACGTTTTTCTAACTAGAAAATGTAAAATATATTTATTTTAAAGTATGAATACTGATGCATATTTTGCTGGAATTATTAATTAAGCGTCATAATAATATTTCACCTGTTTTGTGAGGTAATTACTTGCTCTCTAATCTTTTGATATTTGTGCTGCTCTGCAGAGTTTGAAGCATCCATAAGTTCAACAGTCCCTTTGCAGTGGATTTTACAGTGAGGAGGCAAGACAACCTAGATCTGTTTTTCTTGCCCAGTTTATGGCACTGGTCGAGCGTGACCAACACCTTTTAGACTGAATGGCTTCAAGTCTCTATCCAGGGAGATAATTAATGCAATTCTGAAGCGTTTACGGAGTCAACCAGCCTTGAAATATTGAACAAAATATGAACCTGATACAGTCAGATGAATAGAATAAAAAGCTTCTGCACTGATCCCATATGTGTAAATTTTTTTTTTTCATATTTCAGAGTGTCTTAAGTGATTATTAATGACCTTCAAGTGGAAAAATGTATAATTCAATGAAAATGTGTTCTATGTTAGGGCAACTATTGAATTCCGCAGCTTTGCAGTGAGCATCTTGGGCGCTTTAGTATATTCTCTAAAGGGGGAAAATGCCTCCGATCAAATGCAAGACAAAAACTATGGCAACCTGGAAATGATTTGGCCTTGCTTTTAACATGGATGAACAATTTGCAAATGCCTCTCTGTACTGTCCATTGTGTATCAGTGAGCATAGTTCAGGTCATCTCGATTGGTGTGTCGACTGAATCAGGTCTGCCTGAAGTTACCCAGGGCTCTACGCTGACATTTTTTACAAGTATATCACTGGGGCCGAACTCCCTGCCATCCAGGACCTCTATACCAGGCGGTGTCAGAGGAAGGCCTTAAAAATGTTCAAAAACTCGAGCCACCCAAGTCATACTGTTCTCTTTGCTACTGCACGACAAGCCAACATGCACCAAGTCTGGAACCAACAGGACCCTGAACAGCTTCTACCCCCAAGCCATAAGACTAAATAGTTAGTCCGAGTAGCTATTGGTTGACTATCTGCATTGATCCTTTTTGCACTAACTTTGACTCATCACATGCGCTGCTGCTACTGTTTATTATCTATCCTGTTGCCTAGCTACTTTTCCCCTACCCACAGTGGGCTCCAAAATTACTGGCACCCCTGACTGGCAATGCACAAACAATACTTTAAAAAAATATAAACAATATAATTATAGAGAGAAACTCAAAATACCAGCATGTGAGAAATACTGTACTTTAATAATGTTTCAATGGAACCAACCAAAATCATACTATTATTTAATACATAATAAATGTCACCAAAATCAAGGTTTCATAATTATTGGCATTCCTCATTTAGTACTTAGTGCAACCACCTCTGGCAAGGATAACAGCATGGAGTCTTTTCCTGTAATGTTTGACAAGGTTAAGGAACAAATTTGGAGGGATTTTGGACCATTCCTCTATGCAGATCCTTTCAAGATCCTTCATATTCTTGGGTTTGCGCTTACCAACTGCCCTCTTCAACTCAGCCCACAGATTAGATTGGATTGAGGTCCGGCTACTGAGATGGCCATGGCAGAACATTGATTTTGTTGTCACAGAACCATTTCTGTGTGGATCTTGAGGTATGTTTTGGGTCATTGTCTTGTTATAAATTCCACCTACGGCCAAGCCCCAGCCTTCTGGCAGAGAAAACCAGATTGTCAGTCACAATTGCCTGATACTTGGTGGAGTTCATTATGCCATCAATCTTAACCATTGCCCCTGGACCTCTGGAATTAAAACAGCCCCAAATCATCACTAACCCACCACCATATTTCACCGTGGGCATGAGGTGCCTCTCCTTGTATGCATCTCTGTTTCGACGCCAAACATGCCGAGGCTGTATCTGACCAAAACTTTCAATTTTGGTCTCATCTGACCAGAGCACCTTCTTCCAGTCATAATTTAAATGACGTTTGGTAAACTCCAAGCGCTTGCGTCTGTGTCTTGGGGTCAGAAAGGGCTTTCTTCTGGCAACCCTTCCAAAGAGCCTGTGGTTGTAGGGGTGGCATCTGATGGTGCTTTTTGAAACCTGGTGAACCCAAGACGCCACCAATGCCTGCAATTCTTTCACAGTGATTCTTGGGGATTTTGTTGCTTCTCTCACCATCCTCCTCCCTATCCTGGGGGGCAAAATGCATTTGCGTCCTCTACCCGTGAGGTTTTCAACTGTTCCATATCTTTTTATTTTTTAAATAATTGCCCTGGCAGTGCTCAGTGGTATATTCAATCGTTTGTGGATCTTCTTGTAGCCATTACCAGATTTATGAAGGTCTACGACCATCTGTCTCTTTTGAACTGCCAGTTCTTTTGTTTTCTTCATGGTGTTGGATGAGAAAGGGATATTGTATGTGTGTTACCTCATTTTTATACCCTAGTGAAACAGGAACTGATGTAATGGTTCAATATAGTTAATTAAGACTTAAACTGAAATAAGTGGAATTTAATTCCTGGTTTAATTTTGGTAGATGTTATTTACAATAATCTTTAAGGATGCCATTAATTGTGAAACCTTGATTTGGAGGACATTGATTTTTAATTAAATCAATAAATGATTTTTGGTGGGTTCCATTGGAACATTAATATAGTACACTATTTCTCACATGTTGGTATTTTCAGATTCTCTATAATTATATTGTTTGTCTTTTTTTAAGTATTGTTTGTGCATTTCCAGACAGGGGTGCCAGTCATTTTGGAGCCCACTGTATATGTACATACAGTTGAAGTCGGAAGTTTACATACACCTTAGCCAAATACATTTAAACTCAGTTTTTCACAATTCCTGACATTTAATCCAAGTAAAAATTCCCTGTTTTAGGTCAGTTAGGATCACCAATTTATTTTAAGAATGTGAAATGTCAGAATAACAGTAGAGAGATTTATTTCAGCTTTTATTTCTTTCATCACATTCCCAGTGGGTCAGAAGTTTACATACACTCAATTAGTATTTGGTAGCATTGCCTTTAAATTGTTGAACTTGGGTCAAACGTTTCGGGTAGCCTTCCACAAGCTTCCCACAATAAGTTGGGTGAATTGTAGCCCATTCCTCCTGACAGAGCTGGTGTAACTGAGTCAGGTTTGTAGGCCTCCTTGCTCGCACACGCTTTTACAGTTCTGCACACACATTTTCTATAGGATTGAGGTCAGGGCTTTGTGATGGACACTTTGTTGTCCTTAAGCCATTTTGCCCCAACCTTGGAAGTATGCTTGGGGTCATTGTCCATTTGGAAGACCCATTTGCGACCAAGCTTTAACTTCCTGACTGATGTCTTGAGATGTTGCTTCAATATATCCACATAATTGTCCTTCCTCATGATGCCATCTATTTTGTGAAGTGCACCAGTCCCTCCTGCAGCAAAGCACCCCCACAGCATGATGCTGCTACCCCCGTGCTTCACGGTTGGGATGGTGTTCTTTGGCTTGCAAGCACTCCCTTTTTCCTCCAAACATAACGATGGTCATTATGGCCAAACAGTTCTATTTTTGTTTCATCAGACCAGAGGACATTTCTCCAAAAAGTACGATCTTTGTCCCCATGTGCAGTTGCAAACCGTAGTCTGGCTTTTTTATGGCTGTTTTGGAGCAGTGGCTTCTTCCTTGCTGAGCGGCCTTTCAGGTTATGACGATATAGGACTTGTTTTACTGTGGATATAGATACTTTTGTACCAGTTTCCTCCAGCATCTTCACAAGGTCCTTTGATGTTGTTCTGGGATTGATTTGCACTTTTCGCACCAAAGTACGTTCATCTCTAGGAGAACGCGTCTCCTTCCTGAGCGGTATGACGGCTGCGTGGTCCCATGGTGTTTATACTTGCGTATTATTGTTAGTACAGATGAACGTGGTACCTTCAGGCGTTTGGAAATTGCTCCCAAGGATGAACCAGACTTGTGGAGTTCTACAAAAAATAATTCTGAGGTCTCAGCTGATATCTTTTAATTTTCCCAGGATGTCAAGCAAAGAGGCACTGAGTTTGAAGGTAGGCCTTGAAATACATCCACGGCCCGGGATAGAACCAGGGTCGCCTCTAGCACTGCGATGAAGTGCCTTAGACCGCTGCACCACTCGGGAGGCCCACCAGTGTAAAATGTTTTATTTGTGAATTTAGTCTTCTAATGTAAGTATAAACGTAAAGCTTACTTTCATATAATAATAAAAATGCTTAATGGTAGTATATGGGATATTGTCTTAGTCTGGGGTGGAGAGAATGCAATACATGATCTTGTGTACAGTACAAATCACATTATTTAGTCATTATTGATGGAGCACCTCCTCTGAGTAGGAATTCGGCTGTTTGATAAGGTTTGAATGCTAAGCAACCAGCATACACGTTGTTTAAATTACAACAGACCAACATACAGTCATGTCCAAAATTATTGGCACCCTCGAGAAAGATGAGCAAAAAAGACTATAAATTAAATAATACAAATACAGAGCTAAATTGTATGCACACATTATTTTTGAAAATTATATTTTATACTAAGACATTTGCTCAGAGAAAAATGATTGGTTTAACAAATAGTACTTTTTTTTTTCTCAAAAAAAGGTAGGGGTCAAAATTACTGTCACCCCTTTTTTAAATACCTTTCAATACCTCACCCTGCAAGGATAATGGCACTGAGCCTTTTCTCAAATGTTTTATGAGATTGGAGAACACATTAGACCGTTCCTCCATACAGAATCTTTCCAGATCCTTGATATCCTTCATATGCGCTTATGGACTGCCCTATTCAATTCAAACCACATGTTTTCAATGGGGTTCATGTCTGGAGACTGAGAATGTTGATTTTGTGGTCAATTAACAATTTATTTGTGAAAGGTCAATGTATGCTTGTGGTTGTCTTGCTGGAAGATCCAATGCTGCCGAGTTTCAGCCTCCTGGCAGAGGCAGCTAGGTTTTTGGCAAAAATGTCCTGGTACTGGGTATAGTTCACTTGACCTTAACCATGGCACCAGGACCAGTGGAAGCAAAATAGCCTCAAAAAATTAACGATCCAACACCATATGTTACAATAGGTATGGGGTTATTTTATGCATATGTATAATTGTTTTGACGCAAAACCCACCACTGGTATGTGTAGCCAAAGAGCTCTATTGTCATGTCATCCAACAAATGTAAATGCCTGGTAAACGGCATTGGCACTTGGATTAGAACCGGTGCTAT
This sequence comes from Coregonus lavaretus, assembly GCF_964263955.1. Lineage (NCBI taxonomy): Eukaryota > Metazoa > Chordata > Actinopteri > Salmoniformes > Salmonidae > Coregonus > Coregonus lavaretus. The sequence continues at coordinate 11,728,872 of NC_140012.1, read as the reverse complement.
GGTCAGATGACATGAATATATAACTCTTTAGCCAAGCGCACCAGTGGTGGGTTTTGCATCGAAAGAAATATGCATATGCAAAACAAAAAACAAAACATTTGTTTTATTTGAAAAAAATTGTGGTTTAGTTGACCCAGGTCAGCCAGTCAGCTGCCTGCCCCTCTCCCAGCCTATAGTTGCTCGATTGATGTTCCGTCAACTTCTGGTGAATCTTTGTTTTAATTTTAAATCTTTGTTTTAATTTTAACTTTCTACCTGTGATGTACTAGACGACTTGCGCAAGATTGATGATTAAAAAAAAATATCCACTGGGGCTGATTTGCTTGATCCTTACTTGCTGCAGCTTTCCACTCTTCTGATTTGCAGAATCTTTAACACACTTTTTTTACCTTACAATTATTTCTGGTACTATCCCCAGGGTCTGGAATGCGGCCCATATACTCCCTCTTCACAAAGGTGGAGACCCTTGTGACCAAAATAAATATCGCCCCATTTCCAAATTCTAGAATCCTTGCTAAATACGCAATTTAGATCCTTTTTAACTATGAAATGTATTCTGAATGTACATCAGTCATGCCAGACCAGGTATTAGCACTTCACAGCCCTTTTTTTATTGAGCTATCTAAAGCCTTCGACACTGGATCACTCATTACTTATTCAGAGGCTTTCATAAATTGGCCTGGACCAAGCTTGTTGGAAAATTATTTAAAGGACAGAATGCAGTGTGTATTTACTGATGGCGTTAAATCAGGTTTTCGGGACACATCTAAGGGTGTCCCACAGGGATCGATTCTTGGTCTGGTTCTTTTCACTATTTACGTTTTTTATTTATTATTTTTTTATTTAACCTTTATTTAACTAGGCAAGTCAGTTAAGAACAAATTCTTATTTACAATGACGGCCTACCCCGGCCAAACCCGGACGACAATGGGCCAATTGTGCGCCGCCCTATGGGACTACCAATCATGGCCGGATTGTGATACAGACTGGAATCGAACCAGGGTCTGTAGTGACGCCTCTAGCACTGGGATGCAGTGCCTTAGAACGCTGTGCCACTCGGGAGTACTTTAGCAATATTGGTTTATCTGTAAAAATATATATACTTTCACCTGTATGCAGATGACACTGTGGTATATGCTATTGCCCCCACAGCTGACCAAGTTCTGTCAGAGCTTTAATCTGCCTTTATTGCCCTGTAGAAAGGATTTGTTTAACTGAAATTGGTACTTAATGCAGGTAAAAGAAAGTATATGTTATTTTCCAAATCATGTAAAAATATATCCGATGATTTATGCATACGTACTTTGGATGGTGCCCTCATTGATCGTGTACCCACTTATAAATATCTGGGCATCTGGAATGACGAAAAGCCCTTGAATGTTTAGGTACAACTACTGGAGAGCTCTTCTTTGTCTACACCCATTCAGCATCGTTCACACCCTCTAAAGCCCCACCCATCTCTTTAAGGATTCACACGTGAGGCTATGTACTAAACAACCAAAGATTTCAAGACTAAAGGCTGGTTTATACTACGGGTGTGTTCGTAAATTTAATCTGGAGTGCCAGAGTTAGCGCAGAGCGCACTCTGGGCATTCGTAAACTCAGAGCGTTGTCAGATTGTCCGTTCGTAAATTCAGAGAGTTTCGCTCTCGGAGTGTTCAGAGCGCCCACTGGACGCTCTGGCCGAGGAGTAGGATTAATCAGACTGTTCTGACCTAACAGCAGCAGTCAAGCACCCAAGCTAACTGGCTAATGTTGGCTAGCTTGCTAGCTACTTCCAGACACAAATGAGAGAATACCTCACGCTGACCATTTTACTCGCCCAAGCAGAGCTGGCTAGGCTGTTTTTATGTTATCCAGAGCATTGGTGACTGCAACTGTGCTGCTGGCAACAATTTAATTACGCGTTTTTGCCAACGTTTACTGACTCGGCCATATTCAATGGGTGTTGAGCGTTTGTAAATTCGTCAGTTATTCTGCGCTCCGGCACACTCAGACGAGAGTGCTCTGAAATTGGAATAGATAGCCAGAGCGAATATACCAGCTACATCTATCGACAGTTGTCGCAGTGACATCATAAACATTCTATTGAAATGGTTACTTGCATAGTGGAGTCTTTTGTTAATACATGTACAGTGGGGGAAAAAAGTATTTAGTCAGCCACCAATTGTGCAAGTTCTCCCACTTAAAAAGATGAGAGAGGCCTGTAATTTTCATCATAGGTACACGTCAACTATGACAGACAAATTGAGGAAAATAAATCCAGAAAATCACATTGTAGGATTTTTAATGAATTTATTTGCAAATGATGGTTGAAAATAAGTATTTGGTCACCTACAAACAAGCAAGATTTCTGGCTCTCACAGACCTGTAACTTCTTCTTTAAGAGGCTCCTCTGTCCTCCACTCATTACCTGTATTAATGGCACCTGTTTGAACTTGTTATCAGTATAAAAGACACCTGTCCACAACCTCAAACAGTCACACTCCAAACTCCACTATGGCCAAGACCAAAGAGCTGTCAAAGGACACCAGAAACAAAATTGTAGACCTGCACCAGGCTGGGAAGACTGAATCTGCAATAGGTAAGCAGCTTGGTTTGAAGAAATCAACTGTGGGAGCAATTATTAGGAAATGGAAGACATACAAGACCACTGATAATCTCCCTCGATCTGGGGCTCCACGCAAGATCTCACCCGTGGGGTCAAAATGATCACAAGAACAGTGAGCAAAAATCCCAGAACCACACGGGGGGACCTAGTGAATGACCTGCAGAGAGCTGGGACCAAAGTAACAAAGCCTACCATCAGTAACACACTACGCCGCCAGGGACTCAAATCCTGCAGTGCCAGACGTGTCCCCCTGCTTAAGCCAGTACATGTCCAGGCCCGTCTGAAGTTTGCTAGAGTGCATTTGGATGATCCAGAAGAGGATTGGGAGAATGTCATATGGTCAGATGAAACCAAAATATAACTTTTTGGTAAAAACTCAATTTGTCGTGTTTGGAGAACAAAGAATGCTGAGTTGCATCCAAAGAACACCATACCTACTGTGAAGCATGGGGATGGAAACATCATGCTTTGGGGCTGTTTTTCTGCAAAGGGACCAGGACGACTGATCCGTGTAAAGGAAAGAATGAATGGGGCCATGTATTGTGAGATTTTGAGTGAAAACCTCCTTCCATCAGCAAGGGCATTGAAGATGAAACGTGGCTGGGTCTTTCAGCATGACAATGATCCCAAACACACCGCCCGGGCAACGAAGGAGTGGCTTTGTAAGAAGCATTTCAAGGTCCTGGAGTGGCCTAGCCAGTCTCCAGATCTCAACCCCATAGAAAATCTTTGGAGGGAGTTGAAAGTCCGTGTTGCCCAGCGACAGCCCCAAAACATCACTGCTCTAGAGGAGATCTGCATGGAGGAATGGGCCAAAATACCAGCAACAGTGTGTAAAAACCTTGTGAAGACTTACAGAAAACGTTTGACCTGTGTCATTGCCAACAAAGGGTATGTAACAAAGTATTGAGAAACTTTTGTTATTGACCAAATACTTATTTTCCACCATAATTTGCAAATAAATTCATAAAAAATCCTACAATGTGATTTTCTGGATTTTCTTTTCTCATTTTGTCTGTCATAGTTGACGTGTACCTATGATGAAAATTACAGGCCTCTTTCATCTTTTTAAGTGGGATAACTTGCACAATTGGTGGCTGACTAAATACTTTTTTTCCCCACTGTAGGTAGCTAGCTAGCTAAACAATAAACCATGATCCCAACTCCTAACATTACTACCCTGCATGAATCTGCAGGTAGCTATACAACCAGGTTCAATGTTAGCTAGCTAACATTAGGCTATAACTAGCAATGCAAATGGCTCTGAGATATGAATAATATAACTACACAGATCATACACGTAACATTAGCTAGCGAGCCAGCCAGCTAACGTTAGCTAGCTACCTAACAGTACACTTTAACTTGAAATGAAAACAAATATCTTAAAATGTAGCTAGTTAGACTATCTTACCCTTATACATGGATGGACGCTTCTCCCTCTCTGTCACGGATGCCATGGTTGCCCTTAGTTTGAAGATGTAATCCGGAGACAGGTGTTTAATACAACAGCCTTCTGTGTGTTCTCTTTTCGACTCCGTCTTTATATTTGCAATCAAATGCCAGAATTTTCTCCATCTCCTTAGCTATCATACTTTAATTCCACCGTGCATTCCGCTGATTTCAAAACTCGGTCCTCCAGAAAGTGGAGAACAACACTTATGCAGTTCTACTACGGGATATCTTTCAAAAAAGCCACTTTAGAAAGGATGACCTACACATACTGACCAGCTCATGTTATAGACAGAAGCGTGCTACATGGCAGACCAGTCCGCACTCATCTCTCGGCATGTCCAGCCCACTCATTATCTCAGCCAATCATGGCTAGTGGGAAGATTGCTGTCTTTTTCTGTGGCTAAACCAACTAGGCTCGAAATGTAACCATTTTATTCGTATTTACAGATGGCATACAAGTTTGTTATTAAGGCACATGAAGGTTCACATGTTCCAGAAGGCATTTCTGCCAAAAAACGAATTTTGACCAAAAATAAGTTCGAATGGCTCTCCTGTGAAGTAGTGACATACGCCTAGTTTCCTGAAACGTGTCACATATAACTCAGTATTTGTATTTTATAGTCTTTTTTGCTCATCTTTATCAAGGGTGCCAATCATTTTGGACCTGACTGTAGCTACTGTAGTAGGTCAAAGATGTGTGCTAGAAAACCTTGGTAGAGCATGGGTGAAGTAGGCCATGGTGCTCATGGGAATTTCCTTTTTCGGCTTCAGACCAACTTCTCACTTAAAACACAATTTTTTAAAAAATGTAATTATATCTATAGCCTGCATAGAACTGGCTCATTCCCTTTTTTCAAAATGAAGGATTGAAGAAGAAAAACAAAATGTACCAACTTGTCCATGGTACATTTAATAGTGTATAAATTAGATATTTGTTCATGGTCAAGTCACGGTCATGGAGACTGTAGAACTTTGGTACTTAGTTCTCCTGAAGTTATCTTGATGGGCTCAGTTAGTAATGTAAGGGAGAAACAGTCACCAAGGGTTTGTAAAGCCACTTTATTGGAATGTCCTTTCTCAAAATATATCTAGTTTAAGCGTCATCCAGAATTCTTCACTTTGAATCGAAGATGCTTAATAATTAGGGTATTACATATAGGTTTGACGGGATATTAAACGAGCATTGTACTTAGCTGGTCATGGCACAACGTCCTTGTAATCCAGTTTGTAGGTTCTGTGTCATTTGCACCCGATCCTCCATTACAGCGACTGCTACAAACAAAACATGACAGACCAACATTAGTTGGATATTAGACACTATAAATCCCCTTAAATTGGCTCGTCTGCGCTTGTCCTCAATAAAACATTTTAGTCTTCGTTGTGTACCACTAAGGAGTTAATGCAGATTATGATTTATAATCATAATCAATAGCGCCAAAGTCCAGTCACACATCCAGATTAAAAAGATCAGATTTCTTATGGAAATTGCCCGGATTGAGGGGATTTTTTTCTCTATTTCCTCAGAGCCCAGCGCAGATTTAAGATGTAAACAAATCAATATTTTTTTCTGCTTATGAATTCTGCCTTTCATTTGGAAGCTGTTCTACACAGCAGCTCTTCCCGAGCTTCTTGTGGATTGACTGAGTAAAAAGACTTCTCCTTTTTTAGACACAAAGATGGGGCTTGCAGCCTCTAATGGATCAACCTCTACAGACTCGCTGTTGGGAGAGTGTTTATGGTGTAATGTAATGTAATGTAATGTCGTGGTGGTGGAAGGGTGAAGGACTGAGTCACCAGAAAGGGACTCCAACAGTGTTGTGATGGTTCTCTTACCAGGAGACAGAGGAACTGAATCATTAAGTAATTGCAGTACAGTGTTCTCTGGGCTTTGGCTGGGCCACTGGTGGACTTTCACATTCTTGTTCTGAAGCCATTCCAGCGTTGCTTTGGCTGTATGCTTGGGGTCATTGTCCTGTTGGAACGTACATTTTCACCCCCAGTCTGTTGTTTGCACTCTGAAGCAGGTTCTCATCAAAGATTTGCCTGTATTTGGCTCCATTCATTGTTCCCTCTATCCTTACCAGTCTCCCAGTCCCTGCCGCTGAAAAGCATCCCCATAGCATGATGCTGCCACCACCATGCTTCATGGTATGGATGGTGTTTGAAAGGTGGTGAACTGCCTAGATTGGTGAAGTGCTGTAGAGACTGTTTTCCTTCTGGCAGGTTCTCCCATCTCAGTCAAGGAACTCTGTAGTTATGTCAGTGGTTATTGGATTCCTGGTCACCTTCGTGACCAAGGTCCTTCTTGCCCAAAGTCCTTCTTGCCCTGTTATTCCGTTTGGTCAGACGGCCAGCTCTAGGCAGAGTCTGGGTAGGTCCATATTTTTTTTATTTCCCAATGATGCAGACCACTGTGCTCTTGGAAACTTTCAACACTCTAGAAATAGTTTTATACCCTTTCCCAAGATATATGCCTCATCACAAATCTCGGAGATCTATGGACAATTCCTTGGACTTCATGGTATAGTCAACTGTGAGACCTTATACAGGTGTGTTTCTTTCTAAATCGTGTCCAAACAATTTAAATTGGCCACAGACTCCAATCAAGTTGTAGTGACATCTCAAGGATGATCAAAGGAAATTCGATGCACCTGAGCTGAATTTGGCGTGTCATAGCAAAGGGGTGCGAATACTTATGTAAATGAGATATTTCTGTATTTAATTTTCAATCAATTTGCTCCAATTTCAAAAAACATGCTTTCAATTTGTTTTTATGGGGGTATTGTGTGTAGATTGGGTTAGAGGGGGAAAAAACAATTTAATCCATTTTGAATTCAGGCTGTAACACAACAAAATGTGGAATACGTCAAGGGGTATGAACTTTCTGAAGGCACTGTATTACAGATGTAGGATCTTCATTTGATCACCCTGTTGCATTAAAACAAGATTTAAAGGGCTTCTGAAGTTTTTAATTTCCACTTTGAAATTTCAGACTTGATTTTCCCTTACGAAAAATGTATCAACCCCTTCAAATATGTCCATTAATTATAATCTACATACTAATTAACATTTCCTGTTGCTGCTAGATTATTTTCCTGCTGTAGCAAACTGGCTAAAATTAAGATCCTACATCTGTATGTGTGTGAATGTGCCTGGTAGTTTATATTATTCATTGATGCGATCATTTCCTTTCGCTTATCTTGGGGTCCTTTCCAAAGCGGAGAAAGACACCCTCCCACTGACAGTGATCAGTACCGTTAGACATGTGTCTGCCTGGAGTAAGGGCCTCGCAGGTCCTCTCTGTCCTCCGGGCCTATTTGTTTGAGTGACTTGACTGAGAGGGGACTAAAGATAATAAGGGGGAAACATAAAGACATGGGGATATAATAGCACCCTTCCTCATCCACACCCCAATCCTCCCAGTGCTGTCCTCGCCCTTGTTTCAGGGCCCCAAGCCTGTTCCACGCACCAGTGTAAACCAGAAGTGACATGTGACACCAACACGCAAGTGATGCACTGACAAGCGGGCCTAGAATAGGTGACACCGATTTTTTGGGGGGGACTTGCCAGACTGTAAAAAGTCATGAAATTTTAATGAAATGCATTATGAATGCATCTAGTAGGTTTGTGTTTTTTCTCTGTTTTTTGGGGGGGCTTTTGCCTTTAACAAACGAGTCTGGAGAGAGAGTGGGAAAGAGAGGGAGAACTTTGACATCTCCAGTTTTCCCTGACACTCAGTGGGTTTTTCCAGTTAGCGCAATGTGTTTACCCTGGGATGAAATCTGTAAATGGAAACAAAGTTTCCCCCATCGAATTGCATTTCTCTTGCTCTTGCCTAAGTGCTTCTAATGAGGAGCATGCAAAATAAAGAGAAACTGCTTTTGGTCTTTGCGACCGACAATTTTGTCGTTTCTCAGCTGGTTTTGAAGCCTGCGGAGGAATCTTGTGGTGGCCTTGATCAAAATTACACTGTAGAGGATGCGTTAAAGATTTGTTCATTTATCCCAGAGGTTGGTCGGCATCAGAGCATCAACTAACACCCACAGTGAAACTAAACACTTTGTTTTATTTGGCTTCTGATGCACTTATTTGTACTTTTTTGTGTTTACATCTTTACATAATTTATTGACATCACATGGTAGGTAAAATTGGAATTGATCACGTGTTGCATTCAAAATGTGATTTAAATCAGAAATCATGGTATCACTTTATTTCACAGTCCTGTTTCAGCTGGTATTTACATGGTAAGAAGTTATTTGAAAATGTATACTTGTTGGTACAATACATTCAACACCCAATACCAAATAGTACAAAGGGGTGTTTGTTTATAATTCCAAAGAAACCAAAATGTGATTATTATGTCATTGTAATTGCTAAGCTAATACCTGGTGAATAGTGGACTGTAAAATAAAGTATAGCCTAATCGGTAAATCACTTCATATCTTGTCAATTGATTTCAGTGGTTTATAGGTTTTGATTCTACTCATAATTAAGCTTAGAATGAAATTCTTATTAATGTGAGTAGTTAGCTCTAGGCTTTCAAGATGGTTTCTTATGTGTTCTAATACATGTGGAATAGATGTTAAAGTGAGTATATCCAAATGGAATTACTGCATTGTACACCTACCAACCTGTAGCAGTTACTCAAAACATTAATGATACATTATTGCTTGCACTGTGTTTATAATATGTATATGAATGTGCCCTTAGACTAGCCCTATGCCCTGGTGAACTGAACTGCACATTTACTCTTGGGATGAGTATCTGATGTTGTTGTCTGTGTCCTTTCTATGGCTTGTTGAAATCCATGTGAAAGAGTTGAACAAGACCATCAAACCTCAATTGGCCATTTCTCATAGTTCGAACAACTTCTCTGAATTCCACCACAAAACCTGTAGACTCCCATCTTGCCGGGTAGTGTGTAGGGAAGTTCACAAGGGCACATGTTGGAATGGCTCTGCTGGAAGGGACCTACGGACCTCATCTGCATTTGAATGTGGTCTGATCAGTGAAATAAGACGGTATACATAGATATATAGCGTTAATGATGTGGCTAAGCCGCTATGCGTGCTGCTGTATTCTTATGGTAATGAGGGAGCCTGGAGGCATTCAGTCCAGACAATGGTCACGTTACTCAGAAGAAAGGCGAGGGACAGAGGAAGTCTTCTGTGCATTTCCATAGACGGACGCAGTTGGGCACGCATGCACACACAAACAATAACAGTCCAACAATATATGGGCCCAGATCTCTTCCTTTGTGTCTAACTTTATACCTTTTTAGGTAACACTCAGAGAATAGACATCAAACAACGATGAATCATAAATTGAGGTCAAAAGAGAACACTCTCCAATTCGTGGAAAGGGTTAAAAGTGAAGGTCTATTTTAAAAAAGAAAAAAAGAAAGACAGATTCAGCCAAAAAAAAAAGTTCTTCTCAGTGGAGGGTTCAGTGAACCATATGTAGGTAGCCACAGGCTAATGGGCCGATTGGTCCCTGGCTCGCCAGGTATCCCGTACCGTGTGCCCCCCTACACAACTCCCACCTCCCCATACGCACACTACCTCCACCCCCCACCCCCCCCCCCCCCCCCCCCCCTCCTGCTCCGAAATCCCTCCTCCATTCCCCTCTAATCTCACCTTTTTCTCTGGCGCTGACCCGGGGAGGCCCACTTTATTCCCCACTGCACGCCAGAAGCCAGCGTTGTGATCCGAGCGGGCCCCGCTCTTGTTCCTCTCGCCCGGCTGCCTCCCCGACGGCTCTCCTCTATTGATTTCTGCACTGCTGTCTGTGTGTTTGCACCACCGACGCCCAGGCCCGGCTCTCCTCTCCCTCTTCCCTCATACAACCCGGGATTCATGTACTGGGAGAAGAAGAGAAAGAGAGAGCGAGAAAGAGAGGGGGGGAAAAGAAGCCAGGCTTTTGATTTTTCATTATAACTTCTTCCATATTTTAATATTGGGTTTAATCGGCCCTCATGCCTTAAAGAAATAACCATTGAAAGACGATTCCCCGGCCTTCAAAAAGTATATGTCGTTTCTTCAATCAAAGCGCCTCGAATTTGCTCTTTTGTTTGGAGTTCAGTTGCGATCGTTTTTCCCCTCTCTCGCTCACCCTCTTGCTTTGCTGGTACAGTCGTTAGGCTTATTGACTGATCTCGGCTCTACTTAACAATAGAAACGACTTTGACAGGAAAATCTAGCACACGTATTACAGTGGTGGAAGAATAAAAGACCCCCATCATAACAATATACCGTTAAACAAAGGCTATTCCCTAACATCACATTTTTACAACACAATATGACATATTGTAACATAATATGATATCATGTAATATTATATTATATAAATATTGTACAATGTTGCCTGGTTAAGTACAAATTATTTTCAAATTACATTTACATTTTAGTAATTTAGCAGACGCTCTTATCTAGAGCGACTTACAGTTAGTATTTAATACATTTTTAATACATTTCAACGTTAAAAGTGCAAGGTTGACCCATTTCTTTATATGTTTATTGTATGTACCTAGTATTTATGGACATACACAATATTATTTCCTGCTGAAATGACATGAAGGCCCTTTGAAATGGATTGAGTGCACATTGTAATATGGGACAATTCCTCCACCCTCAGCCCAGTTTAAATGTGTTTATTGTTTTCCTTGATAATTTGAATTTGTTTGTGTTTTTGTTGTAGCTTTGGTGAGACACATTTAGTATTTTATGGCTGTGAAACACAGTGCCTTGTGTGTGTTAAATCCACAAAAGCACCAACCTGTGAGCTAATGAGAGGCCCCGTGCTGATATCTAAGGCTTGGGTTCCCTACTACTGTTGCAGTCATATTAAGAAAACACACATAGGCCAGTGCACACACAGATAGGAACGTGCACACAACTAACGTGCACATGCACACACGTACAGACAATTTCTGAATTTCTCATACGCACACACACACACCTACATACACACAAGCTTGCAAGGCCCTTTATTCCACATAAACACATACACACAACTACACACTCCCTCTGATGATAGACAAGAGTAGTGGAGTTGATGAAAACAAAACAAAGGCACAGAAAACCCCTCCTGCGACAATCTCAATTGTCGCTGCTTGCCTTTATCTGATAATGTATCAAATGCACAAAAAAGAAGCACTTACTTAATTGAACAACCTCTGCCAATTTGTTTGTCTTAAAAGAGGGGAGGAGACAAAAACAACAATTGTGTGTCTGTGTGTGTGAGAGCTGTTCTTTGTGCTAGTGGAGTGTTAACCCCCTGCCAGGCTGAGATGCATTATTGAAGACGCTGTTGTGATACGTCTGCCTGCTTAAAGATCTCCGCTTCCTTTTAACGCCACGCCACCCTCAGCCACCTCTGCCCCGCTTCTGGGGAACTAGAAAATAACCACTATCACCTGAGAACATATCACAGGGACACAATAATAGGAACTAGGAAGTGATGTCATGTTTCAGTTTTTGTGCGCTTGTGATGTTTGTCTGTTTAGTGGCCATGTTTGACTAAGGTTTTAATAAGATAGTAATGGTTTTAATGATAATTGTACAGTCATAATAATTGAGTGTTATTATTGATAAATATTTTTGAGTAAATATTATACTTTTTTATTCTTTGCAACTTCCTCTTCAACAGTATGTGGAGCTGATTAGCAGAAAATTAAAGGTTAATTGACAATTTGCAGCTGACATCGAGTACTTTTTTGTTGTAAATGGCCAGCCACTCTCCCACTGGTGAGAAAGATGTAATGAAACAAACTTTTGTAAATTCAATGTTGTTAATTACTCTTCACGCCATGCCACCAGCCGTGTGCTCGGGGTGAAAAGATAGTGGAGGAAAAAGCTTCTGCAGAGTAACTTCAGGGCCCCTCATTACACCCTGCCCTTGGGTATTTTTACGCCTTTTATGTCCCATCTAATGAACTGTTTCCATTTTTAAGCTTTCCAGGCACCACAATTATTTGCACGCCCTTGTGTCGCTTGTTGTTTGGTATAGAGAGAGGAGGCTAGTTTGGGGCAACCAAAAAAAAAACTTGTTTACAATGAAGATCAGTTTATTTGGTTTAAATTATTCTGATAGTTTTAAGAGGAGAACTTTTGAAAACATTTTTAAAGGTGACTAATGTCCATTGGGTCTATAAAGCAAGGGTATTGAAATAATTATTGTCTACTTCAGCCTAATGTTTATTTTTATGTAAGTGAAGTTATGGTTGTAATTTGTTTGTTCAGAATGATTGTTTTACCTTTTATTTAAAAGTAATTATATACATCTACTCATTCATGCAGATATGTAAACAGAAACGGTATAAAAACACATTCATATATTTGTCATAATTGCATGAATATCATTTCCAGCTCTGATATTGTTCTTGATTAGCATATCTTACAGTATGAGTTATTATGCATGCATATATAATTACGTTTTGGATGGGTTGAAGAAACTCTTTCTTCTCCCATCGATGTCAACAGAGGTAAGACACGTGTGTGTTTTTGACAGGACACCAAAACCTCCATCTCACATTTGACGAGATGTGTCGAGTTTTAAAGGAAGACGGCCACTTTGCATAAAGTTAAGATGGATCTTTGTACTTTTTTTGTGCTTCCGGGAATAGAAGCAAATTCTCACCCAAGATTAGAAAAAGTGACAAAAGAAAGACCTTTCAAAAGGATAAAAAAAATATATATATATATTTTCTATGGCAATAAGGTATCTTATGAAAGTGCTCATTCTTTTTAGATTACAAAGCCTTGTCGCCTGGTTTGAAGTTGCTTTAGTCATTTTAATTTTCCCGCTCCATCTTCAACACACAGTAACTAGAATGAGAAACTTTCAACGTTGTCTTTCTGAACAGTTCTTTTGGGGTTTATTTTCTTTTTATTTCAATATCTACTATTTAGACCTTTTTGAGATTTTTGTTATCTTAGTTATTATAGACCCTGATATACCCCAATCAAATATATAGATCTTCCTCAATAACTGATGCTCACTAGTGGGATCTCAAAAGTCACACATGACAAAATATTATCAAATGAAGATAGCCGTTTGAGGTGCACTTATTTGCATAACACCCCAACTGGTAATCAAAGTCTATCAATGGGTGAGGCAGTCAATATTGCACAGCTGCTCTTGTTTTACATCAAATGAAAAGGGAATAATCACTCTAAGGGTTATGTGTTTTTTTCCGGAGGGGGGAATTCAAACCATAAGTAAATGGGTAGGGAGCAGCAGTAGTCTTTGGTTCAGTCGCATTTGCAGTTCTTTTTATTGTCTGTTTTATTTGCGCTGCATTCATTGTGGAAACTGTTGATACTCTTGGCAGTAACAAACAGCTATTTAGAAATACCAAAAAACTGCACAGGGTTTGAAGAAGACGTCAGGCTCTGCATACTCAAATCAAGCCTTCTCCCAGGCTTCTAGTCTCAATTACTGGCAGCCTGTCTTTCCCCTAAGTTACGCTGCAGCTCTTTAAGATGACGCTCCTCTAAAATGAGATATGTGGGTGTTATCCCGGCAAAACATGACTCTACGCTGTCTGCCTATTCCAGATTGATGTTTATTTTCTTTGTACTCACACTGAAAAACATCTGAAAAACCCATGCCTTAACTTTGTCATAACCTGTAAATTCGGAAGAAAGACTAATTATACTTCCAGTTAGGAGTAAAATTAATCCTGTCCAAAATCACTTAATGATGTATCTGAATAATTTTGTTTGCAAAAATGGATTGTTCAAAACACATAAGCAGAAAAAAGCATACAGTAGATACTCACAAAAAAGGTATTAACACTTCATATGATGCAAATGTTATCATTTTGATTGTGAAGGCATTCAATTGTATTTGTGCGTATTCTATGGTGGTGCTGTGTTTTTGATTTGGGTCATTGTGAAATTCCCTGCAGTAATTCCTTTGGTGGTTAGCACAGGTCCCCGTGGCTCAGTTGATGCCAGTAAAGTGTATTGTTTGGGTGCTTTTCTTTATCTAATGGTTTTTCACTTGTCGCCCTGGTCAATCAGATTCCCAGACAACTCGGTAATTACTCCTGAGGCTGTGTCCTTTATTGTCACAATAACAACACAAATCACTTCCCTGATGGCTTTCCACTCACTGGTCAAGTTTTTTTTTTAAACACACAAAAACGGGGTGACACATATATTTATATATTTTTCTCTGCTGTATTTCAATGAATGCTTAGAGATTTGATTCTTATTTCTTCAAAAAATACTGTAGCACTGTTACTACATTTGTTAAACAATGTGATTTTTAGATTTAACTTCTAACTACAAATTCTAAACAGGAAATAGACAAAATAAATGGAAAGATTCTTGTACATGTGGCAAAAGCAGGAGTCTCCAAAGATCTTAGGATAGATGTACCAATATGATATTTTCAGGCCCATATTTCCCAGTGTTTTTGCTCTCCTCACACTGCAGAAATCCTGTCAGGGCAGAAAGAGAAGGAAAGACAAGGAGGCTTAGTAAACAGTTTCTCTTTTTCCGCTGTTGTGTATTTAGTTTGGAGGGCATTTGAAGCGGGCACTTTTTCTGTTGGTGTCTGTAAACAAGCGGTACACAGGGTCTGCTCCTTCAGCATCGGAGGTGGCACACTGAAGAGTGTTTGTCATTTTTTGGACATGGCATTCCCTCTCCCACCCCTTATGAAGGGGAGCGAGAGAGGGAGAGGGATCTCAAATCTGATGGAACGCCAATGGGTGATGAATTATTCCCTGTCTAAGTCCCAGCATCGGCATTATCACAGAGCCTGCCACTGCACTGTGCTGACAGCAGTGACAGCCCCCAGAAAAGATTTAGCGCTGACGAGTGATACTTTCCTAATACATCTCCCGGCCCCTGCCCCTGTGCCAGAGCCCTCCGTAGTTGGTTTTATTCTTCAGATTGTGTTTATTTAAGTGGGAAAGGGGGGCATTTCTACAATTTCAGTGGTACTAGATCACCTCGCAAGTGTGCACACACACACAACCGCAGGTGCATGGGCTTTTTTGACAGTCGGGTCCATTAGGGGGCTCTCGTGCTTAAGAAATGCCTGTTATGTTTTTCCAAGACAACTCCACTAAGGCTTATTTCCCCCCCCCCCCCGCTGTTTTCTCTGTCTCCCCTCTTCTGTTCTCTCCTCTTCTGTCTTCTTCATCTTCTTCTCCTTCCTCTTCCTCCTCCCCCTGCAGAAAAGGTCACGTATCGCCTACAGTGATGAGGTGCGGAACGAGCTCCTGGGGGAAGACGCTGGCTCCTCGGAGAGTCAGGTAAGGTGCTAATCAGGCCCCACTGGTCCCCAGTGTGGGTGGCTGGCCCTGGGTGAGAAAGGGTCAGGGCCTCCCGGGGCACCTCCTAGGGCCACCAGGGCCACCGCAGCATTGGCACCAAGTCATGCGGAAGGAACACTGTTTAATGCAAAGCTGCCCAGGGTCTGAATGGGCTCCAGGCCTGGGCCCAGCATCTGGGCAACGCCAGATTGGGGCAACCCCCCCACAGCTGTTCTCCAGCCGTCTGTGTACTTATCCTCCACCAACACACTATCAGACACACACAAACACATAACCAACCACCTCCCCAAAAACGGTGTCTTTCACACTCCTTTAAACACCAGGGGTGGCGAAACACAATGCAGACACTCAGGATAAATAGGATTTCCAGGTTCAATGTTTATAAGCATTACTATCAAAAAGTCGCTGACAGTTTTGATATTTTACTCATTATAGTTTCAAGTGATATTGAAAATCGTGGAATTTTCTATTATAATTCTATGAAATTACAGTTGAAAATATATTCAAATTCATGAAAAGGTGAAATGGTGAATTTTGTAATGAACATTGAAATGTAATTGATGTTTTATTTAAACTGTGATGAAGTTCAATACATTCAATACAATGGATGACAAACAACAGATAAAAAGCAAATTAGCCATATTTCTTCCGTTGTCACAAAATAAGACAATGCAGTAAACATGGGAAATTAACACTGCCTTCAATAACTGTATTGATTCATTCATATTGAATATGAGAAAGGAAAAACAAACATCTTAAATAGTGATCTTAATTGCTCAAAATATGCCACATGTTCTTTAAACTTTGATTGTTTTGAATGATGTCTGAAGTGCTACATCAAAACACCACATCAACAGCTATGCAAACCGTCTTTTTAACACTTGAAGCACTGCCTATCTCTCACCTGCACAGCTGCCACTCACAAACAGACACTCACAACTCTGACCAGCGTCCTTTGACTAATTATATATTATCCTGTCAACTTTGCAATAGTTGCTGTGTGTCTCAGTTACACATAAAGAAACACCCATAAACACAGAGGGATAAATAAGCACATTTGCACATTTAGTCCCTCAGTGCTTTGTGAAAGTATAGTGAGATGGTCTGCAGCTGAGTGGAGCTAAATAAAGTTGTCTCGTCTTTTTATTTGATAGCTTCCTTATTACCATTTCAATGATGACCCGTGCACTGCACATCTTGCAAACATATGTATCGCTAGCCGAGATGTGTAATTGATATGCATATTCCCTGCAAATTAGTGAGACACAGAAGTGACTCTGACATTTTATACAGAAGTTGGAAGTGGATTTGCTGCCAGAACTGTCACATTCAAGACGGTGATGGTTTCTATCAAAATCTTGTCAAAGGGAGAAGAAAAAAAGAATATGACCCACATTTCAAATATATATATATATTTCCCTTTCATTGAAAACAATTGATGATGAAACTCATTATTGAAATAATTATTCATAGACCTAAGAATATTTTTCATAGGATAGTCATTTGTTTAAACAATGGAAACACCCTGATGAGCTCATCTAGAAGGACAATTTAAGATGCATGCATTTAAAGATGTTTTTAGTCTGTTATGCTGCTTTGTTTAACAATTATATCATTATTTTAAATCATATCACCTCCCTACTATGATATCTCATATTGAATGTTTCTTGAAATACATTGTAAGATAATGAATTTGTCCAGTATTCAAATAATCTATTTTTTTTGTAGAGAGCTGACATGTCAAGGAATGCTGTTGTAGTTTAATTATAATACAGTTGTCTATGTTTTGTCATTCAGCCATAAAGTCATAATCCTCCATGGTTCGCACAAAACCTTTTCTCGAGTGATTTAATAACCCCCAAGGACAAATGGAACGCAAGGGGAGGCAAATTCTCCACATCTAGTAAGACAAATTTAATAAACATATATAAGCAAATGAAAATTGAATACAAAATATAATAGTTATTCTAAAATAAATGGGGAATTTATAGGTCTAGAACAAACTTATGGCATCTTTAAACCCTTGTATTGCTCAGTAACCATAGACTTGTGGTCTGGTGTATAGCTATTCCTTCAGTAGTTGCTTCAGAATCTTGAATGTTCAAAGCATAACATTTCCACTTTATAAGTTGAGTCAATATCAGAATTGCGATGTTTGTACATTGTAAAACACACACACACACACATTCTTCTCTTTACCAGGTGCCATATTTACCTCATTTCCATTTTAAAAACTTCTGGAGATAACACAAGACTTGGTCTTGCTGTGAGTGGAGTGCTCAGGAACTTCAGTTTTTTTTTTTTATCGAACGAGACGGGCGCGATAGAGAGGATGGGAAAAGATGGGGGAGCTGGGGCAAGTCGGTCAATTTAATTCCTGACGATCTGAAAGAGTTCAGGATCATTTCATATAGCCCTGGCTGAGCGGATCATTACCAGTCACAAATCTGTTCGTTACATGGCAAGGATTTATAGCTAGGTAAATAGGGAGCCGTCATAAGTTCTGAAAATGGTGTGTTGCTCCTGCGATAATGGCTAAAGGACGATTTAATAGAGTTCGGCATTTATTCGTTATCTGTATGCGGACAGAGATTGAAATGGCGCTATCACTCTTTTTTAAATAATGTGGTAGTCTACCGTTGCACATTTTTTCCCTTTCTTTCTCACTCGGCATGCAACTCACACACTCAGACACACACACACACCCTACCACACACGAACACTCTACGGAATAGTTTCGATTTCAGTCACAGCAGAAGGCTTGGCCACAAGAGATTGTGCTGGTTTGAGCCGGCATGGACCAGATTTTACAGGCTACAAAGGAAGCAGATTACCACTTGTATCGAATTCTGTATTGAATAAAAAAAATCTTTGTTTGAAAAATCCGCTGATTATCATAACAGAAAAATTGCAGCAGTGCAATTTTGAATACTGGCTGGCATTACAAAAACACAGGGAAAGGCGCTCATGGAGGCGTAATTATAACATTTACAGTTTTCTGTGTTTAACACTTTATTTCATTCAAGCAAAGCTAGCGTTGTGGGTTACGTTTTAAAAGAATGGTAAAGATAAGTAAAAAAAAAAAAAAAAAAAAAAGAGAGAATGCCAAGCACAAAACCCCTCATATAGTTTTAGCAAATCCTCCACGAAGACTTACAATCGGCCAAGCAGCACAAATAAGATAGAACAAGTTTTGTTGGGTTCTCATTGAATTGGACGACAGGGCTGCAGCGAGTGATCGGCAGCTCTGGCTGGCCTGTTCAAACCCTAAATAGCCATGTCTGTAGTGTAGTTTTAAACTTTGGCCCCCTCAATAATGCATTCAACGCAGGGGGCTGTGACCTTCGAAATAAAGGACCGTTTCCAGTCTGCAAAGTGGCCCTTTTTCTCACCGAAAGAAAAAGGGAAGAAAATCATTTTTGTCGCTGCAGAGTTCTCCAAGGCCAGTGGCTCACTAAAATGCAACTCTCAGCAGACAAACATTAAGCAGTTTTACTTTTGCATATTTTCTTCAACTCCTTTTCTTTCATTTTATAACGCATCTGAGATACTATATGGCTTGATAGCGGGGCTGTAATACATTTATTCTCAGACTCTTTGGACATTTTCTTCAGATTTGCCCTTCCATAGTGTTTTCCTTTTTTATACTCTCTTTACAGAATTACAATAATTAATGATTATATATTTGTTATTGGAAATAATTTCCTAATTCAATTGGGGAAGGCTGAATAAAGTACATAAAAGTATTTAAACACCAATCAGACATTTTACTTTGAATTAGGGTGGTAAGAACTGTGATGTTTTGTATATTTAAAATAAATTGACTATTTTTAAGGATAGTTGTCTACAACTGTATATAGCCATATATTATCTAATATATATATATATATATATATATATTATTGAATAGTGACAATAATGCCGATGGAGCCACTCCAGATATGGCTGATATGTTTATTTTCTCTCACTCTGAAATCCTAATAGACATCCGTCAAGAGTAGAATGTAACATTACAGTTACACCGACATAATAGTGCTTATATTGCTCATACATTTTTGCCGACTGGGTCGCTGCGTCTTTGTTAACTCTTCGGTGTGAGCACCTTTCAGAAAACGCTTAAGCGTGGAGGAGCCTAGCCTGTCATTCCTGACGACTGTGGCCACGGCAACCAATAGTTTAACATCAATCCCACGACCAAGCCTCTTCTTTCTTCTCGTCAATCACGTTTATAATTTATGATCCAAGTCCTCCTGCCTCTTTTCTGATAGCAAATTATTTCACACTAAGAAAATTCAAAATGACCACCACATACAAAGTGCGATTAGAGGAGAGTAATGGTGGCCCTGAGCCTCCCTTCAGATCTGCTAACCTTTCATCTCGCCCAAGAAATGGAGATAAAAAAATTCACCTGCAACGGATGACGAATGAAGAAATCTGTCTTTCCCCTCCTCTACTAAATGATGTTGTGTTCTCCATGTCCTTCCCCACATAAAGAGCAGGTTGTGGCAGAAGCATCCTTTTAATAGTGATTAAGCTTGATTAAGCTCAAATTGAATTGTTGCTCTCCTCCAATGTCTGTCTCTCTATTAAAGATAAGGTAACAACAGTAGGACATGGGAATATTTTATATTTACTCTACTTGAATTTGACACTCTCTTTCATCAAAAATGAATAACTAATGCTAAGATTCATTTTTCATGACTCCCAGGTGTCCTAATAATAAGCACTACCGTTATGTATTTATGTATATGTATACACACAGGCGCCCTCACACGGGTATCCAACATAATCCACACAGCAGGCATCTGTATTGCGATACATAAGGTACATGAAATATTGACAGTATGTCACCAATGATGGACACAGTGGCAACAATGGAATGGCTCTACATTTCACAATCTAGAATAAAAAAAGGCATATGTGTATCTTTTTTGCTATTTTGCACAGGGACATATATAAAATAGATATTCCCTCTTTTAAGCTTCTATGCATACTGTACACAAACTGTATTTTCCTACTGTACAGAGTGGGATCTGTTTTTTTTCTCCCTTTTTGACATATCAAGTGTTGTGATGTGACTTCCTTGATGATGCTAGTCGAGCAATCCATTCCCTCTCTTTGTCTAATGTGACAGCGAGAGAACTTGATCTTTGTTTGTTCAAAAAAGTCTGCATGAGTCTCGTGTTTAGCTTCGTTTAATGTGTTTGTCTGTGATTTCTAAATGCTAAACATGCAAACAGATAAATCGTCAAGGTTAATTCGGTACCCAGCCGCATGACTGATCTGCTTCCTGCCATGTCTTTCCTTTTTATCTTTCTCTCACCTTCTCTCTCTATTTCTCTCCCTCTCTCTTTGCTTTCACGTGGCAGTTGATAAAGTTACGTGAAGAGGTAAGTGCCTCTCTGGCTTTCCTGTTTTTAAATTCCTTTCCCCTTTCTGTGCCCTCATCTCTGCAGCCAAAAGGCCAAGGCTATTTGTGAGGTTCTTTTGAGCTTTTACGGGGATGAATTCAATGAAAGCCATTTTCTTTAATAATCTGAAAGATATTATTTCTGATAGCACACTCTTTTCAAAAAAAAAAACATGGGGGAAAAGGCTGGGATAAAGGACACTCCAGGACAGTGTTGCAGGGGGAAACCCTGGGAAAAACCACCCACTATTTTATCAGAAAACGATCAACATCTTTGTGCTCAGCAATCATGGCTGCTCAATATCATGCCTAATTAGTGGATTCCGTATTTTGCCCTTGTTACTTTCATCTAGAACTAACTGTAAGTCTTGTGTAGTAGTAATGCCATTGTTGTTGTAGTTTGTATTTGTGGACCTCTGTAGCTCAGCTGGTAGAGCACGGCGCTTGTAACGCCAAGGTAGTGGGTTCGATCCCCGGGACCACCCATACACAAAAATGTATGCACGCATGATTGTAAGTCGCTTTGGATAAAAGCGTCCGCTAAATGGCATATTATTATTATTATTATTATTATTATTATTATTATTATTATTATTATTATTATTATTATAGCAATAAAGGAGGTGTCGTGGTCAGTGATCAGAAGGGGTGAATGTAAGGCGGTCCGGTACGCTGTACCGGTAAAACCTGAGCCTATCACAATTAATACAACATGCCCAAAAAACTATAGGCTATTACACCATTTGTTTATCATTACTGCATGTCAGCCGCATGAAAGATTAGAGAATTGACGGGAAACTGGGTGGTATACACTCCAAATTATGTTGTGGTTTGAGGAGAACGCTTACATTTTGTCAATGCAGAGATGAGTGGCCGAGACCGAGGTGTGCGTGGACAACAGTGGATGCATCAATTCAAGTGTAGGCCAAATGACAATCGCAGAATTTCATTACACTATATGTAGGTGTTTTGTAACTGATGTCTCTTTCATTCATCAAATTGCGTGTGCACAGTGCACTGTTGGGGTTTGGATGCTGAAATTATTTTGTGAGTGAACAAATGTGCGCGGGTAGCCTACAGGAGCGCCTTTGTTAAGGGATTGTTTGACAATCAGTGAAAACATCATGACTGGTTGTGTTTATACCACATTAAAAGGCAAAGGCAGCATGTCCATAAGGCTAGGGGAAGCTTTCCCTAGAGTAAATTGAATTAAATTGCCAAAATTATATAACCTAATTAGCTTACTCCTGTCTATAAATAAATAAAACTCATTCAAAATAGGCTACTACACCAGAAAGCATGATTTGGCCAAAGAGGATCATTAGCTTCTTAAAAAACTAAAGCTGTGGATTGTTTTAAATCGTATAGCCTACAGTTGGAAGGGCCCGCAATTTGAGCAGCGCGCTCTGCAAATACCAAATAAATAGTTGTTAAGTTGTGACTGTCAGTAAAAAGCAGAGAGATCCAGCCAGGCATATCGCAACATTTTAAAATACAATCGCGGGAAAACTGTTTGGAAAGGAAATAGCTATTGCTGTAAAGAGATGACAATGAAAAGACTCCAATCTGTCTTTAAGTTATCAAAATGTTTAACTTAATTGAGCGAACAGTAGTATAATTAAGATATTAGTTAGATACCTTCTATAGGATATTTCAATGTAATCAATGAATACATTCTGGATTGGTGCTTTTTTCTGGCTTATTTGATCACTTCATCAAAGGAAAGAGATGTTCATATAACAGTACTGCATCTAATGAGACTTTGACGATGAGACGATGATGAAACAGCCTACAGGGAGGAGGTCAAAGACCTGGCAGTGTGGTGCCAGGACAACAACCTCTCCCTCAACGTCAGCAAGACAAAGGAGATGATCGTGGACTACAGGAAATGCAGGGCCGACCACGCCCCCATCCACATCGACAGGGCTGTAGTGGAGCAGGCCGACAGCTTCAAGTTCCTCGGTGTCCACCTCACTAAGGAATTATCATGGTCCACACACAGCAACACAGTTATGAAGAGGGCACGACAATGCTGCTTCCCCCTCAGGAGGCTGAAAAGATTTGGCATCTTTAAAAAGTTCTACAGCTGCTCCATTGAGAGCATCTTGACTGGCTGCGTCACCGCTTGGTATGGCAACCGCTTGGCATCCGACTGCAAGGCGCTACAGAGGGTAGTGCGTACAGCCCAGTACATCACTGGGGGCGAGCTCCCTGCCATCCAGGACCTCTATACCAGGCGGTGTCAGAGGAAAGCTCTAAAAATGTTCAAAGACTCCAGCCACCCAAGTCATAGACTGTTCTATCTGCTACCGCACGGCAAGCGGTACCGATGCGCCAAGTCTGGAACCAACACGACCCTGAACAGCTTCTACCCCCAGCCATAAGACTGCTAAATAGTTAGTCCGGGTAGTTATGGGTTAACTATTTAACTATCTTCATTTACCCTTTTTGCACTCTCTTTTGACTCATAACATACGCTGCTGTTACTGTTTATTATCTATCCTGTTGCCTAGTCACTTTATCCCTACCTATATGTACATGTCTACCTCAATTACCTCATACCCCATGCACATTGACTAGTTACTGGTACCCTGTGTATATAGCCAAGTTATCATGCTCTTAAGGAAATCATGAATGTCATGGATACATTAGGACTAGTCGATATATGGAGGCTTAAATATCCTGACCTAGTGAGATATACATGGCGGAGACTCAATCAAGCTAGTCGTCTTGACTTCTTTCTTTTGTCATTCTCGTTGGCACCAAAAGTTTTAAAAAGTGTTGATAGGGCACAGAATGCGGTCGGACCACCATATAATTGGCATATACAATACTCTTACTGAATTTCCACGTGGTCGAGGATATTGGAAATTTAATCAAAGTCTATTGGATGATAACTTGTTTTTAACTAGGACAGAGGAATTTATAACAGAATTTTTCCGACATAACATAGGTACAGCAAATCCCCTTATTGTATGGGACACTTTTAAATGTACCTTTTAGAGGCCATGCAATTCAGTACTCATCTCGAAAACAAAAGCAATTTAGGTCAAAAGAGTCCATACTAACAAAGGAAATAGAAGGTCTAACAGAACAGATAGGTAGCAATAAAAACTGTAGCATAAAGGCTCATAATAAATTAGAGGAAAAACAAAAAGAAATGGAGAAACTTATTCAAGAAAGATCAAGTGTAATATATTATAAAAAAATAAAGCAAACTGGATGGAATATGGGGAAAAATGCACCATTTTTTTTTTTTTTTTTCATTATCAACATAGAAATGCTACCAAAAATAATTTACTATAACTGGTCACCCATGATTCACCAAATTATATTTTGAAGGAGGAAGCAAAGTACTTTAAGGATCTGTTTTCGTTTCAGTCTTCTACATCTCCTCTAACTGAAGCTAATTGTAGGGATTTTTTTTCCTTCTATTGATAATGTAAAATTAGCAGTCATACAGAAAGACTCATGTGAAGGTGAAATTACAGAGGAGGAACTTCTGGATGCAATTAAAGACTTTAAGTCTGGGAAAACTCCAGGGCTGGATGGCATACCAGTTGAGGTATACCAAACCTTTTTTGATATACTCAGAGGACCGTTATTAGCATGTTTTAACCACTCCTATCTAAATGGAAGATTATCAGACATTCAAGAAGGTCTGATTTCATTATTACTGAAACAGGATACAAGTGGGAAATATAAAGATCCAGTCCATAAAAAAAATTGGAGGCCCCTTACACTTTAGTGTTGTGATGCAAAAAAAAATGCAAAATGTATAGCGCATAGAATTAAAAAGGTATTGTCAAACATTATTCAATTTAATCAGACAGGTTTTTTACATGGAAGATACATTGGAGATAATATAAGGCAAGTACTGGAAACAATAGAACACTATGAAAAATCTGGGAAACCAGGCGTGCTATTCATAGCGGACTTTGAAAAGGCATTTGATAACGTACGACTGGAGTTTATATATAAATGCCTGGAGCATTTCAATTTTGGAGAATCTCTTATAAAATGGGAAGTAACCCTAGGTGTAAAATAGTCAATAATGGCTATTTCTCCAAAAGTTTTAAACTGTCAAGAGGAGTAAAACAAGGTTGTCCACTATCGGCATAGCTATTTATTATGGCCATCGAAATGTTAGCTATTAAAATCAGATCCAACAATAATATCAAGGGATTAGAAATCCAGGGCTTGAAACAAAGGTGTCATTGTACGCTGATGATTCATGTTTTCTTTTAAATCCACAACTTTAATCCCTCCACATTTTCTAACCTTTCTGGATTACAACCAAAGTATGATAAATGTACTATATTATTTATTCGATCGCTAAAAAATACAATTTCTACATTACCATGTAGTTTACCAATAAAATGGTCTGATGGTGATGTGGATATACTCGGAATACATATCCCAAATGAAAATGATCTCACTCCAATAAATGTTAATAGAAAGTTAGCAAAAATAGATAAGATCTTGCTACCATGGAAAGGTTAATAACTGTCTATTTGTGGAAAAATCACCCTGATTAACTCTTTTAGTATTATCCCAGTTTACCTATTTGCTTATGGTCTTGCCAATGCCTAGCAAACAGTTTTTAAAATTATATGAGAAAAAAATATTCAATTTTATTTGGAACCGCAAGCCAGACAAAATTAAACAGGCCTATTTATATAATTAATATGAATTCGGAGGACGGAAATTATTATCTATTAAAGCATTAGACCTACAGTGGGGAAAAAAGTATTTAGTCAGCCACCAATTGTGCAAGTTCTCCCACTTAAAAAGATGAGAGAGGCCTGTAATTTTCATCATAGGTACACGTCAACTATGACAGACAAAATGAGAATCTTTTTTCCAGAAAATCACATTGTAGGATTTTTTATGAATTTATTTGCAAATTATGGTGGAGAATAAGTATTTGGTCAATAACAAAAGTTTCTCAATACTTTGTCATATACCCTTTGTTGGCAATGACACAGGTCAAACGTTTTCTGTAAGTCTTCACAAGGTTTTCACACACTGTTGCTGGTATTTTGGCCCATTCCTCCATTCAGATCTCCTCTAGAGCAGTGATGTTTTGGGGCTGTCGCTGGGCAACATGGACTTTCAACTCCCTCCAAAGATGTTCTATGGGGTTGAGATCTGGAGACTGGCTAGGCCACTCCAGGACCTTGAAATGCTTCTTACGAAGCCACTCCTTCGTTGCCCGGGCGGTGTGTTTGGGATCATTGTCATGCTGAAAGACCCAGCCACGTTTCATCTTCAATGTCCTTGCTGATGTAAGGAGGTTTTCACTCAAAATCTCACGATACATGGCCTCATTCATTCTTTCCTTTACACGGATCAGTCGTCCTGGTCCCTTTGCAGAAAAACAGCCCCAAAGCATGATGTTTCCTCCCCCATGCTTCACAGTAGGTATGGTGTTCTTTGGATGCAACTCAGCATTTTTTGTCCTCCAAACACGACGAGTTTAGTTTTTACCAAAAAGTTCTATTTTGGTTTCATCTGACCATATGACATTCTCCCAATCCTCTTCTGGATCATCCAAATGCACTCTAGCAAACTTCAGACGGGCCTGGACATGTACTGGCTTAAGCAGGGGGACACGTCTGGCACTGCAGGATTTGAGTCCCTGGCGGCGTAGTGTGTTACTGATGGTAGGCTTTGTTACTTTGGTCCCAGCTCTCTGCAGGTTATTCACTAGGTCCCCCCGTGCTCACCGTTCTTGTGATCATTTTGACCCCACGGGGTGAGATCTTGCGTGGAGCCCCAGATCAAGGGAGATTATCAGTGGTCTTGTATGTCTTCCATTTCCTAATAATTGCTCCCACAGTTGATTTCTTCAAACCAAGCTGCTTACCTATTGCAGATTCAGTCTTCCCAGCCCGGTGCAGGTCTACAATTTTGTTTCTGGTGTCTTTTGACAGCTCTTTGGTCTTGCCATAGGGGAGTTTGGAGTGTGACTGTTTGAGGTTGTGGACAGGTGTCTTTTATACTGATAACAAGTTCAAACAGGTGCCATTAATACAGGTAACGAGTGGAGGACAGAGGAGCCTCTTAAAGAAGAAGTTACAGGTCTGTGAGAGCCAGAAATCTTGCTTGTTTGTAGGTGACCAAATACTTATTTTCCACCATAATTTGCAAATAAATTCATTAAAAATCCTACAATGTGAATTTCTGGGAAAAAAATGCTCAATTTGTCTGTCATAGTTGACGTGTACCTATGATGAAAATTACAGGCCTCTCTCATCTTTTTAAGTGGGAGAACTTGCACAATTGGTGGCTGACTAAATACTTTTTTCCCCCCACTGTATCACTAAAAGCTTCAGTCATACAAAAGTTATACTTAAATCCAAACTGGTTCTCTAGCAAATTAGTAAGATTGTCTCACCCCATGTTCAAGAATGGCCTTTTGCCCTTTATTCAGATTACAACCACTCACTTTCAGTTATTAGAAAAGTAAATAATCTCCCAAATATCACTATTTCTAAAACAAGCCATAGAAAGTTGGTTGCAATTTCAGTTTAATCCTCCAGAAACGACAGAACAAATAATATAATATATATACTAAAATATACTAATTGATAAAAATCATTATTCTTTATTAAAAAAAGGTATAATCTTCTTAAATTATATCATAGGTAGGACTGGTGGAGTTATGTCGCACATGCAGCTAACAAAAACATATGGAAATGTCTGCTCTACCCAAAATTACAACCAAATAATTGCAGCATTACCGCAAAAATGGAAGAGGAAAGTGGAAGGGGGGAAAAAGTAAGGAACTTGTCTGTCGGCCCTGCATTAAAGAACATAATTGGTAAAGAATATTGTGATAAATAAAAAAAGTATACCAGTTTCATTTAAGGACCAAAGGATTGACAGCCGTCCCGTATAGATTGCAAAATAATTGGGAAGAGATTTTTGACGTACCAATTCCAATTCCGGATTCAAAACTTAGAATTTTTCCATTTAAATTATTATACAAAATTCTTGCTACCAATAGAATGTTATTTATATGGGGGATACAATCTTCCCAGCTCTGCAGATTTTGCTGCGAGGAGACAGAATCATTAGATCATTTGTTTTGGTACTGTCCATTTGTAGCTTGTTTTTGGTCACAGGTCCAGGAATGGCTGAAGGATTGCAATATTTACCTGGAGCTAACCCTGCAGATAGCACTACTGGGTGATCTGAAAAGTCATAGTCAATAATAATGGTCCTCTGTAGCTCAGCTGGTAGAGCACGGCGCTTGTAACGCCAAGGTAGTGGGTTCGATCCCCGGGACCACCCATACACAAAAAATGTATGCACGCATGACTGTAAGTCGCTTTGGATAAAAGCGTCTGCTAAATGGCATATTATGTTATTATGTTTTGCACAAAAAAATATTTTCAATTTACAATCTGTAGAAACAATGAGAATAGAAGGGTTCAGAACTTTTGTGAAACATCACAATACAGTTGAAAAATATATGGCAAATAGAAATCCAATATGGATGGTGTTAAGAGATAGATGGGAGGTGTTGAATGGAGCTGAAGGATGGGACTAATAACAACAAGATAACTAATGTAAAGCATACTGTGTCCATACTAAGTATATATGTTACAGGTTGAGAGCTTTTGTGAAAGAGCACAGTTAGAAAGATATGGCATATAGAAGCAAACCGGATGGACATCATGAAAATGATTGGAGAGGTTGAGGGTGGAGGAAGTTCAGAAGTAAAAACAAACAAAATAGAATTATTGTAAAATTGACTGTGTTCATAAAATGTATATAGTATGTATAAGCTGGAAGTAGAAGCCTAAGCGTTGTTGTTCACTAGTTTACTCCAAAGTAATAAAGGGAAATATATATTTTTAAAGGAAATGTGTGTGTATGTATGTATGTACACTACCGTTCAAAAGTTTGGGGTCACTTAGAAATGTCCTTGTTTTCGAAAGAAAAACTATTTTTTTGTCCATTTAAAATAACATCAAATTGATCAGAAATACAGTGTAGACATTGTTAATGTTGTAAATGGCTATTGTAGCTGGAAACAGCTGATTTAAAAAAATTAATAATGGAATATCTACATAGGCGTACAGAGGCCCATTATCAGCAACCATCAGTCCTGTGTTCCAATGGCACGTTGTTTGTTAATCCAAGTTTATCATTTTAAAAGGCTAATTGATCATTAGAAAACCCTTTTGCAATTATGTTAGCACAGCTGAAAACTGTTGTGCTGATTTAAAGAAGCAATAAAACTGGCCTTCTTGAGACTAGTTGAGTATCTGGAGCATCAGCAATTGTGGGTTCGATTACAGTCTCAAAATGGCCAGAAACAAATAACTTTCTTCTGAAACTCGTCGTTCTATTCTTGTTCTGAGAAATTAAGGCTATTCCATGCGAGAAATTGCCAAGAAACTGAAGATCTCATACAACGCTGTGTACTACTCCCTTCACAGAACAGCGCAAACTGGCTCTAACCAGAATAGAAAGAGGAGTGGGAGGCCCCGGTGCACAGCTGAGCAAGAGGACAAATACATTAGAGTGTCTAGTTTGAGAAACAGACGCCTCACAGGTCCTCAACTGGCAGCTTCATTAAATAGTACCTGCAAAACACCAGTCTCAACGTCAACAGTGAAGAGGCGACTCCGGGATGCTGACCTTCTAGGCAGAGATGCAACGAAAAAGCCATATCTCAGACTGGCCAATAAAAAGAAATGATTAAGATGGGCAAAAGAACACAGATGCTGGACAGAGGAAGATTGTAAAAGAAAAAGTGTTATGGACAGACAAATCAAAGTTTGAGGTGTTCGGATCACAAAGAAGAACATTTGGTGGAGGCAATGTGATGGTCTGGGGGTGCTTTGGTGGTGGTAAAGTGGGAGATTTGTACAGGGTAAAAGGGATCTTGAAGAAGGAAGGATATCACTCCATTTTGCAACGCCATGCCGTACCCTGTGGACGGCGCTTGATTGGAGCCAATTTCCTCCTACAACAGGACAATGATCCAAAGCACAGCTCCAAACTATGCAAGAAGTATTTAGGGAAGAAGCAGTCAGCTGGTATTCTGTCTATAATGGAGTGGCCAGCACAGTCACCGGATCTCAGCACTATTGAGCTGTTGTGGGAGCAGCTTGACCGTATGGTACGTAACTGCCCATCAAGCCAATCCAAGTACGTAAGTGCCCATCAAGCCAATCCAACTTGTGGGAGGTGCTTCAGGAAGCATGGGGTGAAATCTCTTCAGATAACCTCAACAAATTGACAACTAGAATGCCAAAGGTCTGCGAGGTTGTAATTGCTGCAAATGGAGGATTCTTTGACGAAAGCAAAGTTTGAAGGACACAATTATTATTTCAATTAAAAATCATTATTTCTAACCTTGTCAATGACTACATTTCCTATTCATTTTGCTATATTTCCAATTCAAACTCATTTCATGTATGTTTTCATGGAAAACAAGGACATTTCTAAGTGACCCCAAACTTTTGAACAGTAGTGTATATTTGCGGGGGAAAAAAACATATGTGGGATTGGAAGTGATGCAGACAATTACATTGATGTAAGTTACAATCTATAAAAAATTTAATAAAAAGTTATCGTTACTCATTGTGTATTTATTCCTCCTGTTATTATTTTTCAATGTTTCTCTCTGTATTGGTGGGAAGTTCCCATAAGTAAGCATTTCACTGTTAGTCTACACCTGTTGTTTTACAAAGCATGTGACAAATACAATTTGGTTTGGTTTGATTTTTGGAAATGTCTTTGAAAGCTCTGAATAATCTTGCCTCAGAGTTTACTATTCTCCAACTTTTGTGTTTATGGTTTTGTGTAACATGTGGCCTGTGGAAGCTTTGTCACTGTAATGTGATCATAGAGAGGATCACCTATCTGCTATCCTCGCTCAACAATCTATCACCATCAGCAGGACCCCTTGATGCAACCCCCACCATTGGTACGCCACCATCCTTTACGTTTCTTATAGGATACCGTTGAATAGGCAGAGTGCTTGGTTTTATATTATGAGACTGACAATAGAGGGGCTTGAATTGTCCCTTCTGGTTTGAACCCACATAAACACTGGCTGGGCGTGAGCATGGTTGGTGGCCATGGGCTGCTTGAGAGCTGGTGAAAGACCACATGGGCTGACATGAGATGCAATACATAACTTTATTTGGAGTTTGGTACGCTCAAACATTGGATTCACCATTTATATTCAAACAGACCGCAAACGGCGGTTGTTTCTTCTGATGTACGTTTATTAGCGATATACACTGAGTGTATAAAACATTAGGAACACCTTCCTAATATTGAGTTGCACCCCCTTTTGCCCTCAGAACAGCCTCAATTCGGTGGGGCATGGACTCTACAATGTGTCGAAAGCGTTCCATAGGGATGCTGGCCCATGTTGGCACCAATGCTTTCCACAGTTGTGTCAAGTTGGCTGGATGTCCTTTGGGTGGTGGACCATTCTTGATACACACAGGAAACTGTTGAGCGTGAAAAACCCAGCAGAGTTACAGTTCTTGACACACTCAAACCCGTGCCCCTGGCACCTACTACCATACCCCGTTCAAAGACACAAATATTTTGTCTTGCCCATTCACCGTCTGAATGGCACACATACTGTACACAATCCATGTCTCAATTGTTTCAAGGCTTACAAATCCTTTAACCTGTTTCCTCCCCTTCATCTATACTGATTAAAGTGGATTCTAACAGGTGACATCAATAAGGGATCATCGCTTTCACCAGGATTCACCTGGTCAGTCTGTCATGAAAAGAGTAGGTGTTCTTAATGTATTGTACACTCAGTGTAGGTCTGTATGAACCTGCTAGAGTAAAATCCTCATCACTCATTCTGTTAACTGACCAGATTCCTCTTTTCAATTGTCATTCCGAAACAATAACATGACACATTCCTAATTGTCAACAGGAATATCTATTGCTATCCATTGTTACTTTGAGGTGATTAGATAAACAAAAATATACATTTTAAAGATGAATTGGCCATGCTAAAGCAAAATCTTTTGGAGTATCGCTTTAGGCAACATGATATTTGCATTTCATCTGTCACATCAAATTTATTCGTCACATGCTTCGTAGACTAACAGTGAAATGCTTACTTACTGGACGTTCCCAACAATGCAGAGAGAAAGACAATTTTGAAATAATAGAAAATTAAAAACACATAATAATAAATACACAATGAGTAACGATAACTTGGCTATATACACGGGTTACCAGTACCGAGTCGATGTAAGGTAATTGAGGTAGATATGTACATATAACTAGGAATAAAGTGACTAGGCAACAGGATAGATAATAAACAGTAGCAGCAGTGTATGTGAAGTCAAAGGAAGTTAGTGCAAAAAGGGTCTATGCAGATAGTCCGGGTAGCTATTTGGTTAACTATTGAACTAACTATTTAGAAGTCTTATGGATTGGGGGTAAAAGCTCTTCAGGGTCCTGTTGGTTCCAGACTTGGCGCATCGGTACTGCTTGCCATGCGGTTACAGAGAACACTATGACTTGGGTGGCTGGAGTCTTTGACAATCCTTAGGGGCCTTCCTCTGACTCCACCTGGTATAGAGGTCCTGGATGGCAAGGAACTCTGCCCCAGTGATTTACTGGGCCATACGCACTACCAAGCAGTTGCCAAACCAGTTGCCAAACCAAGCGGTGATGCAGCCAGTCAAGATGCTCTCAGTGGTGCAGCTGTATAACCTTTTGAGGATCTGATGGCCCATGCCAAATCTTTTCAGCCTCCTGAAGGAGAAGAGGTATTGTCATGCCCTCTTCACGACTGTGTTGGTGTGTGTGGACCTTAATAGGTCCTTAGTGATATGGACACCGAGGAACCTGAAGCTCTCAACCTGCTCCACTACAGCCCTGTCAATGTGAATTGGGGCGTGCTCTGACCTCCGTTTCCTGTAGTCCACGATCAGCTCCTTTGTCTTGCTATCGTTGAGGGAGAGGTTGTTTTCTGAGCTTGTGTGTGTTTGTAAGGGCATCTGTGAATGTGTATATGCAGGTTTCTTAGCATTTGTGAATGTTTTTGTTGTATTTCCTGGAGCTGAGTAAAACTATTTATATCAAAGCCTCCATTCTCGTCCATTCATAATTTAGAACCCTCACTACTGTTCTCTCAAGACTTATTTTAATTTGCTTTTGTTTCCCCTTCCCTCCACCTTGACAGAGTGCATTTCCCCTTTGCCCCGGGTCAGGGGGCACCTTTCGTTACCTCACCTGTTCTTCCCCTTTGGAACGGAACGCACTGCTATTTAATTTGGTTTGATTCGCGCCCTCTTCACCATCTCAACCCTTCTGTCTACTCCTTTTCCCTCCCATTCTTCCTGCATTAGAATCAAAGGCTGGCACAGCTTATACACACTTAAGCCCCCTTTTAAAAACTATACTTTTTCCTCAGCTGGAAAACATGTTTAAATATTTAGCACCCATATTCACAGCTGTTTGACACTTGTAATTCCTCATCTTACAAGTCCCAAACAAACCGCAGAGAAGATCACACAGTCAGTCTGAATCACAGCTGTCATCAGTATTCACTTCGACTCTGCCCCCTTATTGAAATAATAAGGAATCATCTGAACTTTGGAAAATGGTGATAGTAACCGCTGGTGTTTGATATTTAAAAAAGGCAGCAGAAAACGGAAGGAATAAATTATTTTGAGCTGCAGCTGCATTGTTCTTGGGCTGTCTGTTAATAACTTAGAACTGAAGTGCGGTTCTCCACGGAAGAAAAAAAATCCCCAAAACTAAATCCAATTGTCAGTTAAAAAGGCATAGGGGGAAATGGGGAAGGGGCGCGCACCAATGCACTCGCAGACGCATAATATTTATCATGTATTGTTTTTAAATCATTTGATGTTTAGCTGCATGAGAAGAAGAACAATTATTTAGATAACAGGCCATTATCATTTCTCTAGGAGATACAGGATATGGTAGGTATTTATTATAGGTCAATGTGTATGCGTCTGTGTATATGCATCTCTGTGTGTGTCTGCGCGTATGAGTGCACGTGTTTGTGTGTTTATTCTTATGATGTTTTGGTGACTCGGCTCCTCTGTCAAAGCCACAGGGGTCAAGGCTTGATATTGCCTGTTGGAGCTCACCAGGAGTGGCCAGCAACTTGGCACTTTACTTAAATGTAGGCAGGGAAGATGCTGACACTGACTGGGTGGCTTAGGGAAATGGACCATCACATTTCTGAAGGATGAAATTCTGCCCTTATTCCATCCTCTTGTCCCATTGCATAAATAGAGAGATGGTTGTACAGGTAAGTTGTGTTTTTTTAGGTTGTTGTCGAATTAAGGTATTAGGTTATGGATTTGGGACCTGTTTAGTACTTATACCTACAAATGCGTTTGGTACCTGTTTCGTGTACGAGGACCACTTTAGTTTGCGGCATAGTACGCTATATATACAAAAGTATGTGGACACCTCTTCAAATTTGTGGATTTGGCTATTTCAGCCACACCCGTTGCTGACAGGTGTATAACATCGAGCACACAGCTATGCAATCTCCATAGACAAACATTGGCATAAGAATGGCCTTACTGAAAAGCTCAGTGACATTCAACGTGGCACCGTCATAGGATGCCACCTTTCCAACAAGTCAGTTCGTCAAATTTCTGCCCTGCTAGAGCTGCTCCGGTCAACTGTAAGTGCTGTTATTGTGAAGTGGAAAGGTCTAGGAGCAACAACGGCTCAGCCGCGAAGTGGTACGCCACACAATCTCACAGAACTGGACCACCGAGTGCTGAAACGCGTTGTGCGTAAAAATCGTCTGTCCTCGGTTGCAACACTCAATACCGAGTTCCAAACTGCCTCTGGAAGCAATGTCAGCACAAGAGCTGTTCGTCAGGAGATTCATGAAATGGGTTTCCATGGCTGAGCAGCCGCACACAAGCCTAAGATCACCATGTGCAATGCCAAGCGTCGGCTGGAGTGGTGTAAATCTCACCGCCACTACCTGCCCCAATGCATAGTGCCAACTGTAAAGTTTGGTGGAGGAATAATGGTCTGGGGCTGTTTTTCATGGTTCAGGGTAGGACCCTTAGTTCCAGTGAAGGGAAATCTTAACACTACAGCATACAATGACATTCTAGACGATTCTGTGCTTCCAACTTTGTGGCAGCAGTTTGGGGAAGGCCCTTTCCTGTTTCAGCATGACATTGCCCCCGTGCACAAAGCGAGGTCCATACAGAAATGGTTTGTTGGGATCGGTGTGGAAGAACTTGACTGGCCTGCACAGAGCCCTGACCTCAACCCCATCGAACACCTTTGGGATGAATTGGAATGCAGAGCCAGGCCTAATCGCCTAACATCAGTGCCTGACCTCACTAATGCTCTTGTGGCTAAATGGAAGCATGTCCCCGCAGCAATGTTCCAACATCTAGTGCAGGGGTCTCCAACCCTGTTCCCGGAGAGCTAACCTCTTGTAGGATTTTGCTCCAACCCCAGTTGTAACTAACCTGGTTCAGCTTATCAACCAGCTAATTATTAGAATCAGGTGTGCTAGATTAGGGTTGGAGTGAAAACCTACAGGACGGTAGCTCTCCAGGAACAGGGTTGGAGATCCGTGATCTAGTGGAAAGCCTTCCCTTAAGAGTGGAGGCTGTTATAGCAGCGAAGGTGGGACCCACGCCATATTAAATCCCATGATTTTGGAATGAGCTGTTCGACTAGCACGTATCCACATACTTTTGGTCATGTAGTGTATGTTAAGATGTCATCTTTGCATTTTTAGGAATAGCTGAAACGTCCTGAGGTTCATTTTATTCTATTTATTTATGTTTTACATTCTCGTGTTTTCTTTTGGTGTCGTCTCGATTATTTCCTGTTGGTTGGTTATATCTCTGGCTGAAGTCGTTATAAGACCGGTGATGCGGTGTTGTTACTGGATCTGTGCCGGCTGGACTGCACTCTCACCTTTTCCTTCAGGTTCCGTCAGCGTCAAACCTGGCTGGGCGCATTATTCTAATGATCCCCCCCACAACTGCTACCACCAGCACATCCCCGAATAACCCCCCACCGAAAAGTAGACAGAACAAGGGAGAGAGAGAGAGGGAGAGAGAAATTCAGGGAAAGCTTTGAAGTGGCTTTTCACCGCAGCGAGTCTGCTGGCCGTCTCCCCGAGACGTGTCACCTTTGCCGAGAGGGAATAGGAAAATCACGTTTCGAATGGTAATGATAACATACTAATCACTTGAGCTCTTTGAAGAACGGGGGAGTGTGCTACTCTGTCAGTATCCCCGGCTGCCTTGTGCTCCGAGGCACACAGCCATGGTCTAGGTGTATTAGCTTAAGCGTTGCATGTCAATGCGTCCCCTCCATCTCCGCTGATCCATAGGGGCTCATTAAGCCGAGCTGACTCCCTTCTCTCTCCCCAAACGGCGCACATAGGTACACTACCACCACCACCATCACACTGCACACCCAGCCACCCACCACCCGCCAACCTCCTCCTCTCTCTCTCTCCCTCCCTCCCTTCCTCCTTCTCACCACCTCATTCTCTCACACCAACGCCCCTCCGCCCCTCCCTCCCTTTAACTATTAAAAGTATTTCTGCAATTTTAAATGACATCTGTCAACCAGCGAGGAGAAGACGGGTAGGAAAAAGAAATTCTGAGGCAGTTTTTTTTGTTTTTTTTAAATCTGTTCCCATCCCTCTGATTGTCAAAGCTTGAAAAGTGGGATGTCGTTTTATTTGATCTATTTTATGTCCTTGGAGTGATTAGCTGGTACATATTTTGACAGCTTCACTAGAACTAGAGATTCCAGTTCTCCTCTCCCTCCCTTTCAAAATGGGTGTAAACCCCTTTCAGAGAGAGTTACCATTCATCTGAGTGGTGGATCTATGGTACATCTATGGTAGTCTTGTTGGGCTTGCATAACATAACTGATGTTAAAGGGGTTCAAAACGTCACACATGTAGGTTCAGTAAAGACATGACTACTGAAAGACTGGAGAATCCCAAGGCAAATTACCTATATGTAGTCCTAGATGTAATTGAGTTCAGGTTATCATGAAAGATGGTACAACCCTTGACTGTGACTTTTCCGCATAACTATCTGAATGGCATTGTGCCATTGTGCCAATTAGGACCATTTATAATGTAATAATTCAATGACATTGAATTTGGCATTGTGCCAATGATGATTAGCAAATAAATGCAAGACCGTTTTCTTTTTATTAAAGCAGCTGATTTTACAAACATATTTCTTGCTTTGCAAACACAACAGTGGTTAAATATGTTTTTGTGAATGTGACAACATTTGTGACTCGGATTGATTAAATTTGTGACCTGCATTTTACGTATTTGTGACTCATTACATTTGTAAGTTGCCCCACATATTTGTGAGTTGCGTTTTACGGTCAGTTTGTGCAGATTAATGATACGTCATCCAGATTTGGACATCCTCAGTTAAAAAATATATAATAATCCTTGCTTTCTTTCCTAATTTCCTTGCTCCCTTTCCTTCCCTAGCACCCTTTCCTCGCCTCCTTTCCTAGTTCCCTTTCCTCCTTTTTTAGCCTCTTTCCTTTCTCCCTTTCCTTCCTTTCCTCCCCTCCTTAGCTTTCCTAGCTCCCCTTCCTTGTTTCCTTTCCTAGCACCATTTCCTTTCCTCTTTTCCTACCTCCCTTTCCTAGCAAAGGAGGAAAGGAAGCTATGAAAGGTGGAAAATAAATGGGGCTAGGAAAGGAAACAAGGAAAGGAAATGGTGGGGAAGCTAGGAGATGAGAGGGAGAGGAGCCAAAGGGAGGAAAGGAAGAAAAGGGAGAAAGGAAAGTGGCTAGAAAAGTAGGAAAATGAACTAGGAAAGAAGGAGAGGATTAGGAAGCTAGGGAAGGAAAGTGAGCAAGGAAATTAGGAAAGGATTCTAAGATGGGAGGAAAGGAAAGAGAGTTAGGAAATGATAGAATGAAAAGAAAGCTAGGAACACGAAGAAGGAGAGGAAAGGAAGGACATGTATCAAGTAAAGGAAACTAGGAAAGATAGGAAAGTAAGCTAGGATACCAAATAGATTCATTTCTAAAAGTAAGTAAATCACAAATATACTCAACAAAAATATACATGCATCAATTTCAAAGATTTTACTGAGTTACAGTTCATATATGGAAATCCGTCAATTGAAAGAAATAAATTAGGCCCTAATCTATGAATTTCACATGACTGGGAATACAGTCATACCTTTAAAAAAAAAAAGGTAGAGGCGTGGATCAGAAAACCAGTCAGTATCTGGTGTGACCACCATTTGCCTCATGCAGCGTGACACATCTCCTTCGCATAGAGTTGATCAGGCTGTTGATTGTGGCCTGTGGAATGTTGTCCCACTCATCTTCAATGGCTGTGCGAAGTTGCTGGATATTGGTGGGAACTGGAACACGCTGTCGTACACATCGATCCAGAGCATTCCAAACATACTCAATGGGTGAAATGTCTGGTGAGTATGCAGGCCATGGAAGAACTGGGACATTTTCAGCTTCCAGAAATTGTGTACAGATCCTTGCAACATGGGGCCGTGCATTATCATGCTGAAACATGAGGTGATGGTGGTGGATGAATGGCACAACAATGAGCCTCAGGAACTCATCACGATCTCTCTGTGCATTCAAATTTCCATCGATTTAAAATGCAATTTTGTTCATTGTCCGTAGTTTATGCCTGCCTGCCCATACCATAACCCCATCGCCAACATGGGGCACTGTGTTCACAACATTGACATCAGCAAACCACTCGCCCACACGACGCCGTACACGTGGTCTGCGGTTGTGAGGCCGGTTAGACGTACTGCCAAATTCTCTAAAACTACGATGGAGGCGGCTTATGGTAGAGAAATAAGCATTAAATTATCTGCCAATTGCATGCTCCCTCAAAACTTAAGACATCTGTGGCATTGTGTTGTGTGACAAAACTGCACATTTAGAGTAGCCTTCTATTGGCCCCAGCACAAGGTGCACCTGTGTAATGATCATGCTGTTTAATCAGCTTCTTGATAGGTCACACCTGTGAAGTGGATGGATTATCCTGGCAAAGGAGAAATGCTCACTAACAGGTATATAAACAAATTCGTGCACAACATTTTAGAGAAATAAGCTTTTTGTTTGTATGTAAAATGTCTTGGATCTTTTATTTCAGCTCATGAAACATGGGACCAACACTTTACATGTTGCGTTTATATTTTTGTTCAGTGTACATTACCAGTCAAAAGTTTGTACACACCTGCTCATTCAAGGGTTTTTCTTAATTTTTACTATTTTCTACATTGTAGAATAATAGTGAAGACATCAAAACTATGAAATAACACATATGGAATCATGTAGTAACGAAAAAAGTGTTAACAAATCAAAATCTATTTTATATTTGAGATTCTTCAAAGTAGCCACCCTTTCCGTTGATGACAGCTTTGCACGCTCTTGGCATTCTCTCAACCAGCTTCACCTGGAATGCTTTTCCAACAGTCTTGAAGGAGTTCCCACATATGCTGAGCACTTGTTGGCTGCTTTTCCTTCACTCTGCGGTCCGACTCATCCCAAACCATCTCAATTTGGTTAAGGTCATGTCATCTGATGCAGCACTCCATCACTCTCCTTCTTGGCAAAGTAGCCCTTACACAGCCTGGAGGTGTGTTGGGTCATTGTCCTGTTGAAAAACAAATGATAGTCCCACTAATCCCAAACCAGAAGGGATGGCGTTTCGCTGCAGAATGCTGTGGTAGCCATGCTGGTTAAGCGTGCCTTGAATTCTAAATAAATCACAGACAGTGTCACCAGCAAAGCACCCCCACACCACCTCCTCCATGCTTTACGGTGGGAAATACACATGAGGAGATCATCCGTTCACCTACTCTGCGTCTCACAAAGACACAGCGGTTGGAACCAAAAATCTCCAATTTGGACTCTAGACCGAAGGACAGATTTTCACCGAACTCATCCTCTGCAGCAGAGGTAACTCTGGGTCTTCCATTCCTGTGGCGGTTCTCATGAGAACCAGTTTCATCATAGCGCTTGATGGTTTTGCGACTGCATTTGAAGAAACTTTAAAAGTTCTTGAAATATTCCGTATTGACTGACCTTCATGTCATGTATTTTTTGTATCCCTCCCCCACCCCCCTTTTTTCCCCAATTTCTTGGTATCCAATTGGTAGTTACAGTCTTGTCCCATCGCTGCAACTCCCGTACGGACTCGGGAGAGACTAAGGTCGAGAGCCGTGCGTCCTCCGAAACACAACCCAACCAAGCCGCACTGCTTCTTGACACAATGCCCGTTTAACCCGGAAGCCAGCCACACCAATGTGTCGGAGGAAACACCGTACACCTGACGACCGTGTCAGCGTGCACTGCGCCCGACCTGCCACAGGAGTCGCTAGTGCGTGATGGGACAAGAACATCCATGCCAGCCAAACCCTCCCCTAACCTGGACGACGCCCCATGGGTCTCCCGGTCGCGGCCGGCTGCGACAGAGCCTGGACTCGAACCAGGATCTCTAGTGGCACAGCTAGCACTGCGATGCAGTGCCTTAGACCACCTTCATTTCTTAAAGTAATGATGGACTGTCATTTCTCTTTGCTTATTTGAGCTGTTCTTGTCATAATATGGACTTGGTATTTTACCAAATAGGGCTATCTTTTATATACCACCCATACCTTGTCACAACACAACTGATTGGCTCAAACGCATTAAGAAGGAAATAAAATCCACAAATTAACTTTTAAGAAGGCACACCTGTTAATTGAAATGCATTCCAGGTGACTACCTCATGAAGCTGTTTGAGAGAATGCCAAGAGGCAAAGGGTGGCTATTTGAGGAATCTCAAATATTAAATATACAGTTGAAGTCGGAAGTTTACATACACTTATGTTGGAGTCATTAAAACTAGTTTTTCAACCACTCCACAAATTTCTTGTTAACAAACTATTGTTTTGGCAAGTCGGTTAGGACATCTACTTTGTGCATGACACAAGTAATTTTTCCAACAATTGTTTACAGACATATTATTTCACTTATAATTCACTGTATCACAATTCCAGTGGGTCAGAAGTTTACATACACTAAGTTCACTGTGCCTTTAAACAGCTTGGAAATTGTGTCATGGCTTTAGAAGCTTCTGATAGGCTAATTGACATCATTTGAGTCAATTGGAGGTGTACCTGTGGATGTATTTCAAACTCAGTGCTTATTTGCTTGACATCATGGGAAAATCAAAAGAAATCAGTCAAGACCTCAGAAAAAAAATCATAGACCTCCACAAGTCTGGTTCATCCTTGGGAGCAATTTCCAAACGCCTGAAGGTACCACGTTCATCTGTACAAACAATAGTATGCAAGTGTAAACACCATGGGATCACACAGCCGTCATACCGCTCAGGAAGTTAAAGCTTGGCCGTAAATGGGTCTTCCAAATGGACAATGACCCCAAGCATACTTCCAAAGTTGTGGCAAAATGGCTTAAGGACAACAAAGTCAAGGTATTGGAGTGGCCATCACAAAGCCCTGACCTCAATCCTATAGAAAATGTGTGGGCAGAACTGAAAAAGCATGTGCAAGCAAGGAGGCCTACAAACCTGACTCAGTTACACTAGTATGAAAAATGTATGCACTCAATAACTATAAATCGCTCTGGATAAGAGCGTCTGCTAAATGACTAAAATGTAATATAAATGTAAAGGCAATGCTACCTAATTGAGTGTATGTAAACCTCTGACCCACTTGGAATGTGATGAAATAAATAAAAGCTGAAATAAATCATTCTCTCTACTATTATTTTGACATTTCACATTCTTAAAATAAAGTGGTGATCCTAACTGACCTAAGACAGGGAATTTTTACTTTCACTTAAATGTCAGAAATTGTGAAAAACTGAGTTTAAATGTATTTGGCTAAGGTGTATGTAAACTTCCGACTTCAACTGTAATTTGATTTGTTTATCACTTTTTGGGTTACTAAGTTATTCCATATGTGTTATTTCATAGTTTTGATGTCTTCACTATTATTCTACAATGTAGAAAATAGTAAAAATAAAGAAAAACCCTTGAATGAGAAGGTGTGTCCAAACTTTTGACTGGTACTGTACATAAAATGCAGGTCATAAATGTAATCCGTTGCCTCCCGAGTGACGCAGCGGTCTAAGGCACTGCATCGTAGTGCTTGAGGCGTCACTACAGACCAAGGTTCGATCCCAGGCTGTGTCACAACCGGCCGTGACCTGGAGTCCCATAGGGCGGCGCACAATTGGCCCAGTGTCGTCCGGGTTAGGGGAGGGTATGGCCGGTGGGGGCTCTAGCGACTCCTTGTGGCAGGCTGGACGCCTGCAAGCTGACGACGGTCGTCAGTTGAACGGTGTTTCCTCCAACACATTGGTGTTGCTGGCTTCCGGGTTATGCGGGCGGGTGATAAGATGCGCGGTTATGCGGGTCATGTTTCGGAGGACGCATGACTCGACCTTCATCTCTCCCGAGCCCATTGGGGAGTTGCAGCGATGAGACAAGATAGTAATTGGATATCACGAAATTGGGGAGAAAAAGGGGGGTAAAATACAAAATAAAATAAAATATATGTAATCCGGGGAGTCACAAATCATTTTGGATTTCATCACATTTTGGACCACTGTTTTTTTCAGAGCAAGAAACATGTTTCTAAAATGTGCTGTTAATACGAATAATTTATTTGCGAATCATCATTTGTTTTTGTTAATGATGACTCATATGATTTTGGATCATGACATATGTTTGTGAAACTACACGGGCATATTTACAGACTGTGATTTTTATTTAAAAGTTGCATTCTGTATTTGCAAAATATATATTAAATGTTTTGAGAGAAATCTATCCCCATAATTCAGGTCCAAAAAGTCACTTTCCAACCACTTCTAACAGGGGCAAATACAGTACCAGTCAAAAGTTTGGACACATCTACTCATTCAAGGGTTTTTCTTTATTTTCTTATTTTTCTATATCCGTAGCTTAGTGGTTAAGAGTGTTGTGCCAGTAACCGAAAGGTCGCTGGTTCTGATCCCCGAGCCGACTAGGTGAAAAATCTGTCGATGTGCCCTTGAGCAAGGCCCTTGAGCAAGGCACTTAACCCTAAATCGCTCTGGATAAGAGCGTCTGCTAAATGACTAAAATGTAAAATGTAATATTATGGCAAGAACAGCTCAAATAACCAAAGAGAAATGACGGTCCATCGTTACTTTAAGACATGATGGTCAGTCAATACGGAACATTTCAAGAAATGTAAAGTTTCTTCAAGTGCAGTCGCAAAAACCATCAAGTGCTATGATGAAACTGGCTCTCATGAGGACCGCCACAGGAAAGGAAGACCCAGAGTCACCTCTGCTGCAGAGGATAAGTTCATTAGAGTTACCAGCCTCAGAAATTGCAGCCCAAATAAATGCTTCACAGAGTTCAAGTAACAGACACATCTCAACGCAGTCTCCTTTTCAGAGGAGACTGCTTGAATCAGGCCTTCATGGTCGAATTGCTGCAAAGAAACCACTACTAAAGGACACCAATAGGAAGAAGAGACTTGCTTGGGCCAAGAAACACGAGCAATGGACATGAGACCGGTGGAAATCTGTCCTTTGGTATGATGAGTCCAAATTGGAGATTTTTGGTTCCAACCGCCATGTCTTTGTGAGACGCAGAGTAGTTGAACGGATGATCTCCGCATGTGTGGTTCCCACCATGAAGCATGGAGGAGGTGGTGTGATGGTGCTTTGCTGGTGACACTGTCTATGATTTATTTAGAATTCAAGGCTAACTTAACCAGCATGGCTACCACAGCATTCTGCAGCGATACGCCATCCCATCTGGTTTGCGCTTACTGGGACTATCATTTGTTTTTCAACAGGAAAATGACCCAAAACAC
The DNA here is from genome assembly GCF_964263955.1 of Coregonus lavaretus. Classification (NCBI taxonomy): domain Eukaryota; kingdom Metazoa; phylum Chordata; class Actinopteri; order Salmoniformes; family Salmonidae; genus Coregonus; species Coregonus lavaretus. The sequence goes on along the minus strand of NC_140012.1, from coordinate 11,685,226 downwards.
ACCTCCAGGCTGTGTAAGGGCTATTTTGCCAAGAAGGAGAGTAATGGAGTGCTGCATCAGATGACCTGACCTCAACCACAATCACCCGACCTCAACCCAATTGAGATTGTTTGGGATGAGTCGGACCGCAGAGTGAAGGAATAGCAGCCAACAAGTGCTCAGCATATGTGGGAACTCCTTCAAGACGATTGTAAAAGCATTCCTCATGAAGCTGGTTGAGAGAATGCCAAGCGTGTGCAAAGCTGTCATCAAGGCAAAGGGTGGCTACTTTGAAGAATCAAAAATATATTTGGATTTGTTTAACACTTTTTGGTTACTACTTGATTTGATATGTGTTATTTCATAGTTTTGATGCCTTCACTATTATTCTACAATGTATAAAATAGTACAAATAAAGAAAAACCCTTGAATGAGTAGGTGTGTCCAAACTTTTGACTGGTAATGTATGTATGGAAAGTTTTGTTTAAATCAAAGGTGTGCGGTGAAAAAAGTGATTGAAATCAAATGGAACAACCTGTCTTTCAGAAAATAATGGCTTGCTATAGATGTTGGCTATGGCATTCACTGATATTGTTGATGCCAAATGTAAAATTCCATTACAACTCCTACTAGTATGTAGATACACAAAACACCTCTCTTTGAAAAATTATCAAATCGCTCACTTGCTTATTTACGAAACACAAAGTACCTTGATACCCCTTTAGAACTACTGTATATCGTTTCAATGGGCAGCCTTGTCAGTTGTTGATAGCTATGAATAAGTCAACATACAATGCACTCTGTGTACAAGGCTTGATATGCTGTTGTGAGATGTATTCTGTAACTGGAACTCATGGTTGTAAGGGTTACTGTTAGTCAATACAAGGATAATCTAGGATAGTAAGTGGCCAGTACTAACTGGTCAGCACCGGTATAGGTCTGCTGAACACGTACTGATTGCACATGCCGTGTAAGATTACCTTTATTCCATGATTATCAATGTATCTCAGTGTCCATTTGTTTATGATGTAAATGTCACTGGTCCTTGTTTATATGATTGCATGGTACATGTCGCTGGTGTGTATTTTGCTTTATGTTTATTCAGCCTTCAGTAATTATGTTAGGCTAATGTTACGGTTCAGTACTCACTTTTTACGTAATACACTTCCAAATTCATTGGCATGATATGGTCCTATGGTCACCTCTGAGGTGCTCTACTTGGTCTGTCATCATCCATTTGCCACACCAGTAGAACCTTCTAGAAAGCAAATACATTAGGAGAGTAAATGCGTTTTATTTCCACTTTAATTAGGGGTTTCTCCTTAATTCCAGAGCCATCGCGTTGACAGGTTATTTTATTTTACTTGAAAGCTGCAAATGATAATTTATTACATCTCAATTAGCTCTTCCTCCCTCCCTCAACTTTGTCCTCCACGCTAAATGTGAAGTAATGAGTTGCAGTAGACTCTGAACAAGACGAGGAGGGGAAATCTCAATTAAGAAAGAGAATAACCTTCTGGTGATTCTCATTTTAATATTGAATAAGAATAGATACTTTATTGTACTTGTAGTTTTTTTAAATGTTTTTTTGCAGTAACAACTGTGCCATATGCCCCCAGCTCAACATGCATGTTACCGATATTTCACCGGCTACACATGGTTGTTAATGAAGAAATTGGAACTGGCCAGTGTTATTGCTGTTGTGGTGGTCTGTGTATGGTGACAGTGTTGAGATGTTTCTCTGAAACACTTCCCAGCCCTCTCAATCATTATTTTTCTGTCTCGTTTTTCTCCAATTTGTTTTAGAGAGCACATCTGTTGGACAACACAGAGAAGCTGGAAAGGTCATCTCGGAGGCTGGAAGCTGGCTACCAGATAGCAGTGGAAACCGGTATGCATTCTGTTTGGATGGTGGGGGGTGGGTGAGTGAGCGACAGCAAATTGTCTCGCTCGTACGTGAGGTGGATAGAGAGAAAAAAATAAATACAAAAACTCCTTGACGACTGGTGACATTTTCAGGAGCACATCAAAGGCAAGCAAGGGAGAGAGAGGTGTACGGGCGACAGGGCAGGCGCCGCTGCTCCTTGTTCGGCTCCCGGAAAAACACACGCTCTTCTTCTCCCATGCATCTGTGTGGCTGTGTGTGTGAGGTGTTTTTTATAGCGCCAAAAAGACAGGGGTCTACTGAAATAAACAACATCAGCGTTTTCCTCCACTAGTTCTTAATTTAGAGAACCAAACAAGCACAATAAACATCACTAAATAAATCGCCCATCTAGAACAGAAAATCATGTGTTTTCCTCATTATCAAGGTTAGTTTTTATCTTTAAATATAGAGAAATTAGCTCATTTGAATTTGAATTAGAGTAAGCCAGTTATCTTTGTTTTTTTCTCCTCCTGACTGTCACAACATTATTGAGTCACAGTGTATTCCTTGGAGAGATATCAAAGCTCATTCTTGAAGTATCAACTGGCTTTCTCTGGCTTCCGCTGTAGTTTTGAAAAAGTTTATTAATTTACACTATAATGGAGGGGTGGCGCGCTTGTACGACATCGACAGATTTAATAATTTAAGTAGAGAAAGGGGTGCACAGACCACTGCCTTTTGATGTTCAGTAAGTAGAACTCACAAATTCATAAATACAATCTGCATTCTCTGCTTAAAAATGTTGTTTCATATGATTCTCTGATGATCTCCGAGACTTATATTATTCCTGTTTTCACCGTGTCAAACTCTGTGGCAGCCCGTATTTTGATTCCATTCATGTATTTCAGTTGAATGGCTCTTTTTTTATGTTTTGTCACGTTGGTTGGTGTTAAAGAAATGATCCGTATTCTAACCGTGTTCTGGGCCCAGTACTTTCCACAGTAAGGGCTACTCATGCGCCCTCTGAACCCTCATCGCCAGTGGTCGGCTGATCTGCTCTGTGTGTGCGGCTAACTGAGAACAATGGTTGTTTATCCTGGGGTCTGGTCCCACACACACTGCTCACTGCTCAGGTCTACACCAGCAGTGGGTTGCTTGGGGTTTGGTGGGGTGTGAGCCTTTGTCACCTCGTGTTTAATCTGTGACCCCCCTTCACCCTCCTGTCGGCCCCGGCCCTCCGCTCAGATGCACAACCTGAAACAACAAATGCTCAGGGAGAACCAACGCTGCGAGACAACAACTAGGTACCAACAGCCGAGTCACGTTGGGAACACTGTCAGACCACAGACAACAAACAATCTTAGAACTCCAATGTGTTGAGACCCCAGACATACAAGAAATACAGTGCCTTCAGAAAGTATTTACACCCCTTGACTTTTTCAAAATGTTGCTGTGTTACTGCTTGAATTAAACATTTATTAAATTGACATTTTGTGTCACTGGTCTACACACAATACCCCATAATGTCAAAGTGGAATTATGTTTTTAGAAATTAATTTAAAAAATGAAAAGCTGAAATGTCTTGAGTCAATAAGTATTCAACCCCTTTCTTATGGCAAACCTAAATAAGTTCAGGAGCAAAAATGTGCTTAACAAGTTACATAATAAGTTGCATGATTTTTGAAGGACTACCTCATCTCCGTACCCCACACATACAATTATCTGTAAGGTCCCTCAGTCAAGCAGTGAATTTCAAACACAGATTGAACCACAAAGACCAGGGAGGTTTTCCAATGCCTCGCAAAGAAGGGTAGATCGGTAAAAATAATACAGAATAAAAGTATTCCAAAACATGCATCCTGTTTGCAACAAAGCACTGAAGTAAAACTGCAAAAAATGTGGCAAAGAAATTAACTTTAAGTCCTGAATAAAAAGCGTTATGCTTGGGGCAAATACAACACAACACATTACTGAGTACCACTATTCATATTTCCAAGCATGGTGGTGGGTGCATCATGTTATGGGTATGCTTGTCATCAGCAAGGACTAAGGAGTTGTTTAGGATAAAAAGTAACTGAATAGAGCAAAGCACAGGCAAAATCCTAGAGGAAATCCTTGTTGAGTCTGCTTTCCAACAGACACTGGGAGACAAATTCACCTTTCAGCAAGACAATAATCTAAAAGACCAAGGCCAAATATACACTGGAGTTGCTTACCAAGATGACTTTGAATGTTCCTGAGTGGCCTAGTTACAGTTTTGACTTAAATCGGCTTGTGTAGCGATGATCGACAACCAACTTGACAGAGCTTGAATAATTTCTTAAAGAATAACGTGCAAATATTGTACAATCCAGGTGTGCAAAGCTCTTAGGGACTTACCCAGAAAGACTCACAGATGTAATCGCTGCCAAAGGTGATTCTAACATGTATTGACTCAGGGATGTGAATGCTTATGTAAATGAGATATTTCTGTATTTAATTTTCAATACATTTGCTAAAATTCCTAAATCTTATTTTGACTTTGTCATTATGGGGTATTGTGTGTCAATTTTAATGAATTTTGAATTCAGGCTGTAACACAACAAGTATATAAGTCAAGGGGTATGAATAATTTCTGAAGGCAGTGAATATGCACTGAGAACACAAACATTGACTAGTGGTCATTCATCCCAGGTGGTTTGTGAATTGAAGTGGCCAACTGACCCCTTTTGTCAAGTTTGCCTGCATCCAGTAGCGTTTTGAACTAATGCATACTGCATATTTACATCGGACAATCACACCACCACAACACATGAAATTCAGTGGAGAAATTCAGATTAATAATTTTGTTTTATGTTTTTCATTGTATTTCAGTGTTGACAAGATTCACTGAAGATTTTTAAAGATTTTATTTTGTGAAAGTGCCCAATTCACTTGTTTGGCCTAGCAAATGCCCCATTCAGTTCTCGCTTTCAAACTAAAAGCGATAATGATACGAGTATTTTATTCATCATTCTGAAGCATAAACATTTCTACATTTTAAGATTGCTTAAAATGGATGAAGGATATGCTTTGAAATGTTGAATGTCGGGGTGTATATTGTCTAAAAAGGGTTAAAGAATAATCATTTGTGCATTGTGTTTGTCCAATTGAAGACTTACTCTGGTAGTAAATACACTTTGTTACAAGAAACATTAACTCTTCTTAAGCGGCTAATAAAAGTGTCCTTAGTGAAGAACAGTTAGTGTAGCTATTTCACAATAATTCAAAGTTGCCCTCCAAATCCACACAATATATAATTATGTACTGTAATTGACCAATGGGGAGAACATTTTTATTTAAAGACAGTTTCTCTTTTCTTTGAAAGTGAGAGATCCTGAACAAAGGCAGAAAAAAAGATGGAGCTCCAACTGCTGCTTGCCCCCTTTACTTTGGCATCGATAACATTCCACTTAATGACCACAAATCAAAAAAGCCAGGGTACCATAAGGTCACTTTATAAAAAAAGATGTCCTCTCAGTTCTTTGAAATGGTGAGTCTTCACAGAATATCATTTTAGATCATTTATTTTAGCAGTTTTTTTATTACTCGCTCTCCAGTGTATTTTGGGAAGCGCAGGCTTGCCAAGAGCACTGAAAGCCCTTTGAGGGATATTGAAAAGGCTCTGTGGACATGCCGAGCTATTTACCACACACACCCTTAAGAACCAGCCTCTGTTTGTCTCATAAATAAAGTATAGGACTTCATTAGTGGAGGGCACAGACTTAAAAGGCGTGCATATGAACATGCAGACGGAGGGCTATCCTGTTAAAGAAAGCCCTAAGTACAGGAGGAGGGCATGTAGTTAGCCAATTTAAACGCATTTGAATCAAGGGTGTCTACAAGCCCAAAATGTGAGGAGGCTAGACTGACTCCAAATCAAAGAGGTCAGATTCTGAGGCACAATTTGACTTTTTGAAGATGTGAGAGGGGTCTGATTGGACATGTTTAGAGATAGATGGCATGTCAGATGATTTTTAGATGTACTGACAAGCTCTCTCCCCTTGATTAGAATCAATTGGGGTAGAGTTAGTTTTGTAACACAATACTGGCTTCCTTTGAAGTGCAAACACTTACAGTATTTCTAAACACTAGACACACATGCATACTCAATAGATTATTGACCTAAAATAATAATTTTTGAGAAAATAAAGAGAAATACCCTCACACTGTTTAAACTTAAGATGCTTCAGGGAGTACATTTTTTATAGCGTGTACGTTTGTTAGATGGCACACTTCTTTTGTTTTTAAGTAATATTTTCCCATCTATGATTTGACAGGCATATTATTGTACATGTATTGGATATTAAGGAGCCCTTTTTGGACTTTCATTAGAAAAAACAGAGGCCTCTAATCTTGGCTCCACCAAAATGTCAACCCCCTTTTCCCCTTTTAAAGCTCAGCAGTCGAAACAAAGCAAAGCAACTGAAACAAACAACAAAGTGGCCAAAACAAATAAAAGAGAAACTCAAGGGGCCAGCGATGAGGCCGAGATCGCTCCTCGGCTCGCGGCCCTGGTGTCGGGGCCCTGATCGATGGGGGAAAATGAAAACAGCTCATTAGGGATTGATTTCAGCCCTGTTTAGATAAGCAGAGAGGGTCAGGGCCCGGCCCCTGGTGGCCCCTCGGCAGCCCAAAGTTCACTCTGTGCCAGGTAGAGAGCAGCACCGCAGGCCATCAACTTTATTAGCACTGAGATAAGCTGATTAGACCTTGTCAATCAAAGGTGCCAATGACTCAATCGACATCCCCAGCCTTTCTTTTTCTTCCTTTCTCTTCCTCTCTCTCTCTCCCTCCCACTCTCCCTTGCTTTTTATGATAAATCATTGAAGCGACCAACAAAGCAGTAGGCAGACATCGTGGGCTAAGCTAAGCAGCCCTGCAGTTGTCACCAAGGCAGACGTGCAAGGACCCTGTGATGATGTGACGACTATATTAAAGATTAGATCAATTTGTTTTAGAGCAGTTTGATTTCCAACTGCAGCGGTATTAAAAGCATGGGGAAGAGAGGGAGGGAGAGAGCGTATAGATCGTCGTCATCGAACATGACTCCAGCAGCAGAGCACAGGGTGTCGGGACACAGATAACTAAATAGATAAATGATGTGATGGAGAAATAAATAAATATGTTTTGTAAACATAAAAATGTCCTCAGCTCCCGTTTGAAGCAGAGCATGGCTTTGAGCCTTGCTGTGAGTCCATGGGTGCTGGAGTGGCCCAGTAACACGGCTCACGCTTGTCCCCGGCTTGCACTATCTCCCCCCTCCATCTTAGTCCTTTCTTTCTCTGTTTCTCTTCTCACTCTTCATTTCTCCCCGTTCTGTCTTAAGATCAGACTTTATCATTCTTTTGGTGTTTAGCTACCAAAGTGATGCTTGTGCTTCAAATCCTTTTGGCTAAACACTTAGCAAATGACATAACAAGCTATATTTAGCAATACCCAGAAATATTTTTAGGACTGTGTTTTAACATAGAATGTTATTTTCTTGTTCTCTTCTTATGAGACGAAGCACATTTATAACCCATGTTGACAGGTTTTGTGCTATTTGGTACAGAAGACAAAATCTTACAAAAAAATCTGAAACAATATCTGTCAATGCCATTTAGCATCATAATATAATATCTAGCTACATTGGGTCTTGGGCAAAGAGAAAAGGCAAGGTGAAAAAGGGTAATATTCTGGTAACTGGCCAAAATAGAGGTTTCATTTTTATCTTGATTTCAGAAACAAAAGTATAATTTAAGTTATTTGTCAGATAATCTAGTTAGTCACAAAATAGTATACTTAAGTAAAAAATGCTCTATTCTCATAATGTTGATAACAGTGAAAATGTAAGTTATGAATCTGTTGATCTGTTGATTTCAGTTTGAATAGCTTACATTGTGGCGTTGTTTATATGGTTCTCTTTGTCTCTAGCTTTAAACTGTGTGTCATTGTTTGAAGGAAATGTAGTTTATTAGAATTCCCATTAGCTATTGTACATGCAGCAGCGACTATTCCTGTGGTCCACATAAAACATACAAATACATGACAGAGTACAGAACAGTTATAGACAAGAACAACAAAATATATTATTACATAATAATACAAATACAAAGTAATACATTGTCAAGACACCAAGATAAACTATTTACACACTATTCATATATGCATATGCATATTCATCTATTTCTATATTTATATACATTACATTTATATTACATCTTTATAAAGAGGAGAGGCGCTGTAATACAATGTTTTTTATCTGTTTTTTCTTTTAAAGCTAAATTAACATTAAAGCCAATCACGTGGTAGGGTGGGGTAGTTTTTGTATTTACTAAATGTATTAAGAGCAAATATTTTGGTATCACATCCAAATAATAGATATATGTTTATCCAAGAAGTAGTTAATTGATTAATACAATGTATTTAGATCATTTACACATACATTGTGCCGTCTATGTTGAGATATACCCATTGTAGATCCCTTTCTTAGGAATGTTGTCTCTATCTCCACTTCTGCTTTAGTTTATTCATTCTGTGGCACAATGTCATTTTAATATTTCAGTATGTTCTTATTCATTTGTCTTTTATAAGGACAGTTTGCTAAAGTGGATTTCCTCGAGGTATAGCATATTAAATAACTTCGTTTTTTGTAGTCTGATAAAATCTGAATGCTGTGGTGTGTTTCAAAAAGAATAGGAAGTTATTTGATAATTGTTTGATTCATGGCGCTGAGAGCTGAGACTTAAATATTTCACAGCTCGAGTTTGCAGTTATGCAGAAAGGAGGCCTTTTATTAAATATATTTTAGGGGGAAATGTATTTGTCTTTTGTCTCAAGGAAAGAATTCAATTCTAAGAAATATAGACGAATATAGCCCGAAGCTGTATTTCCGACATATATAATGGCCTTAACATATAGCCTAACATTTTGCTTTCAGTAAATCTACCCACGGGTGAGCTGTTTATCGGTAAACCCCCCCCCCCCCCCCCCCCCCCCCCGGTGGATGAAAGGCCTCGTAATAATGATTTTTTTCTCTCCTAATCGGGCCTTGTCAGCGAGGCGTCTTATCGTGGCGAGGAAAATGACACCGATCCTATCGAAGAGCCCGAGTCCGAGTCGGAGGCGTGTGTCCCCCCACCCCCCTCCCCCCCAATCATGGCCGGCCGCGGCCTCGCCATATCTAGCGCTGCCACAAACGGCGAGCGCCGCTTTTTTCATGTGGACTTCAAAAACGACGCGAGTCATTAAAATTGCACCCGCATTTGGCTGCGGGTGTCAGCCGCTCCAGAGCGAAAATGCGATGTGGGAAGAGGAGACTCGCTAAATGTGCTAATTCCTTCCTCACATGTTTACGGCTTAATTTTAATCGGTTTGAGGGAGGAGGAGGAGGGGGGAAAACTTTGGGTGGGGAGGGGCAATGAGAGCCTCACATTGCAATAAATCGCCATTATCTTTGACACCCTAGGACTCAGCTGTTCCAAGGATTTAGGGGTCCACTGGCAACAGTGTATATTGTGGCACACAAAAAGTGTTTACGCTTGAACTGTGGTAGCTAAGGTGCAATCGCTGGTTTCAGCCTGCACAGACAAAGGCCCGACTCGACACAATGGCCAGCCAGCATACGGACCCCTCAATGCAAGAGCTCAACCAACAGACTTGAGTGTATGTCGCTCTGGATAAGAGCGTCTGCTAAATGACTAAAATGTAAAATGTATGTGAGGTTCATCTGTGTGTTTGCTTGTCTGTCTGTCTGTGGGTCCGCAGGTGTTTTTTCGCAAGAATCTGACTTGCGATGTTAGCTCAAGTTAAGTGGACTCATTGAGGCGGCCATATCAGAATGAAGCTAGTGAGATGTTTGTGAGAAATGAAAGTGACCAGTTGTCATAGATAGCCTATCCAGAATTCATGAGTGAACAGAATACTTCCTGCTCCAGTTAGTTCCATTATTACTGCTAGCATAGCATTCTGTTAGCAGCCCATTTAGTCTGCAAAGTGGATCCTAACAAGGATCAACGATGTTACGAGAAAGCGGTGGATCTACAGTAATTAGACTTTTAGTAGAATGATAAGCTTCAACAAAGAGCATGCTTTCTATCAACATAACTAGAGTCTTAAAGTAATGATTAGCCTATAAAGCTTAGACTGGAAGGAAAGACCTCTGAGCATGTTCTTCTTCTTAGTGCAGCATTGCACTAAGAAGAAGAATGTAGCTCAGTTGGTAGAGCATGGCGTTTGCAACGCCAGGGTTGTGGGTTCGATTCCCACGGGGGGCCAGTATGAAAAAAATTAAAATATATAATGTATGTACTCACTAACTGTAAGTCGCTCTGGATAAGAGCGTCTGCTAAATGACTAAAATGTAAATGTAAATGTAATTGCAATAAGGAAGGTTAACCCCTTCAAGTACAGAAGGCAACATTACCAAAAGAAGGATAAAACCCATGGAAGGTCAACAAATCATCCATTGGATTCATGTAAACAGCAATATCATTCATTATTACGTTGATATAAATGATACATAAGTCCACTTAAACAAAACAAATATTTGATTTTTTAAAAACATTAAGTGCTCATATTACACTTTACAATGAATAATTGTTAGTAAACATGTTGATTTATAGTAATAACTGTTTATAATGTAGCCTTATCTCAAATTATCAAAAAAGCACCTTTAAAAGGTATACATTTTATTTCAAACCACAAAGCAGCTTCTTTTCTGTTATTTTGAGGTTACAACCACTATAAAGATACCTCCCTGGACGCACAGCAGAAAGTGCAGCACTGACCTCTGAGTGACACAGAGAGAGAGTAAGAGAGAGCGCTTGGAAAACGGATGAGCGGGATTGCGTTAAAATGAACTGTTTCAGAAGGAAATGGGAGACAAAAGCGAGGACTCTGGGCCCCCATGGGCGCTTTAAAGAGCTGCTACATCTGAGGCACTGAAATATTTAAAAAAAGAGAAGAGGAAAAAAGTGAAATTAAGTAAAGGAGAGGCGGAGAGGGAGAAGTGTGCCACCTCGTCAATACTAGTCCTCTGATGACAATGATACATTGATGACAGACAGTAAATTGATGCCAGTGAAAAAAGTGGGAAATATGTTTTTTTGTTATAACTACGCATGGGGAGTAAGAGATTGGGTAAGGACAGAGAGATGCAATGCGATCAGCATATTCACACGTGTCATTGTTATTTTATGTATTGATTAATTCAATATACACCAATTGGTCCTCTGTATCTCAGCTGGTAGAGCACGGCGCTTGTAACGCCAAGGTAGTGGGTTCGATCCCCGGGACCACCCATACACACAAAATGTATGCACGCATGACTGTAAGTCGCTTTGGATAAAAGCGTCTGCTAAATGGCATATTATTATTATTATTATTATTATTATTATTATTATTATTATTATATTATTATCTTGCCCTCCTATATCTTTACTCCTGTGGGTCAGTGGAGAGCATCTTCTATATTATGGAACCAACAAGCTTTGCTTTAATGTAGTAGGTTTGATGTGTGTTTATTGTATGTGAAGGCTAGTGTAGTATGTGGTCACGTAACCCCCAGTCTCGGTGGCTGGGTGTAAGAACAGAGGTCAGGGCTAAACGCTGTTATTAGCCACTTTCCATCTATACCCACACACACCCACACACATACACACACACACCCACACACATACAAATACTTTAAACACATTAACCCTCAGAAACACATGATTAGGCATCACCGTCTGTCCCCTCTGTTTGCTCTCCTCCTGGTTGCCCTGAGGAGCGGGTCCCCACGCTTCCCCCCTCGGCCCCTCAAAAGAGCTTCCTCCTCGGCCACCCGATGCCCATGGACAGGGCGCCCCGCGCGTTTAGAACGCCCGGGGAAGATGAAACGGCCCAGCCCGGGATGTCAGCTGGTTGCCCCATCTGCCAATCAGTGGGACAGCGAGGCTTTTGTCGGGGGGGTGGGGGGGGGGGGGGGGGGGGGTTGGGGTATGGAGACAAGTAGGGTGGGATGGGAGATGGAGGGTGGGTTGACGTTTAAGTGCAAACAGCCACCACAACCGTGTGTTTAGCTGAGATAGGGATAGTAAGATGGGAGCATAGTGCTGGAAACTAGACATACAATATGTTGTTGTTTTGTTTTTGTTGCGACACTGCCATATTCTTGTCATGGAAATGGATTATATTGTCAATATGGCTGTTCGTTTCTGGCTCATATACACTGAATGAAGAACAGAATGTCACCTGCTATAGTTGTGATAAGCACACCAACAAACGTTTTCCAGTTTGGATACTCAGTTCTTTGTCATATGTGAATTTGAATGACAATACAGTACAGTTTTTGAGGGACGTAGATGTGTGAAAAAGATTGTCCTACAGAATAGAGTAACTTAATTGGTCTCAATCAAAATATGACATTCCTTTTTTATGTAAATCACAGTTGGCACTCGTCTGATATGAATTTTAAGTTGCAGAACTTCAGTCTGTCCTTTCCTTCCTCCCGTTAAAGAACATAACCTTGGCACTACAAACAGTTTGACTCCCATAGTAATGAACCTGCCTCGTGTGTGTGTGTGTGTGGATGGATGGCTGGTTCTGCACGGGATAATTTTTACATGTGCATTCTGCTGTACGGCAGATAGGCCGCGCCCTTGAGCCACTATAGGAGGTACTGTAAGCCCGGGTTATGGGTTGTTCTCCATCTGCAGAAGGTGACAGCGGGGCCTCTACACACACAGGCGTGCAGTATTAAAGTATTTGGACCTAAAATAGTTCCTGAAAATAGTTTTGTTTTTGTTGTCATGCCTTCTGAGAAAATCTGTTTGTTTGTGTGTTTTCTGTTTGCCCTCAGTTAAATTCCATGATTGTTCCAGTGTGTTAGCAGGCTCGTCTTGTAATAATTTTTGTCAAATCAGGATGTCACATAGAAAGAGTGAACAATGAAGTCTTTACTCACATTTCTCAGTCCCGCTATACAACATAAGCCATGTGAACTGTATTCAAACTCCTTCACCTGTTAGGAGAGCTCTGGTTAGCTCTATGTAAAGACTGAAATATCCTAACATAAGCCCCTGATTTCCAAGAACTGTAGAAATGCAGTTTTATATAGCCTAACATTAAGAAATGTAATGTACAGTATAATGGCAGTTGAGCAAGTATTGTTTACAAGTTAGATGTAATACAGCGTTGTTAGGTGTAATACAGCGTTGAGATTTATTTCTCTTCACTTTATATCACCGAGAACGGTTGTAGCATTTCTCAAGTTTTTATTTTATTAACACATCAAACAATATCAGAATATAATGTTGCCCTTAATGCATGAAAGTGTTTTTTGGGGGGGCATTTATGCAACACAATTAAATAATACAAATAAAAGACAATGCCAGTGAATGTTAAGTTAATCAGGTGATGCTAAATATTTCAAGACCATTTTCCCTGACCTCTCCCCTCATTAATAGCTTTGGGGAAAACATGTTCGCTTAATTTGAAAACACTATTGAAAGGCTCTACTCGGTAGGAGCGGGTTGACTTGGATTGTTGTCCTTGTGCTTTGTCAGATATTTTCATGGAACTCATTTTAATACAGCCCTTAACCTTTGTCTTTTCAGTCAGACATCCCAGACATCTATCTATCCCAAAACCTGTTGTCATTGTGCAGGGTTAGATTAGACTATTTTTCTGTTTGAGATCATAGCATTGAACTAATTAATAAAATGTGTTCAATGTTTTTTAACCACAAGACTCTCAGAAGCTGTTGAGGAAGGTCAGTTGATTCAATAGTACAGCTAACAAAGTTGAAACTTCCTGTATAGGATATTCACCCTCTAGTGATTAACATTATATAGGCATCTTTCAATCATTGGTCATCATAGACATTCAGTCATACACAGGATTTATCACATTGACATTGAATACATATTTCTAAGTGTTTTAAGTAAGATTTGGTGTACTTTTTATCAGCTTGCTATATAGACTAATGACTGAAAGAAAGGTGGCATGCTCAATGTAACAGCTTACTTAATGCATACAATAATCGTTAGTGTTTCTGAATTCAGACAAATGGACTTAATGCAAATGTGGTTGATGAGATGGGGGATGTGTGTGTGTTTTTCTTTAGAATAATTATATTCCAGGGTCCCTTCTTTCATGCGGTGGTAAGCTCTTTTGCTGAACATACACACGCATACACACACACACGCACACACACGCACAAAGGGACAGGTGATGATGATGATGATTAAGATCTTACACATATGAAGATGCTGTGTGTTGTTCTGGTGGTGTTTTGAACGTATGTCTGCTCTGCAGTCCCAGTGACAGGTTCACCCTCCTCTCCAGGGGACGCCTTCACTTGGAATTTACACAGTGGCACTGAAATGGAGGAGACAACAATGGCTTCACCAACATAACTGTATCTATATTGTTAAAGGTAACTTAACATGCTTAGATATAGGAACTTGGTCTGTGATGTGAATTCATTTGAGCGCTTTCAGAATTTCTTCAGTATATTTTTCTGGAGGGGTTCATTCTCCTGGTGATATTGTCGTGATTTTATTCCTTCTCAATTATAAGTCATTTTCTACCCAATTTTCTAGAAGAAGAAAAGTAACGTTACTCATCGTTTCATGGTTAGGAATGGCATCATTTACTTTGATGGTATCAATTTGACTTATCAGGCGTCCTCTAACTTTGCCAATGGAAATTCAATAGGAGTTTAGTAGGTAAGGGCTCTCATCAAGGACATGTTTATATAAACATGACTTATATAAAGACTATAAACATGTGCTCGTTTAGTCTGAACCATAGAAATCTGCTGAGACCCAAATGCTCACATTTACTTGATCAGTAGGGAGGCCTTGTGTGTATGTATCCACATCGGGAAATGGCAACACTGCAGCCTCTACATCTCCCATCTGCAATGGACAGCTTGTTTTAAACTGATTTTAAATGTCAGCGTAAAACACAGCTCAAATGAGCCTGTGCAACCTGTTGGAAGGTGGCCTGTTACAACCAATGCAATATTTTGATCTGGACAACCACATTTCAGTCAAGCCAAGTAAGATGGCATGCATGAGTCTGTTGACCCTTTGTGTGTTTGTGCACATATACACAAAATTACCCAAAGCCTTTCTGCAACTTAGTCTATGGCCGTTTATGTTCTATAGAAGTTCTGCAATACATTGCCGGTTTGATAGAATTCAGCGGAGATGTGCATCCCCTTTAACATCCCTGTAAAGCAGCGTTTTGGTTTTTGCCGTAACACTACACAGCTGATTCAAAGCTTGATGATTAGTTGATTATTTGAATCAGCTGAGTAGTGCTAGGGCAAAAACCAAAACGTGTTTGGGAAACCCTACTGTAAACACTCAAGTGGGGAACGTTCCTTAATGCCCATTGCAATGTTCACCTATCCTGTTTCTTGTATGGGGGGTGATTTTGGGTGAATCTGGGGCAAGGCTGTGTTTTAAAACACAATGACAGAGGGGGTGTGTGTAGAGTGACCCGGCCAGGCGTCCTGGGCCACCTGGATTTATTTGGGCCAAACAAGAGGCCCATGTCCGTCTGAGGCCCCAGTCTCCTGTCCACACATGGCTGCAGATCAACGAACAGAAGGTGTCTCCTCAGAACTCACACCTGAGCTCACTCCCAGCCTGGGACTGGCCTAACTTTTCCCTCCCTCTATCCAACCATCCATCCCCTCATCCTTCCATCCCTCATCCACTGTCCTCTCTCGGCATTATCACCTCTGTCAAGCCCTATCACCCCCCCCCCCCCCTTCTCTCTCTCCATTTCTACCTCCATGCCTCTCTCCCCCTCCCCCTCTCTCTCTCCCTGTATCCCTCTCTCGCTCTCGCTCTCTCTCTCTCCCCGCCTTTCCGTCTCTCTCTCTCTCTCTATGGCCATGACCTAGTCTACTTTTATCTCTCTCTCCAGACCCCTTTGATGTCCGCCACTTTACCCCATCCACAGATCATGTGTACGTTTCACAAACAGCCTCTCACTCAATGCTTATTGTGTTGATGTATATTCATTTCAAACACAGATATTTAGTTAATGGTCACTGGACTCTCTCAGCCCACTGTATGTAACCAGATTGACTATGACTAAGGTTGAGTGTGAATTCTACTGTGGTGTAGGTACTGTATGTCTTATTCGCAGTCAATAATCAATGATAGTTTATTGGTCGCGTACACAGATTTGCTAATGTTATCGCAGGTGCAACGAAATGCTTGTGTTTCTAGCTCCAACCGTGCCGTAATAATACCTAGCAATACAAACAATAAGCACATAATCAAAAAAGTAAAAAGAAAGAAATATCAGAACGAGCAATGTCAGAGTCCGGAATATAAATATACACTCAGTGGCCAGTTTATTAGGTACACCACCCCATTCACGAAAATGAATCGCTCCGACAGAGACAGTAAGTCACGTGGCTGTGGCTTGCTATATGAAGCAGGCAAACAGGCATTGAGGCATTCAGTTACTGTTCGATTGAATGTTAGAATGGGCAAAACTAGTGATCTAAGCGACTTTGAGTATGGTATGATTGTTGGTGTCAGGCGCGCCGGATCCAGTATCTCAGAATCGGCCACCCTCCTGGGCTTTTCATGCACAACTAAGTCTAAGGTTTACCAAGAATGGTGCTACAAACAAAAAACATCCAGTCAGCGGCAGTCCTGTGGGCGAGAACAGCTCATTGATGAGAGAGGTCGAAGAAGAATGGCAAGAATCGTGCAAGCCAACAGTCGGGCCATAAACGGACAAATAATGGCACAGTACAACAGTGGTGTGCAGAACGGCATCTCGGAACGCACAATTCGTCGATCCTTCTCACGGATGGGCTATTGCAGCAGACAACCACACCGGGTCCCACTCCTATCAACTAAGAACAAGAAGAAGTGGCTCCAGTGGGCACGCGATCACCAACACTGGACAATTGAGGAGAGGAAAAACATTGCCTGGTGGGGAATGTTTTTCTGGCACACGTTAGGTCCCTTGATATCAATTGAGCAACATTTCCATGCCCTGAACAATTCAGGCTGTTCTGGAGGCTAAGGGGGGTCTGACCCGGTACTACACTGAACAAAAATATAAACGCAACATGCAAAAATTTCAAAGATTTTACTGATTTACAGTTCATATAAGGAAATCAGTCAATTGAAGTAAACTCGTTAGGCCCTAATCTATGGACTTCACGTCTGGGAATGCAGATATGCATCTGTTGGTCACAGATACCTTAAAAAAACAAGGGGCGTGGATCAGAAAACCAGTCAGTATCTGGTGTGACCAACATTTGCCTCATGGAGGCGACACATCTCTTTAGCATAGAGTTGATCAGGCTGTTGATTGTGGCCTGTGGAATGTTGTCCCACTCCTCTTCTATGGCTGTGCGATGTTGCTGGATATTGCCCGGTACAGTTGAAACCGGGATTCATCCGTGAAGAGCACACTTCTCCAGTGGCCATCGAAGGTGAGCATTTGCCCACTGAAGTCGGTTACGATGCCGAACTGCAGTCAGGTCAAGACCCTGGTGAGGACAACGAGCATGCAGATGAGCTTCCCTGAGACTGTTTCTGACAGTTTGTGCAAAAATTATTTCTTTGTGCAAACCCACAGTTTCATCAGCTGTCCAAGTGGCTGGTCTCAGACGATCCCGCAGGTGAAGAAACCGAATAAGGAGGTCCTGGGCTGGCGTGGTTACGCATGGTCTGCGGTTGTGAGGCCGGTTGGGCGGCTTCACAATCAATTCTCTGGCAACAGCTCTGGTGGACATTCCTGCAGTAATCATGCCAATTGCACGCTCCCTCAAAACTTGAGACATCTGTGGCATTGTGTTGTCTGACAAAACTGCACATTTTAGTGTGTAATGATCATGCTGTTTAATCAGCTTCTTGATATGCCACACCTGTCAGGTGGATGGATTATCTTGGCAAAGGAGAAATGCTCACTAACAGGGATGTAAACAAATTTATGCACTACATTTGAGAGAGAAGCTTTTTGTGCTTATGGAACATTTCTGGGATCTTTTATTTCAGCTCATGAAACATGGGACCAACACTTTAAATGTTGCGTTTATATTTTTGTTCAGTATAGATAATAATAAACTGGCTCTGAGTGTATATAATGGTGTGTATAGACAGTATGGACATTATATGAATAGAAAAGCTGTGTATAGCAGTAGTTATATAGGATGAGCCATGACTAGAATACAGTATATACATATAAAGGGGGTAAAACAGTATGTAAACATTATTAAAGTGACCAATGTTCAATGACTATGTACATGGGACAAAGCAGTCTCTAAGGTGCATCGTAGAGTTCCGAGTGGTAGCCAGCTAGTAACAGTGACTAAGGTTCATGGCATCTCTTGACTTAATTCCTTGAAAAGAAAGTCAGTTTTTTTGTTGTTGTGGAAACGTGTGTTTGGCTGTCTGTCGGCATCTTTTTATTTTGTCTTGAAGTGACACGGTGAGAAGCCATGGAAGCAGTATATGTCTTCAACAAGTCAGAAGCTAAGTCAGGTTCTTTGTTTTACTGTGTTGCTCGGCCACAGCAGGGGTTGAGGGGAAACACAACCAGCTGGCTGTGTGCGTGTATGTTGTGTTTTGGATGTGTTTGTCTGAGCTATCACACTTGCTACGTTTACATATTATGTTTGATAGGATTGGATAGCTGATAGACATCTAATTGCAAGTGATTGATAAAGTTGCACTCATCTGTTGTCTTTGTCTGTTGTTTATCCTTTCACAAGACACAGACCAAGCCATTCCTAATAATGCTAAAACTGTAACAAGCATTTGCGAGAAAAGAAAATCTGGCTTTAGCTATGCCTGGCACTGTAGCAAGCCATGCTAGCGTTAGCCGTCTTTTGGTTACTGACCTGCCGACACTGCTTACACCCTGGAGAAAGCCTGCCTACGCTAACTTGCTAATCAGTCCTTCCCACTGCGGCCTGTCTGGACAGAGACAAACGGCTAGCACATCTGCTTCCTACTGACATGTTGAAAGTGACTGTTGCTGTTAGCGTCGATGCTAGCTCCTAATTGATCCAAATTGACTAGCGCAGCTTCTCAGGATTTAAAGCCAGGGCGGGCACGAACCAGTGGTGACACCAGTTGCCTGGGTAACCCAACAATTACAGGATGCACTGTATCTGTATTTCCTTTATATCCAATGTGAGGCTAACCATACGGTATAGTAGAGCTGAAGGGAACACATTTCTGCTGAATGTTCTTGTAAGTCGTGAAAGTAATCCCCTAAATTATGTAATGGTATGACAAAACTTCAAACATATTTTTAGATATACACATACAGTAATTGTATAGGTACTGTGACTTGCATCTATGACATGTAGGCCTCGACCGCAGCATTCTTTCACTTGCTATTTTTGACTGTAAAGTTACTATTTTAGCAATTAGCGTTTTCTGTAAAGTAGAATCCTCTGTCAACGTCAACATTATGGTCCATAACTCGAATTGTTCCATTAGTTATAATTAATCCTATCTAATGCAATTCTACCGCTCTTAATATTGGTTTGTGTGTTTCCCCATTCATATTTAATAAATATTATGAACATAGTTATTTCCCTCCCTTTGTCTGTGAAAGCAAAACGGGACAAATCTGCTGATAAGTTTCCAGAAAGCATTCTTTGCAAGTACGTGTTTTTAAAACTTAAGTCGAAGTGACACTCCGCTCGGTTCATAGGGGAAATAACCATGTGGTTTTTTTCTCATTCAGAGGCCATCAGAGGGGCTGACTAATTTCTCTATCAGGCTAATAGTGTATTAGTCCATTCTCCAAGATGTCTGAAACCGTAATTAGTGGCTTGCTTTGAGTCAGGCGGGCTGGGGCGGAGGGGGTGTGCGGAGGTGCGAGTGAGGGGGATGCAACGGCGAGAGAGAAGAAAAAGGCTGTCCGTTTTATACTCCGATGGAGGTTATATTTTCTGTGACAACTGGACCAGAGTAATCAAAACGTGTTAATAATCCCTTCAAAGGGCTGGCGGCGCATCAGTGGAGCCTGAGTGAACATGAATCCCCTGTTAGCCTCGGCGCTGGCTGCTCCACCCACACTAGCCCTCCCGCTCTCTTTCTCTTTCCATCTCTCCTCTCTCTGTATCGGTTCCTTTCCCTCTCTTTCCATCTGTCTACATCCTCTTTCACTTTCTATCTTCCTCTCTCGTTCTATCGCTCTGTCCCTCTCTCTTTCTCCCTCTTTCTCTTTCTATCTTTCTATCTCTCACTGTAGACTGAACCTCAAGTACACAGCCTTAAGACCAGAGAGGGCCTAAAAAGACCAACACACACAACACAGGCAATACATATGTCAAGTCAAAGACTGTAAAAGATGTTCCAACACTCACAGTATTCTTGTGTTGCTGTCCATATTGAGGGACCATCCCTGTCTTTGCACTAACCGTCCCCACCGAACTGCAGTACAGCCAGAGCCCAGGAGGGGGCATTGGACAGCACCCAAGGGTCCAAGCTGAAGCTGTTTGATCTCTTGGACAACTCAGGCTCTTTCCAGTGGTGTAGGTTGAAGTTGCCTATAGACACTGATGCGTTTTTTGTCCGTTTTGGGGGACAGAATCGGTAGGAGCATAGTTTCCTCATAATACTGAAACTGAAGTGAATTATAAGAACTATTACTATAAATCAAAGCAAATACTGCCTAGAAACATACTGCCTAGAGACAGAAGTACTTAAAAGAGCATTTAAATGTGCAAAGAATAGCTGTAAAGATATTGATACATTTAGAAAATTTTATTTGGACCTAATCATGGGGGCATACAACATATGTAAAAAGGGCTTTATAAAATAAATGTGATTTATTAAGTGTACAGCTTTTCTTTTCAGTTTCCCTCACAGACACATTCACACAGAGTGACTCATACAAAGGCACTGATGATGAAAATCTTCCTTTGAACCCCAACAAAATAGATATGGTACTACAACAGACTATTTCTTACAGTAAATTACATCAAAAGTGCCCATCACCCTTTAACCCACACATCATTCACATCTCTCCTGCATTTTCACTAAGCTCAAATTGGAATAAAACGTGCTTAAATTAGCAGCACTGCTGCTGTAGCTCTTAAGTTGTAAACTTAAACACACATTCTTAATAAATGTCACTCTCCTTTCCCCCCAAAGCTGTGAACATGTTCCTCTGTATCTCACTGCCATTTAACCAGCCCATTAACCCTGAATGCTGGGGTAGACCCACACTGGCCCCGGGGTTAGTAAGCGGTAAAACCTCCACACACACCTCTTCTCTAAAGCTCATCCTCAACCACACATCCAACAGGCCTCTGCCTTAGACAACCTGATGGATAGGTATAAGATACAAGACGCTGGAATAATCAAAAGCATGGTTTTTGATATACTTCATAGTGTATTTTTATTTAATTTGAATTAGCTCTGCACTGATTAGGGCCTAGCACAAGGAGTATTTGTAGTCTTTGCTCGTCTTTTAAAGG
This sequence comes from Coregonus lavaretus, assembly GCF_964263955.1. Classification (NCBI taxonomy): domain Eukaryota; kingdom Metazoa; phylum Chordata; class Actinopteri; order Salmoniformes; family Salmonidae; genus Coregonus; species Coregonus lavaretus. Next base: position 11,663,909 of record NC_140012.1, on the reverse strand, counting down.
TGTGTGTTACCCCTATGAAAACACTCAGCTTAATGTCAAGTGGAGGTGTGACGGGATCAGTTGGAGGCAGTTAAAAATGCATGGGGTCCAGGCAAGGCTCCGGACCCTAAACTGACCTGTGATCAGCCAGTGCTGCTGTCCCAGGGGACCTACTGTCTGCTCTGTGGACCAGGAGACGGGACATGCTCAATAATGTAGAAGAGGCATGGCATTAAAGACGTGGCCTCTATGCCACTGTCTGTCATGACATACCGTCAATACACGAAACACATGTGTTTGGTGGTGGGTGGTTGGGTGTGTGCGTGAGTGAGTGTCTAAATGTTAGTGATTGCTTTAATTTGTGTGTCAGTGTTATTTATGTCTGTATGTCTATGTGAGAAGCTTTTATTGACGGTTGTTGATTATTACTGTAGATTTGTGTGAATATAGACTGTAAAAATGTTCCGTCGTTAGCACTACTATGTACAGTGGGGGAAAAAAGTATTTAGTCAGCCACCAATTGTGCAAGTTCTCCCACTTAAAAAGATGAGAGAGGCCTGTAATTTTCATCATAGGTACACGTCAACTATGACAGACAAAATGAGAAAAAAAATCCAGAAAATCACATTGTAGGATTTTTAATGAATTTATTTGCAAATTATGGTGGAAAATAAGTATTTGGTCAATAACAAAAGTTTCTCAATACTTTGTTATATACCCTATATTGGCAATGACACAGGTCAAACGTTTCTGTAAGTCTTCACAAGGTTTTCACACACTGTTGCTGGTATTTTGGCCCATTCCTCCATGCAGATCTCATCTAGAGCAGTGATGTTTTGGGGCTGTCGCTGGGCAACACGGACTTTCAACTCCCTCCAAAGATTTTCTATGGGGTTGAGATCTGGAGACTGGCTAGGCCACTCCAGGACCTTGAAATGCTTCTTACGAAGCCACTCCTTCGTTGCCCGGGCGGTGTGTTTGGGATCATTGTCATGCTGAAAGACCCATCCACGTTTCATCTTCAATGCCCTTGCTGATGGAAGGAGGTTTTCACTCAAAATCTCACGATACATGGCCCCATTCATTCTTTCCTTTACACGGATCAGTCGTCCTGGTCCCTTTGCAGAAAAACAGCCCCAAAGCATGATGTTTCCACCCCCATGCTTCACAGTAGGTATGGTGTTCTTTGGATGCAACTCAGCATTCTTTGTCCTCCAAACACGACGAGTTGAGTTTTTACCAAAAAGTTCTATTTTGGTTTTATCTGACCATATGACATTCTCCCAATCCTCTTCTGGATCATCCAAATGCACTCTAGCAAACTTCAGACGGGCCTGGACATGTACTGGCTTAAGCAGGGGGACATGTCTGGCACTGCAGGATTTGAGTCCCTTGCGGCGTAGTGTGTTACTGATGGTAGGCTTTGTTACTTTGGTCCCAGCTCTCTGCAGGTCATTCACTAGGTCCCCCTGTGTGGTTCTGGGATTTTTGCTCAACGTTCTTGTGATCATTTTGACCCCACGGGGTGAGATCTTGCGTGGAGCCCCAGATCGAGGGAGATTATCAGTGGTCTTGTATGTCTTCCATTTCCTAATAATTGCTCCCACAGTTGATTTCTTCAAACCAAGCTGCTTACCTATTGCAGATTCAGTCTTCCCAGCCTGGTGCAGGTCTACAATTTTGTTTCTGGTGTCCTTTGACAGCTCTTTGGTCTTGGCCATAGTGGAGTTTGGAGTGTGACTGTTTGAGGTTGTGGACAGGTGTCTTTTATACTGATAGCAAGTTCAAACAGGTGCCATTAATACAGGTAACGAGTGGAGGACAGAGGAGCCTCTTAAAGAAGTTGTTACAGGTTTGTGAGAGCCAGAAATCTTGCTTGTTTGTAGGTGACCAAATACTTATTTTCCACCATAATTTGCAAATAAATTCATAAAAAATCCTACAATGTGATTTTCTGGAAAAAAAATTCTCAATTTGTCTGTCATAGTTGACGTGTACCTATGATGAAAATTACAGGCCTCTCTCATCTTTTTAAGTGGGAGAACTTGCACAATTGGTGGCTGACTAAATACTTTTTTCCCCCACTGTATATTAGCTTGTACAACTTCTACAACTCTCAACCTTAAATATACGGTAAGCATAGGTGTGTTTTTATCTGTGTGTTGTGTGCTTATATATCATGTTTTTATTTCACATATGTATCGGTACTTCTGCATGCATTTGTAAAGTATGTATCAGATACACAAGTGGTGTATATCTGTGTGTACGCTAGGCCCAACTAGCTAGTGCCTGGCCCTGGTCTGGCTCCCTGGGAAAGCTAGCGTAGCTCGGAGCGCTGCAGGACTCATTGACTTTCTAATGATCACTGGTCAGCCCCCTATGCAAGTGCCAGGGGTTTCGCCTAGCCGCTGCGCACCGCACCGCACCGCTATCGACTCAACCCCAACCTCTTTTTCCTCTGGCCCGACGGCGCTCTGTCAAAACCTATTAGCAACACCGGTAACGCTGAAACCCCCTTTTATTTTATTTTTTTCTTCCTCTACCTCTTCTTCCTCTTTTTCCCTCCCTTGTTCTTCCCTCTACTCTTCCTCCTCCGCCTGTTTGGAAGAGAGAGAGAGAGAGACAGAGAGGAGGCTAACCTCTGGCAAAGGTTCCTGTAGTTGTAGTGTATAGCATATTGATCCAGATTCGCTTTAGGTACTGTGGAGAAACTCTTCCTGTTCCCTTCTTTTAAGTCCCACACATTTCTGTGGGTAGCTGGGACGTTTGAGATGAGGGTTTGTTGACCTTTTCAGGTTCCATCAATTATATAGATGAGTGTGTTTTTTTTCTTCTGACATGTTAATTTCCACTTGTATGTGGATGCGTGTTTCCTATATGTATTTCGGTACATTGTTAGAACAGCTATAGAGATTTGACCCGACATTCTTTAAATAGTTTAGAATGTCTGACTGGCGCTGTACACCGTAAATATTCGATTTAGTTTACTTCACTAGTTTACTTTGCATTTCATTTACATTTACTTGTATTAAGAGATATGCTTTGCAATGGGTCACATATAGTACTATGCACAAGTAATGGACAGTGTACTATGAGAATAGAAGCTTTTGGTACATTTAGGAACACACACTGTGGAAAATGGTTCCTTGACACACAGATCTCTCCTCGCACAATGTTCCTCTTGCTGATTGGCTCAAACTCCCTTGAGAGAACTCTGTCAAATATCATAGTTTGTCCAAATGCTGAGAGGTGGGAAAAAGCCTGATGCCTCCCCATCACTACTCATCAATCCCCTCGTTTGAGCCCATTATTTATTAATATTGGGTGTTATTTGAATAATGTGGGGATCGAGAAGGAAACCAAACAAACAACAAAATGACAACCACACCAAAACCACCCGAGGGCACATGCCAACGCATCACATCAGTGTCATCCTCTCCCCTCCTCTCCCCAAGACACAGCAGCTCTCGACAGGTACAGCACACACACACACACACACACACACACACACACACACACACACACACACACACACGCAGACAGACGTGTATGCAGTCAGACACACATCTGGTAGAAACTCACTCACACACACGCTCATCGCCCACACACTTAGCCTCTTGAGATGGCAGGAGTGGCATGATGGTGATCTCATCTAGCTGTGATATCGGCTTGTCAGACAAGTGCCACATACCAGCCAAACACAATCAAAACACGGATGGAGCACATGTCGGTTGTAAAGGTCTCATTGGAGCCCACATATCCATCAGTGAGTGAGAGGAGTACCGTTTGACATGAAATGAACCAACCCATATTAAAGGAAGGCTGTCAATGTGTTTGCAGCATGTGTTGTCTGTCAGTGTACACAGCAAATGGAGACTGATGCTTTTTTTATTGATATTTAATTATTTAGCAGATGCTCGTATCCTGATTGGCAGAGTGAGCTGATAGTAATGATGGGTGGAAAATGTATACAGTTACGTATCAGGACTTTCTTTTTGACGATATCACAAGATTATTTTTGCTCTAGTTGGCTGTACTTGCACCAAAACTCCAGTGTTTTTCCTCCATAGCTTGTTCTGTCTTTTTAAATAGGGAGCCAATTTGTTTTCAGCACTTTTATTTCCATGGCTGATCAAAACTAGTTTTCTTGTCACTCTGCAGAAGACATATGGTGAGCAATATGTTTGGAAAATCGAATTGCAATAAAATCAAAGTATCAAATCACAATACATATAGAATCATGAGAATTGCAATACATATCGTATCGGCACCTAAGTATCGTGATAATATGGTATCGTGAGGTCCCTGGTGATAGTGACGTGTGATTTGGCATTTGAATTTCCCAAATTATTCTGATAATGATGAACATTGTATGAAATCCAACTGTAAGGGGATCACTGTGGTTAGAGAGAGTACTGTGTCAACAGTCAAACTTCACAACAAGCCCAATGTCCCTTTTTTGGTACTCTCTCACGCACACACACATGCACACACATAACCCTCCACACACATACCCGCCACCCCCAAAAACCAGACATTAACACCAAATCAAAAAAAGCAGAAACCATCTTTTGTTTGTTATTCTCAAAGGTGGATCACGGACCGGGCTGGGTAAGGAATTGTGACAGAGGTGATGTCTAAATTAATCATTCATGTCTCTCTCACATGGGCTACAGTATAGCGCTGAAATATTAATGGCCAGGAATACATTTGATTCTCTTTCCCTCTGATTAGGATCCACCGGCGCACACAAATGTTTATTTATACCCTGGAGATGAGGCACAGGGGTCACTCCCAGGAATTTCTCCTAGCTTGCCACTCACCTCATTGTTTTGGAATATGTACATATTTTCGCATGTGGTGGGTGTACACTATACATCATACATTATAGAGATGTAGCAACAAGGTATAATATCATACAGTATGAATAATGTGCGGATGGGGGATTTTGTTTTGTTATTTTAATTAGGTAAGGGTGTATGTTGGTGGTGGTGGAGTGGGGCTGTAGTATTGTCCCTCCACCTTTTTACTTTTCGCTAAGGCTTGTTATGTTGAAGTGGCTTGACCACTCAGTAGGTTTAGTGGACTTGGTGATGGAGATGAGGGAGGCAAGATGTGAGACATCAATGGAAGATGTAGCCCTTTGTTGCGACCTTGTTCACCTTTTTGAATCAACTCTTCAACAACTCTTCGACATAATTTGCCAGGATCATGGCTTTGGGATGTTGATATCCTCATTCCTTTACTTGTGTGTAGGAAAATAATCAGAACTATGTGGTCAGACAAGTAAAAAACTCTGGGTCCAACTCTATAACAGGGACGGACTAGAAAACCTCCTGGCTCTATGTTTATCACGGTCTTTCACATCAATGGCCGAGTATGGCTCAGTTGGTAAAGCATGATGCTTGCAACGTCAGGATTGTGGGTTCAATTCCCGGGGCCACCCATACGTAAAATGTATGCACGCATGACTAGAAGTCGCTTTGGATAAAAGCGTCTGCTAAATGGCATATATTATATTATGTCAGTGACCTCGTCACACATTTCTAGCATGGCATCTTGCCCCCGTAGAACATCTCTGGTGTTGTTTTGACTCCCCAGACACCCATGCTGTGCCGTACTGTACCTGTAGTGACCTAACCCTCACACTGATAACCATCAGGTGTTTATGTCTCAACATGTCAGAGGAGGTCCGTGTCGCCCTCCATTCCTTCCTCCGTCTGTCTGTCACACCCTCTCTGTCTAATGATAAACACAGAACGGTTGAGGAGGTCAGTGTCTCCCTCCCTCCGTCTGTCTGTCACACCCTCTGTCTAATGGTAAATGCAGAACGGTCAACAAGGGGAGAAACTGGAGCTGGCCCATGATTCTTTGTGACAACACAGCCGGCATAGCAACATGCCTCTGGGAGTACTACGTTTTTAGCAACGTCCTTCTAAAAGCACCAAGGTTTATGCATTTACTTTTAGTCCTTTCTTGCATTGTTTTTTTTTTTCAATTGGAATGCAAGGCCCTATTAGCTATCAGTCTACTATCAACTATTGTCTGCAGTGTTTCCCCTAGGATTTTGTTTTCAGCAGCGGTGGCTTTCTTAAAGTTTTTTTGCAGTCGTGGCCACGATTTAGCAGGGGCGGTGCGCCGCTGCTAATGCATATAGGGGAAACATTGATTGTCTTAATATATATATACACCTCTGTGGGTGAAAATGTTGTCTATGACAGATAATCAACCCATTGTCAAACATCTTTTCATAGACAACATTCTGTCCTAGAGAGGTTTCTCTCTGCTGAGGTGTTACGAACCCCGTGGCTTTAAAAGTCTAGGGTGGATGGAAAAGAGACCCGTAACATAACTCATGCGAATTAGAATATTGACAATACACCGACAACCATATGCTACCGTCAAACACAAAATGTTAATTATAAACACACGGTAAACGGTTTGGGGAAAAGGGGCTGAGCTGGACCCAAGGAATGAAACAATGAAGTCAAAAATCCCTGAACTGATCTTGCCTGCCTCAAGAACCGCTAAGCTTACTGCTAACCATACAAAAATACAGTGGGTGGTCCGCTCAGGTCTAACTAGTGTGTTTAGACAAGGTTTTCCTACGGGTAGTGTATGCCCAACGGCAACTTCCTAAACCCCCCTTTTCCCAGGCAGAAACAAACAACATAGGTCCAATATGGACAAGACAGCAAACAAGTGAGTACACAAAAACAAGACACCACAGAAAACACAACTGACTGGCTTTTAAAACCAGGGGATTTGATATGGTAACGTAAAACCAGAAACAGGTGGTGCAATACGGAGGAATGTCCACTGATTGGTCCACCTCAGCAATCAGCAGACGAACGGATGTCGGACAGGTGGGACACCCCAACGACCACCAATCAGGAAAACAAGGGACACCTGTGATTAGGGCTGAAGGAGAGGATCAACAAAGACACATACAGGATACCATGAGGCTATATTAAAATAACTGACAATGAAAATAATATAAAAAATAACTTAAATAATTGTAATGCTCAGGAAGGCATAATAAATAGTACATGTATACAAGTAATAACCTGCGGTCTGCGGTGTTTTGTGCATCTGTATTCAACTTTCTCAGTCGTTCAGATTGTTTGAGCTTGGTTGTATATGAATATGCACATTGATTTGATTTTGAGCTGAGACCATCTTGTATTGCCTGTTACCGCACTTTTATAGCCTGACTGTGGCAGTGATTTGTAGCCGTAACATTCTGTAAGGTAATTTTAGGATTATCTGTAAACCTAATATTGTTTGGGTCTGCTGGCATCCTATTTTGTTTCCCTACGATACTCCGCCAGGTTATATTTAGCTGGTCTGTAACTAAACCATGTTCTGTCCAATTATATTTTTTATTTATTTTCATGCCATACTAGTCTGTTATATTTAGTGTGATGGCCATGGTAGGTCTGGTTACTGTGTCTGTCTGTCTGTGTGTGTGTGTGTGTGTCTGTGTGTGTGTCTGTGTGTGTGTCTGTGTCTCTGTGTGTGTGTGTGTGTGTGTGTGTGTGTGTGTGTGTGTGTGTGTACCACCTTTAAGAAGGTATTCATAGGGTGACATGTCTATACGGCCAACAGCTTCATGCTCTGTTTAGAGCCAGACGTTCTGTCATTCCTTCAACACTGGCTCACTTGATTGTCCCCCACGATGAAATCGGGGAGGGGACTATGGATCTGTCTTCGTCCGTCCGTTTGTACGTTAGTCACACGCGATTTCTCAGACAGCACTGGCCCGATTTTGACGAAAGTTGGGTGAATGATGTGTCTTGCGATAGAGATCTGGCATTTACAAAATTACACTGATCGGGCCAAGGCGGGAGCTATAGTAGTTAACTGAAATTTGTTAGTCACACGCGACATCTCAATTGGCCCAAGGGGGGCGCTGCAACATTTGTGGGGGACGAAATGTTTACTGTTGCCTTGTTTTGTATCTGGAAAGGTACATTTCTGCAAAGACAAACTCACAATTCAAACTCACAAATACTCTTTCAGATACGCATGCTCACACCTGCACACAGTCACTCATAGCCTAGTGTGTGTCTGTGTGTGTGTGTTTGGTTTTACTGTCCTTGTGGGGAACAGAAGTCCTCACAAGGATAGTAAAACAAGGACAATTTGGACAAGTGGGGACATTTCGCCGGTCGCCACAAGGAAAAAGGCTATTTAGGCTGAGGGTTTAGGGTTAGAATTAGGGTTAGGGGTTAAGGTTAGGGATAATTTTAGGGTTAGGGTTTAGGGAAAATAGGATTTTGAATGGGAATCAATTGTTTGGTCCCCACAAGGATAGTAAAACAAGTGTGTGTGTGTGTGTGTGTGTGTGTGTGTGTGAGAGAGTGAGTGAGTGATGACACCTTACTCCGGGGCTGTCAGTGTGGTGCTGGTGACTGTCACACACACAGCGTGTGAGGGAGACCGGTCATTTTTCATTGTCAGGATAGAACATTCACTCTGGCACCAGATTGATCCCACACATGTTTGCATCATTCTCCCTTTGCATATGGCTTCTCCATATAGACCTGTTAGTTAGTGCATGGATCCTTTATGGAGGAACGATATGTACTGTAGCTGTTAGCGAAATTCTAAATGTGATTGACTTAATGTTATTTAATCTTCATTGGTAACCTAATTAGACCAATAGGTCTGTCAGCTAAACAGCCTTCGTATCGGGGAAAATCTTAGCAACAATCAGTGGGTTTTTGGGAACTAATTGTTGACTAATGGAAAAAAGGTGCAATGTGGGAAAATAATGAAATAATTTATGGTTGTTCATACCGTACCTCTCTTCCCGCTCTCCCTCAGTCTGTTGGCATGGGCCTGTGCCCTGATCCTCACCGCCTGGCACTCTAGCCTCTCTGGTCAGAGTAGTAGACCCATGTCCCATGTGGCTGGGCCTGGGCCTCAGTAGCTTGGTATTTTAATCTGAGATATTTGTAATAACGGCGCTCCTCCAACATAGAGTAGAGAGGCTCTGACAGGTGCTAATCGCTGACAGGAAAAGTAGCTGAAGATTGTGCCAACCCCCTATCTGTCTTTTTGGCTCATTGCCGCTGCCTGCCACTGTAAGCCCCTTCCCCTCCCTTCCAGTATCAGTCCCCATCTCATCCCAACATGTGGACAGTTGTTGACATTTCCTCGGTGAAAAAGCCTTGTCACGAATGTCTGTCTGTCCGTCTGTCTGTCTCGTGAGGGGCATGAACAGAAAGGGGTGGGGGGTGCGTTGTCGACAGTGACAGGGACAGGGGTAGATATGGAGGGGGCAAGTCTCATATGAAGGTGGTGGGGGTTGACTGTGTAGTTTATCCATGTAGTCCTCCCTTGGCCCACACCTGGCTTCAGGGGATGAGCCGGTTATTGTGACTGCCTGTACACAGGGGCATATCCAGACACAGTTAGAGTAATGTGATTATAGTAGTAGACAAAACCACAGGAGGAGTTGTAATGGTTGATAGCTCCTGTTAGTAAGATGTCATCTCAATCTTTGATCATTGTTGTGTGTCTAAGTACTGTAGCTGAATCCCTTGTCACTGCTGATCAGGAGGGTAGGGTAATCACTAACAAAAAGTAAATTAATCAACAATATAAACTCCCGGTCAAAAGTTTTAGAAAGCTTACTCTTTCAAAGATTGTTCTTTATTTGTACTATTTTCAACATGTAGAATAATAGTGAAGACATCAAAACTATGGAATCATGTAGTAACCATAAAGGTGTACAGTGGGGGAAAAAAGTATTTAGTCAGCCACCAATTGTGCAAGTTCTCCCACTTACAAAGATGAGAGAGGCCTGTAATTTTCATCATAGGTACATGTCAACTATGACAGACAAATTGAGGAAAGAATATGCAGAAAATCACATTGTAGGATTTTTAATGAATTTATTTGCAAATTATGGTGGAAAATACGTATTTGGTCACCTACAAACAAGCAAGATTTCTGGCTCTCACAGACCTGTAACTTCTTCTTTAAGAGGCTCCTCTGTCCTCCACTCGTTACCTGTATTAATGGCACCTGTTTGAACTTGTTATCAGTATAAAAGACACCTGTCCACAACCTCAAACAGTCACACTCCAAACTCCACTATGGCCAAGACCAAAGAGCTGTCAAAGGACACCAGAAACAAAATTGTAGACCTGCACCAGGCTGGGAAGACTGAATCTGCAATAGGTAAGCAGCTTGGTTTGAAGAAATCAACTGTGGGAGCAATTATTAGGAAATGGAAGACATACAAGACCACTGATAATCTCCCTCGATCTGGGGCTCCACGCAAGATCTCACCCCGTGGGGTCAAAATTATCACAAGAACGGTGAGCAAAAATCCCAGAACCACACAGGGAGACCTAGTGAATGACCTGCAGAGAGCTGGGAGCAAAGTAACAAAGCCTACCATCAGTAACACACTACGCCGCCAGGGACTCAAATCCTGCAGTGCAAGACGTGTCCCCCTGCTTAAGCCAGTACATGTCCAGGCCCGTCTGAAGTTTGCTATGGATTTGGATGATCCAGAAGAGGCTTGGGAGAATGTCATATGGTCAGATGAAACCAAAATAGAACTTTTAGGTAAAAACTCAACTCGTCGTGTTTGGAGGACAAAGAATGCTGAGTTGCATCCAAAGAACACCATATCTACTGTGAAGCATGGGGGTGGAAACATCATGCTTTGGGGCTGTTTTTCTGCAAAGGGACCAGGACGACTGATCTGTGTAAAGGAAAGAATGAATGGGGCCATGTATCGTGAGATTTTGAGTGAAAACCTCCTTCCATCAGCAAGGGCATTGAAGATCAAACGTGGCTTGGTCTTTCAGCATGACGATGATCCCAAACACACCGCCCGGGCAACGAAGGAGTGGCTTCGTAAGAAGCATTTCAAGGTCCTGGAGTGGCCTAGCCAGTCTCCATATCTCAACCCCATAGAAAATCTTTGGAGGAAGTTGAAAGTCTGTGTTGCCCAGCGACAGCCCCAAAACATCACTGCTATAGAGGAGATCTGCATGGAGGAATGGGCCAAAATGCCAGCAACAGTGTGTGAAAACCTTGTGAAGACTTACAGAAAACGTTTGACCTGTGTCATTGCCAACAAAGGGTATATAACAAAGTATTGAGAAACTTTTGTAATTGACCAAATACTTATTTTCCACCATAATTTGCAAATAAATTCATAAAAAATCCTACAATGTGATTTTCAGGATTTTTTTCCTCATTTTGTCTGTCATAGTTGACGTGTACCTATTATGAAAATTACAGGCCTCTCTCATCTTTTTAAGTGGGAGAACATGCACAATTGGTGGCTGACTAAATACTTTTTTTTCACCACTGTATATATTTTATTTTTGAGATTCTTCAAATAGCCACCCTTTGTCTTGATGACAGCTTTGCATACTCTTGGCATTCTCTCAACCAGCTTCACCTGGAATGCTTTTCCAACAGTTTTGAAGGAGTTCCCACATATGCTGAGCACTTGTTGGCTGCTTTTCCTTCACTCTGCGGTCCGAATCATCCCAAACCATCTCAATTTGGTTGAGGTCGGGGGATTGTGGAGGCCAGATCATATATAATATAATATAATATGCCATTTAGCAGACGCTTTTATCCAAAGCGACTTACAGTCATGCGTGCATACATTTTTTTTTTTTTTTTGTGTATGGGTGGTCCCGGGGATCGAACCCACTACCTTGGCGTTACAAGCGCCGTGCTCTACCAGCTGAGCTACAGATGCAGCACTCCATCACTCTCCTTCTTGATAAAATAGCCCTTACACAGCCTGGAGGTGTGTTGGGTCATTGTCCTGTTGAAAAACAAATTATAGTCCCGCTAAGTCCAAACCAGATGGGATGGCGTATTGCTGCAGAATGCTGTGGTAGCCATGCAATTCTAAATAAATCACTCAGTGTCAACAGCAAAGCACCCCCACACCATCACACCTCCTCCTCCATGCTTTACGGTGGGAAATACACATGCGGAGATCATCCGTTCATCCACACCGCGTCTCACAAAGACACAGCAATTGGAACCAAAAATTCCCAATTTGGACTCCAGACCAAAGGACACATTTCCACCAGTCTAATGTCCATTGCTCGTCTTTTTTGGCCCAAGCAAGTCTCTTCTTATTATTGGTGTCCTTTAGTAGTGGTTTCTTTGCAGCAATTCGACCATGAAGGCCTGATTCACAGTCTCCTCTGAACAGTTGATGTTGAGATGTGTCTGTTACTTGAACTCTGTGAAGCATTTATTTGGGCTGCAATTTCTGAGGCTGGTAACTCTAATGAACTTATCCTCTGCAGCAGTTAACTCTTGGTCTTCCATTCCTGTGGCGGTCCTCATAACAGCCAGTTTCATCATAGCGCTTGATGGTTTTTGCAACTGCACTTGAAGAAACTTTCAAAGTTCTTGAAATGTTCTGTGTTGACTGACCTTCATGTCTTAAAGTAATGATGGACTGTCATTTCTCTTTGCTTATTTGTTCTTGCCATAATATGGACTTGGTCTTTTACCAAATAGGGCTATCTTCTGTATACCCGCCCTACCTTGTCACAACACAACTGATTGGCTCAAACGCATTAAGAAGGAAAGACATTCCACAAATTAACTTTTAACAAGGCACACATGTTAATTGAAATGTATTCCAGGTGACTACCTCATGAAGCTGGTTGAGAGAATGCCAAGAGTGTGCAAAGCTTTCATCAAGGCAAAGGGTGGCTATTTGAAGAATCTCACATATAAAATATATTTTGATTTGTTTAACACTATTTTGATTACTACATGATTCCATATGTGTTATTTCATAGTTTTTATGTCTTCACTATTATTCTGCAATGTAAAAATAGTTATTTTTTTAAATAAAGAAAAACCCTTGAATGAGTAGGTGTTCTAAAACCTTTGACCGGTAGTGTACATTTTTTGCTCAATAAAGACTCAAGGCAATCAATTATTGTTTTACTCAAAACAATAAAAATACTGTTCACACTAAAATGAGTTACTCAATTTAGCCATGTTTTATTGCATTCAGATGAAACAGGTGGACATGATATACATTTGTACCAACATGTATGGTGCATGCCCTGATTAAAGACACCCAGCCGTCAAGGCCAGGAGAGCATGATGATAGTATTCTTCCTCAGACAGGTGAAACTGCAGAAGATCTAATGTCCGTACACCATGACACAGACTCTATTGTGACTGTGGACAGGTTGAAATGGACCTGTTTGAATTATTACAGGCAGCTACGTCTTCATTTTGTAATGTTCTGCATTAAAACTTCTTAAGGATCTGACCCTTTTTTTCAATTTTCGCCTAAAATGACCTACCCAAATCTAACTGCCTGTAGCTCAGGACCTGAAGCAAGGATATACATATCAGTTGAAAGGAAACACTTTGAAGTTTGTGGAAATGTAAAATTAATATAGGAGGATATAACACATTAGATCTGGTAAAAGATAATACAAACAAAAAAACATGTGTTTTCTATATTATTTTTTGAAATGCAAGAGAAAGGCCAGACAGTGATGTAGGATTATATATGTAATTTAGATGTTGTCCACCAGATGGCAGAAGTGTGTGTGCAAAGTTTCAGACTGATCCAGTGAAGAATTATGTCACTACACAATATTTTGTGTCAAGTCTGCCAGGAGTTTTCCCAAATGTGCCATATTGTTTTTCAAGTATATAGCATTTTTGTATGTTCTCTATTGTTATGGTAATACACAATTTAAGTTTGCACACTCCCAGGAATGTCATAAATGATGGATCATTAGCTTTCTTACAGAAAAGACACTAACCTTCACACATCTAGATGGCCGGGCAGGGTTGGTGTGGAGTCAGAGGTCAAACTGTAGAACCCATCTCCTAAATTTCAAAAGAAACTACACTACATTTTATCTCTGGGACCCTCAGGATGACAAATCAGAGCAAGATAAATGAATGTAAGTACATTATTTACCTTCAGAGGTGAATGTACCAAACCAGTTGCCGTGATAAGTTTTTTGTTGTGCACTATCCTCAAACAATAGCATGGCATTTTTAGCTGTAATAGCTACTGTAAATTGGACACTGCAGTTAGATTAACACGAATTTAAGCTTTCTGCCCATATAAGACATGTCTATGTCCCGGAAAGTTGGCTGTTGTTTACAACACCATTCTAATCACATATCGCATATTTAGCAACAACCGTCCCGTATAAGGGACACCGATCCCGTAGAGGTTAAAAGGATCTCTTGGCTCTTGCCAGAGCATAAAGATAACATCAGTTCAGGTCTTATGACTGGGTCTTCGCAGAAGGAGAACAGAAATTCAACTACATTATGTTAATGTAGTCTGAATCCCTTAATGAGTCTGAATCCCTTATAAACATAACCCCTAGGGCGACATTTGCGAGGAAAGAAACCTTAAGTGTTAGAAAAACAAACATGCACACCACTTTGACTTTGTGGAAGCTGCTGAGTCCACAGATACACTATATGATGTAAACTGATTGCTCAAAAAGTTTTGGTAAGTCTTAGGCAGACCGTAAGCACGTGGCAATGCCCTTCTTGGCGTGGACCACCATGCCCACTGCCTTGCGCCTAGGTACCGTGAGTGCCGGTTGCGCCAACTAAGCTGGCACACTGCGGGCATGGCCGCGACCAGTCTTCCTCAAAGCCCCTGTCTCCCTCCTCGTCTCCCTCCTTTCCTCTCAGTCCCCGCTGCTCCGTAGCCCAGGGAGCTCATTAGCCAACACTTCCACTTCATTTAATCAATTTTTTATACCCTAAAAAACAGCCCCTGATCTTAAAAATCCCCGCTAATTTAAGCCCTGGAAGTTGGGTGAGAGGAGGAAAAATGAGTCCATGTACCCATGCGTCCTTGGTGCTTTTTTTTCTTCTTCTGAGGTCTGAAATGGGAATAAATGCTACTGCAGTATAGTACAGACGAGCATGTTGTCCAGGGTGGAAGGAAAGCAACCAATGAGATGAGCCTGTCCTCGCTTAAATTCAAGACATCCTTAAGCCTTATGGGAGAATGAGTTAACTTTGGAAACTCTGATAATAACATCCAGTTCTTAGAGTTTTACATCTTGGACTGGGTACTGGGGACCCTGTAGTCTCCCAGTTCTACCTGTTGTGAAACTAAAGTTTCATTTCCAGTGTCAATCCCTGGTGGAGTGACTTTTACTCAGCCGCTCTTACCTTAATTCCATTGCTTTTTGTCCATCTCAGCATACAGTGCCTTCAGAAAGTATTCATACCCCTTGACTTATTCCACATTTTGTTGTGTAACAGTCTGAATTCAAAATTGATTAAATATTTTTAAGAATCACCAATCTACACACAATACCCCATAATGACAAAGTGAAAACATATTTTTTGAAATTTTAGCCAAGTTATTGAAAATTAAATACAGAAATATCTAATTTACGTAAGTATTCACACCCCTGAGTCAATACATGTTAGAATCACCTTTGGCAGAAATGCATCCTGTTGCAATAAGGCACTAATGTAAAACTGCAATAAAATTGACAAATAAATTAACTTTATGTCCTGAATACAAAGCGTTGTGTTGTATTTGCCCCAAACATATCACTGAGTACCACTCTTCATGTTTTCAAGCTTGATAGTGGATGCATCATGTTATGGGTATGCTTGTGATCAGCAATGACTATGGAGATTTGTAGGATAAAAAGAAACGGAATAGAGCTAAGTACAGGCAAAATCCTAGAGGAAAACCTGGTTCAGACTGCTTTCCAACAGACACTGGCAGACAAATTCACCTTTCAGCAGGACAATAACCTAAAACACAAGGCCAAATATAAACTGGAGTTGCTTACCAAGAAGACATTGAATGTTCCTAAGTGGCCTAGTTACAGTTTTGACTTAAATCGGCTTGAAAAGCTATGCCAAGACTTGAATATTTTGTGTAGATCGTTGACAATAAATGACAATTAAATCAATTTTAATCCCACTTTGTAACACAACAAAATGTGGAAAAAGTAAAGGGGTTTGAATACTTTCTGAAGACACTGTATGTGTGGGGTACAGAGATGAGGTAGTCATATTTTTTTTAAATGTTAAACACTATTATTGCACACAGTGTGAGTCCATGCAACTTATTATGTGACTTGTTAAGCACATTTTTACTCCTGAATTTATTTAGGCCTGCCATAACAAAGGGGTTGAATACTTAATTACTTATTTCCAAAAAAACTAATTCGACTTTGACATTATGGGGTATTCTGTGTAGGCCAGTGACAAAAGAAATCTTAATTTAATCAATTTTAAATTCAGATTGTAACACAACAAAATGTGGAAAAAGTCAAGGGGTGTGAATACCTTCTGAAGGCACTTTATCTCTTCCCTCTCCTTCTCCACCTCTCGTTTGTTAGATCTGTCATAGTCTCATATTATTTGACGAGACAATTACACAGCTAGTAGTTAAAATGACAGCTATCACCTGTTATGTAATCAACAGAAAGTTGGCCAGTACAAATGCAAATGGTATATCCCTAACTTGTCGAATCCTGTCTCCTTGTCCTTTATCCTTTTCCGTAAGAACGAAGCTCATTTGACTACTTGGGCCGTCATCACAGCCATTATTGTACATCTCAGGTTCCACTGTTGATGAGCAGCGTCTCCTCAGGACCTCAGACACGTAGCTACTGCACCAAAGGTCTCGGAGCGCACAAAGAACATGGAGGAAGGAAAAAGATCTCTCCTCGCCAACGGATGTGGCAGAATTCTTAAGCAGCCTCGTCTGCCCCCTCGTTAGCCTCGCTGACGCCTGCTGACAGGGGTGAGGTGGGGGGTCGGTGAAGGTTGGGTGCCCCCGGGAGTGCTATGCCATGACCATGCCAAAGACGGGACCCCGTGCCACCCTCCTCGTGCCCCCTGTCAGCGTGCCCCTGCCCCAGGCCAGCGCCGGGCTCCGTACAGGGGGCTGTCACACATCAGCCTCAATTACAATCAGATGACAACATGCCACCACCAGCGCTAATGCTAATGCTACAGTATGACTGTACTGTATTTCCCTATCATGGCTGGCTAGCTGGGGAGATACAGAATACTAGCTGTGTTTAACCCCCTCACCCCCACTACTGCTAAGGGAATCTCGTTTTTTTTTTTCGCTCACTCACTTTGTCACATAGTGGCGAGGTGGTGTTTTGACACATGCATTTTATAGAGGTGTCAAGGACACTCTTAAAGCTTTTCGAACTTTCACAGTGAGTCTACTATACCCAAAGCACTGTGAATGAACTAATGAACATTCGTAGGAACCACAAAAACACACAGTTACTAAAATGTATTGCATATGGGTGTACTTGAAGGAGATACACACACACACACACACAGTGTTATCTGTTGGTTATGCTCATTAATAATAGTGTAGTTTCACTTTGTAATTGTTTTATTTAGCCGACAGAAAGCAGGAAACATTCTTGTCATTCTCAGATACCTGTGTAATTGAAAGAACCCTGCTGCAGTTTAGTGGCAAGTCTGTACAGTATTTCAGAATCAATAGCAAGGAAATAGCTTTTGAAATAAACAAGAAATCAAGTGAGAAGCCGCCGGATGCTAAGTGACAAGTGAAGAGCATTGAGAACCTTGAAAGGATCGCAATTGTTGACTTGAACACTTGAAATCATACCATTCCCCTGGCCGTACACTGCTGTCTACTCTTTTAGTCCTTCTCTATAACATCATGTACCATTCCTGCTTCCTTTGTATTACTCTCAATGCCAGCCACCCACATTTCATGGAGTTAATGTATCTCACATTTGGGAGTCCATTAAATAAGTTAAAAATATATAATTAAAAATAGTTATACTGATATGATGCACATTTTCAATTTAACTTTGTGACCAATGTTACAATTAAGAAATTGGACTTCCTTTATAGAGAGTAGATTATATTATTTCAAAAACATCAATAAAATCAAGTCCAATTGTATTTGTCACATACACCGAATACAACAGGTGTAGACCTTACCGTGAAATGTTTACTTACAAGCCCTTAACCAACAATGCAGTTCAAGAAATAGAGTTAAGAAAATATTTACTAAATAAACTAAAGTAAAAATTTAATAAACGAACACAATAAAATAACAATAACGAGGCTATATACAGGGGGTACCGGTACCGAGTCAATGTGCGGGGGTACAGGTTAGTCGAGGTAATTTGTACATGTAGGTAGGGGTAAAGTGACTATGCATCGATAATAAACAGAGAGTAGTCCGGGTGGCCATTTGATTAACTGTTCAGCAGTTTTATGACAAGCTGTACCCAAGAGCTTATTTTTTTGTTGAATCCTAGAATCTTGGGTTCAGATTTTGATTGAATAGTGCCCTTGGGCATCTTGCTCCTGTATGGCTCTGGCCTCAAACACAGGCCTCTTCTTTCAGTGTTGTTGGGCAGCCAGCCTGTGGCCCCTCCACTGAGGCACTCTCTTTTTGTGAGGTGGCTGTCAGTCCATCCAGCACAGTATCGCTAACAGCAGCCCCTCTGTCCTCACCCACCGCACAGCTGTTCTCTCACACTCATTCACTCGTGTATGTGTGTGTACGACTGCGTGTGTGTGACTGCGTGTGTGTGTGTGCGTGTGTGTTCTCACTTTGACCCAGGGGGAGGGCATTGTTGAAAGTCCATTTCATGTTTCTAGAGAGTTTGCAATTTCCCAAGAAGCTTGCGACAGTCTATTATTCTTCACTAAAATAATAATGACGTATTACTTTAATTTGTGCACTCATGCATTAGGTGTAATTTGTACTTGGATACTCGGTCATGTAAAATGTTGATATATCTGTTGACTTGACGACAGAGAGATATGAGCCAATTGCTTGGTTGATTTCTTGATAGATTGACTGGTGGTACCACATACTGCTCCAATCCAAAACCCATATTATTACTATGTGCAAGTGTAATCTGCATGTTGAGCTTCTCTCTATGTTCGTTACCTGTGTGTGGAATGGGTAGAGGGTCTTTGCCGTCGGGGCGCCAGAGCCCAGTCAGCCACTGCTGTGTCTGTCAGTCATTCCGGGGTCGCATTCCATCATCCTGCCAGGAGAAGAAACAGCAGCGCTACGCCGGCCGACGGGCCGCTGTGTGTAAAATGGAACTCGTCCCACCTCCCGGCGGCCGCCACCTCCCCGTGCAGCGCCCGCCGCATCTAAACAACGTTGAGACAAGGTGGGCTCGAGCAGATGTCATGTTTTATTCACGAGGGGACAGAAAGGTATCGGGGTTGTGTTATTACCGACGCCGAGCCTCTTCTCCTTTTGTGGAGCTGGCCCCGCCGGCGCACTGCACAAACCCACGGGGAGCCACGCCAATCGCTACCTCCCCTTCCCCACCCGCCACCGACCAACTTCAAAAAGCATATTATTTTGTTCGACGGCGACCATGACAATGTGTACCGCTCAGTTATAGATTAAAAGCTGGGACTCGCAGAAAGAAGAAAAGCGCCTAAGACAAAAGAGGAACAACAGACGGGATATACAATTTAAAAAAAGGACAGCCACTGAGTTGACAATCTAGTTATATCATGTCCTTTATGAATAATGAATTTGATGGCACCGAGGCCCTCAGAAGTTAGATTAAATTAGTTCTGGCATGTCGTAAAAAGTTAGATATGCTTAATTAGTGGGGAAGATGGCAGGGACGTTTTTTAGTCAGTGAGAACTGTTTTAGTTAATTCCCTAGAACAGGAGACATCTTGTCTCTGCTAGTGATATATAGAGAATTTCCTATTTTGAACGAGAGCATTGCTTCCCCTTTTTGATAGTGGTTGTAGACCTATCCGAGTGTTCTGTCAGGATCGGTTATATTTTAAACATTTCAGACATATATTATCCTTTTTCTCATTAGTGCATTATGCATAGCACTTCAGAATCAGAATGTGTAGCCTATGTTTTGTTAGTTAACCAAATAGCTACCCGGACTATCTGCATTGACCCTTTTTGCGCAAACTTTTTTGACTCATCACATACGCTGCTGCTACTGTTTACGATCTGTCACTTTATTCCTGTACATATCTAACTCAATTACCTCGCACCACTGCACATCAACTCGGTACTGGTACCCCTTGTACTGTATATAGCCAAGTTATAGTTACTCATTGTGTATCTATTATTACTTTTATTATTACCTGTTTTACTTTTCAATTTTTTCAATTTTCTTTCTCTCAGCATTGTTGGGAAGGGCCCGTAAGTAAGCAATTCACCTGTTATTTACGAAGCATGTGACGAATAAAATTAGATTTTGTTGGATCCTTGAAGCTGAAGTTTACAGGAAAGGTTGTGAGCATCCATGATCTCATCCACTCCAGTAGTTACAGAGCAAATATACTGAATACAATACATTCAGTTGTTATTCACACCATGGTATATTGTACAACACATTGTAACTTTTCAATTGTTTTGCTCTGGTTTACCTTGACAATGCACTCTTACCTATCAACTTGTGTGCCGTTTTATTCAGGAGAAAAATAACAGCAATAATGTTCAATGACAATAATTGTCTGTCTCCGTGGCTGTGCTCATTGTTAAATGAGGCGCATGATGCATCTCTCTTTTGCCTCATATCCGTCTTATAATAGCTGTATTATTGGGCTTTCACAAGAGTAGGGAAGTGTGTTAGCCCCAAAGCGAGAGACAAACTTGCTGTTGTGAGCAGCCACAAAGATGTAGTGTTCTGATAAAGTCATAAGCTTTGCTGTTACTTCGTAGAAGAAATAGCTGCGGTCACCTTAAACTGTCATGCAACCTCATGGGCAACTAAGGCCACAAAAAGGTCACTGTCGATCACTTCATGAACGATATAAGCTTAGTAGGTACAATGATAAACAAGCTTAGACTAAAGGAATTTGTAATAGCCACTGACATGGGGGCACACCTTTTTTTATTTAGCTAGTGGTGATTGATAAAGTTTCACGTTTTAATGTCACATTCACAAGTACAGTGAAATGCCTTTAAACCCAACAATGCAGTAATCAATAACAATGTAATACTAAAAATAACAAGGTAGAACAAAAACACGGGAAAGTAAGTAAGCGTGCTATATACAGGGTGAGTCAGTTCTAGTACCATATTTACAATGTGCAGGGATACTGGAGTGATAGAGGTAGACATGCATAGGGGTAAGGTGACTAGGCATCAGGATATACAACCTTAAATCATCACCATTAAATGCGTGTGGAAGCATTTAGACATTCATCACTCTGTTGGGTGAAATGGGTTTCGTGTCTGTCTTGTTTTTTTTGGCATTTTGTCACCACAACAAATTGTTTTACTCTCAACTTCAGCATTCTCTCTGGGCACCATTTTCCTCTTTTGTAAAATCATAATTCATTTGTATTAATAGGTTTTCAAAGCAATGTTGGAGCATACTCAATACAGGAAACTCTTTTCCATTGAACGAAGGCTTTGTTGGCCTTTGCGGTTCTCCCTGTGTCATTTGTCCAGCTGACTATGAACTACGTCCAACCAAAACCCTCTGTGTGTTTTGGGAACACACGCTCCACTCCGCTCATGAGTATTAATGAATTCAAAGTTTGAGAAAAGAATCCTTAAGTGTTACTAACTGTCAGCTTCTGACAGCTCTCTGACTCTTATTGTCTTGTGCTTTCCGTTCAGGCTAATGTTTGATGTCTTGCTTTCACGCCCTCCTTTTCCTCTTTAGTTAAATTACCGCCGACAGTCCTACGTCCCTGTAGATTGTTTGTTTGTTTTCCGAGCACACTTGTTTTACATATCGTTGACGTGGCACTGAGTTTATTTAGCGAGCTTTTTAATAAGGGGGAATGGAATATTTTTTGTTGATTGCCTTTCATTTGATTAGAACTGGATTACGAGTCCGGTTGCTTCTTGACATTGCCTGTATGAATGGGATGAGGAACATTGAGGTCGTTCAAAACCTTGAAAGAGTGGGTCCTGGCTTGCCCTAGAGTGTGAAAGACCAATTCCTTCAAAAAGACCAAAGAGCTTCTGGTGTTATCTAAATCACTTTAAGAACAGTCAGTCAGAAACAGCCAGAGAGTTTAATCATGTTGATCAGAATAGTCAGAACAGAAACAGTTAACAGCCATCAGGATGGCCACATAGTGGCTAGTTGTTGTGCAACTTAACATATTGTTTGCCTCACTTTGACTCTAACTTTCTGACGATTGGGGAGGGGAAAAGGATTTGAAACAAAGCACAAATTAATGAGCTATTAACAGTATAATCAGTAGGTGTTGAAATTTGCTAAATACTCCCTGTTCGCCGATGGGGGGGGGGGGGAGTGCTTGAATCACGACGGGCCCTGTCAAAACTTGCAAATGAGGGTGACGGCGCGTCCGTTTTGACAAACATAATTAAGGTGTTTCAATTTGGGATGTGCTAATAAAGAGAGGAACATAGGCCTCCCCCAGGTCTTCGCTAATTGTGAAGATTGCTTTAAAGCTCTTCGAAATGGTTGTGCCTGGTGTGTGTGTGTGGTGTGTTCGTTTCCCCCCCCCCCTTTTTATTGGATAATGAACTGTTAAGAAGTGTTAGATCTTCCTTAGCCGTCTTTCGCCGAGAGTTTGAGGAGATAGGCAGGGAAGAGCAGCCTGAGGTGTGGTGTTATAAAGATAATTAAAAGGCAAAAAAATTGTGTTGCACGCTTTGATCTGCCTGTCAACTTTCTGATTAGAGACGTAAAAGCCTTTAATCAAGAGTAAAGCGATTATTAATGTTCCTAAACTGTGGACAAAGAAACGGCGGAACGTCAAGTTTCTTCTTCCCCTCATGTATTTTCTTCAAGTCCGTTTCGCTAAACTGACAAACTTCGTTCCTCCGCTGTGTGTTCCGCCCGAGGAGGGTAAATGGGATGCTGCGTGTGATTAGGAGGAATTGAGATGTTTGGGGGTTTAATTGCGAGTATTCCTCCCTCTGCTGCTGCCAAGTTTAGGAGTATTTATCCTTCTTTCATATGTATTCATCTTCTCTATCTTCTCATATGTGTTCTCTTTCGTCATCTTTCCATACAATTTCCACTTATTTCCTTTCTACGTTGAGACTATTTGTCAGCTGTGAGATGGTAATTGTGTTATGTCAGTAGTTTATACTGTGATAGTCATTTCTATTATCCACTACACAAATGATAAGCTTGAATGTATTCCCCACTACATACTGGAAGTAAAAAGCTGTAAAGCTTATTGTAAAGGCACCTTGTCTTTCATAGGCTATGGCTTTGTCATATCCACACTACCAACAATAGACTGAAAGGAGTCTAATGTGGTTGTTTGTTCTGTTATTTGTGATACTGCTTGTGCATTCGGACCCTGTGACTTTTTCCACATTTTGTTACGTTACAGCCTTATTCTAAAATGGATTCAATTGTTTTTCCCCCCTCATCAATCTACACACAATGCCCTATACTGACAAAGCAAAAACAGGTTTTTATAAATTTTTGCTAATGTATTACAAATAAAAAACGGAAATATCACAAACGGAAGTATTCAGTATTTGGCAGCGATTACAGCCTCGAGTCTTCTTGGGTATGACGCTACAAGCTTGGCACACTTGTATTTGGGGAGTTTCTCCCATTCATCTCCGCAGATCCTCTCAAGCTCTGTCAGGTTGGATGGGGAGAGTTGCTGCACAGCTATTTTCAGGTCTCTACAGAGATGTTCGATCGGGTTCAAGTCCGGGCTCTGGCTGGGCCACTCAAGGACATTCAGAGACTTGTCCCGAAGCCACTCCTGCGTTGTCTTGGCTGTGTGCTTAGGGTCGTTGTTTTGTTGGAAGGTGAACCTTCGCCCCAGTCTGAGGTCCTGAGCGCTCTGGAGCAGGTTTTCATCAAGGATCTATCTGTACTTTGCTCCGTTCATCTTTCCCTCGATCCTGATTAGTCTCCCAGTCCCTGCCACTGAAAAACATCCCCACAGCATGATGCTGCCACCACCATGCTTCACCATAGGGATGGTGCTAGGTTTCCTCCAGATGTGACACTTGGCATTCAGGCCAAAGAGTTCAATCTTGGTTTCATCAGACCAGATAATCTTGTTTCTCATGGTCTGAGAGTCCTTTAGGTGCCTTTGGCAAACTCCAAGCGGGCTGTTATGTGTATTTTACTGAGGAGTGGCTTCCGTCTGGCAACTCTACCATAAATGTCTGATTAGTGGAATGCTGCAGAGATGGTTGTCCTTCTGGAAGGTTTTCCCATCTCCACAGAGGAACTTGGGTTTTGGTCAACTTCCCCAGATCTGTGTCTCTACACAATCCTGTCTCGGAGCTCTACGGACAATTCCTTCGACCTCATGGCTTGGTTTTTGCTCTGACATGCACTGTCAACTGTGGGACCTTTATATGGACAGGTGTGTGCCTTTCCAAATCATGTCCAATCAATTGAATTTACCACAGGTGGACTCCAATCAAGTTGTAGACACATCTCAAGGATGATCAATGGAAACAGGATGCACCTGAGCTCAATTTTGAGTCTCATAGCAAAGGGTCTGAATACTTATGTAAATAAGGTATTTATATTCTTTATTTTTTATAAATTTGCAAAGATTTCTAAACCTGTTTTCGCTTTGTCATTATGGGGTATTGTGTGTAGATTGATGAGGAAAAAGGGAAGTGGTCTGAATACTTTCCGAATGCACTGAACACTGAACAAAAATATAAACGCAAGATTTTACTGAGTTAGAGTTCATATAAGAAAATTAGTCAATTGAAATAAATTCATTAGGCCCTAATCAATGGATTTCACATGACTGGGAATACAGATATGCATCTGTTGGTCACAGATACCTTTAAAAAAAAGTAGTGGTGTGGATCGGAAAACCAGTCAGTATCTGGTGTGACCACCATTTGCCTCTTGCAGCGCGACACATATCCTTCGCATAGAGTTGATCAGGCTGTTGATTGTGGCCTGTGGAATGTTGTCCCCACTCCTCTTCAATGCTGTCGTACACGTTAATCCAGAGCATCCCAAACATGCTCAATGGGTGACAAGTCTGGCGGATATGCAGGCCATAGAAGAACTGTGACATTTTCAGCTTCCAGGAATTGTGTATATGATCCTTGCGACATGGGGCTGCGCGTTATCATGCTGAAACATGAGGTGATGGCGGCGGATAAATGGCACGACAATGGGCCTCAGGATCTCATCACGGTATCTCTGTGCATTCAAATTGCCATCGATAAAATGCAATTGTGTTTGTTGTCCGTAGCTTATACCTGCCCATACCATAACTCCACCGCCACCATGGGGCGCTCTGTTCACAACGTTGACATCAGCAAACTGCTCGCCCACACGACACCATACACGCTTTCTGCCATCTGCTCGGTACAGTTGAAACCGGGATTCATCCGTGAAGACCACACTTCTCCAGCACATGAGTGCCGATCGAAGGTGAGCATTTGCCTACTGAAGTCGGTTAAGATGCTGAACTGCAGACCGATCAAGACCTTGGTGAGGACGACAAACTTCCCTGAGACGGTTTCTGACAGTTTGTGCAGAAAATATTCGGTTGTGCAAACCCACAGTTTCATCAGCTGTCTGGGTGGCTGGTCTCAGACGATCCCGCAGGTGAAGAAGCCGTATGTGGAGGTCCTGGGCTGGCATGGTTACACGTGGTCTGCAGTTGTGAGGCCGGTTGGACGTACTGCCATATTTTCTAAAACGATATTGCTCTGGTGGACATTCCTCCAGACAGCATACCAAATGCACACTCCCTCAAAACTTGAGACATCTGTGGCATTGTGTTGTGACAAAACTGCACATTTTAGAGTGGCCTTTTATTTTTTCCAGCACAAGGTGCACCTGTGTAATGATCATGCTGTTTAATCAGCTTATTGATATGCCACACCTGTCAGGTGGACAAAATTTGTGCACAACATTTGAGAGAAATAAGCTTTTTGTGCATATGGAACATTTCTGGGATCTTTTATTTCAGCTCATGGAATATAGGACGAACACTTTACATGTTGCTTTTATATTTTTGTTCAGTGTAAGACGTGAGTACCAGCACTGTTAACAATATTTACACCATTTAATCTTATTTGTAGGTTGCTTTTAATGCCACACTTCATACATTTTCTACGCATTCTGACCACGACCTTAATCAATGCGTGCAAATAATTCCGGGAGCAGTGGAAATGGAATTAATCAGTCAAGTCCATTTGATCCATAGAATTGACCTGCGTGGCTGCGTGGATACAGTAGATGGATGGACTGACCAGCCGTCTGTGGAAATTCCCCATTTTTAATTGAAGACCTTGTAAGGCGTCGTTCCCATGTTACGTCTGTGTGTTGAGGCAATCACAGCGTAGCCCAAAGTCCATTAGTTTTAATGTGGATGGTTCAGTGAGACTGGGTTGATTTAAGTCCAGGCAATTTGCTGACAGCAACCCCCCTCCTCCTTCTCCTCCCCCTGTTACCCACTATTGTGGTTCAGGTTAATTTAGTCAGTATGTTTTTTAATTTAAACAACAGGACTTTACAGCTATTGAGCTACTTTATATATTTGCTCTGTTTTAACTTAGAGTTTGTGATTTTAGAAGTTTTGCCTCAAGTAGCCAATGTGTCTTCAGCACATTGGTGTATTTAAGTTTTTACATTGCAAGTAGTGTATTGGGATACTTAAAGCTGCAATATGTAACGTTTTGGGTGACCCAACCAAATTCGCATACAAATGTGTGTTATAGATATGTCATTCTCTTTGAAAGCATGTCAAAGAAGCAGTAGATCTGTTCTATGTGTGTTATTTCTATGCTTCCCGTCCTTAAGTTTAGTTTTTGCGTCTTTTACTTTCGGTTTTGTACACCAGGTTCAAACAGCTGAAAATACAATATTTTTGGTTATGGAGAATATATTTCACAGTGGTTTAGATGGTACAATGATTCTCTACACTATACTTGCTTGTTTTGTCACATAAACTGAAATTAGGCGAACTATTCTAATATTAGCAACCAGGAAATGACGGCGCGATATCTGCATAGTGCATGTTTAAGCAATAAGGCCCGAGGGGTAGTGGTATATGGCCAATATACCACGGCTAAGGGCTGTTCTTATGCACGACGCGAAACGGAGTGCCTGGATACAGCCCTTATCTGTGCTATATTGGACATATGCCACAAACGCCAGAGATGCCTTATTGCTATTAAAAACTGGTTACCAATGTAAGATAGAATAGTAAACAAGTTTTATACCCATGGTATATTGTTTGATATACAGACACCTGAAATGTTGTTTCAGCCAATCAGCATCCAGGACCCAAACTACCCGGTTTATAATGTATGTTAAAGTTCCCTCACATTTTAATATTGGTTTTTATTTGTAAGCTGGTGCATTGCTTTGTGCCTGAGTAGCTGACTGTGTGTACATGTCTGGTCTGTGGCCATGTCTACATCAGCGTCTGTGTGTGCTTGACTGAGTAATTTCATAAATGTAAAACAAGCGGCCCCGCTTTCGAGCCTCATCTATTCTCATTCACGGCGAGTGAGAGGGACCTCACTGTTAAAAGTCAATACGGGAACAGGAGTGTTTGAACTCGAGGCGGCGAGGGAGGCATGAAGGGGAGTTCAATTGAAGAAAAACAGCCTTCATTTTTCTCCCTGCCCCTTTTCTGCCTGAAACAAATGGTTCTATTACCAGCTGGTCCTCTTAGTCGGCCTGGTCATTTATACCCATTAAACCTGTGTCTTATCACCCATAAGACTCCCTTACATCTCTCCATCCGCCAATTGTCCGTAATCAGCCATTTAAAACAGTGGCGGAACATTTCCTTTGCGTCTTGCTCCGGTCTGACGGACAGGCGAGGGAGGAGGGGGAGCAGGTGAAGGGAAAGGGCGGATGATGAATAGGCTAAGTTGAGTGGCTGACTAATAGAGATCTGTCTTAATCAGAAGTGATTTGTCAGAACAGGAGATCTGCAGGGTCAGGGCGCTGGCGATGAATAAAACACGGCCCTGCAGAGTGAAGAAGAAAGGCCCCAGAAATATGGCCTGACTGGCTGCCTACCACACCGCTGCTCATAGCCTCATACACATGCAGACAAAGGCCCACAGCAGGGCTGGTCAGCCTGCTTGGTGTACACCCCTATCTGCTCACATCTATAGAAATTCATGCAAGAAAAGGCCCCTCAGATGGGCTGCCAGCTCAGAATACACCTTATACCTCCACTGCTGTTCAAAGTAAACGCTGACTACACACTATTACTCAGGAGAGGGTCCTCAGCTGGACTCCCCCAGTGTACTGAGGTGAATATAGCTCCTTCTTATTGTTAGTTGTCACAACACTGTATATTCTCCAGATGCTGTATGACCCCCAATGACCTGGTTCTTACCTACTTCACTTTGTGAGCCAAGTCAGTCAGTGTGACCAAGACTAGTCACATGGCCTGTTGGCTCAGCATTTGAAACATACCTTAGTGTGTACAACTTCAATGAGTGTAAAGAAAATGAGTGTAAAGAAAATATTCCAGACAGTGTATAAAGAAAGATAACTTTGTTCCCCAGGTATTCTAGCCAAAGAATTTAGCGAATGCAGATGCAGACTTTGTCATTTTGTGTGTGTGTGTGGGGGGAGTGGGTTGTATTTGTCAGTGAGTCTGTGTGCTTGCATGTGAGACAGTGGCAGACTCTACCTACCCTCACCACTCCCTTGGGTCGTTTTCACTCCTTTGTCTGTGTGGATTGTGTCCGGATAGAAGTGTGTGTGGTAACCTTCAAAAAGTGGTTTCAACCAGCTAATGAAACAGAGCTGTGCTGAGCCTCAGAGTGTTGCCGCTGTCAGGGCTTGTACCCTTTCAGCTCAGGGGAGAGAGGGACCAGAGCAGAGAATGATAGAAAAGTAGAGAAAGAAAAGGGGGCCCAGACATCTCACAGTGGAACTGCTCTAAAACTGCTCCTGTAAAATTGATGATGTGTCCAATTATATGTGCCTGTGGAGGGAGGAGTGGGAGGGGCCTCTGGAATGGTGACTGGGGTGGGTTGTCTTGGGATGGGATGGACTGGCTGGGAAGTAGACTTCTAACCTTATGGTAATTAACTCTACTGGGCCACTTTGGCCTGGGCTACAATTATCTCTACTGGCCTACACTGGCCTTTCTTTCTCCCATTGCTCCATAGATGTGTGAAGTGGACAACCGTGTGATGATGTGGTGAGACCCAATGCATCTCTACCAACACTAGACCAAAGAACCAAAGGGAAGGTGGAAGGATGGATTTGGATACTGTTCAATTGAATTGTCTCAGTATCTGACTGAGGTCAACTCAGTCAGCACAGACCATTGGGTCTTATCTAGTACCTCTCTTTCTACCCTCTACATTGCTCACTTCTGCTAATCTCCTGTTAAGAGGATGAGTTAATGTATAAAGTCCTGCTCTCCAGTGGTGGTGTGATTATAATGTAATTGAGTAATAGGCTTGTTAAATGGACCTTTGGGGATGTGGATCATTAGCGAGCGAGTCTGAGCA
This sequence comes from Coregonus lavaretus, assembly GCF_964263955.1. Classification (NCBI taxonomy): domain Eukaryota; kingdom Metazoa; phylum Chordata; class Actinopteri; order Salmoniformes; family Salmonidae; genus Coregonus; species Coregonus lavaretus. Next base: position 11,634,499 of record NC_140012.1, on the reverse strand, counting down.
AGGCCTTAGCGCTAGGGTCATTTAAATTGTTAATAGCCGTTCAAACGGGAGGGGAATATTTTATATGCTAACGAGCAACAAGTCAGGATCATCAGTAGGAAATTATAATTTCCTCCTTCTTTCCAGTGTTTTGGCCAAGTCTGTTAATTCTCTCTGATACAATCTCTATTTTACAATTCTCACTCTGACAATCTCTTTCACCTTCACGTCTGTCTATGCCAGCTGTTTATGATGGTTTCTTAATGCGCCGTAATCTAGATGTGAATCCACTTTTGATTTTCCGTTGTCAAAAACTTTGATGACGGCTCACGTTTTGACACAGCGTGGTCTGTAGTGTAACAAACCATTATGGAACATACGTCTGGTGATGATCTGTCAAGTCAAAATCTCATTAGAGACTGTTACATATGCAGGTGATAGTATCTAATACAGCAATTTCAACGTGCTCTTCTGTAGATGATGATGAATTGTAACATCAGACATACTTTAGTGCTGAAGTGAATTTACATATTGATAGTAGCTTAAATACAGGCTGCATCAAAATGGATTTGGGGAGAATCTTTCTGTTTTCAGGAAGGAATGCCATCAGGGGAGGAGACGGTTATTAGAAAAGCCATCTTTCATCCTCCTCCACAGTAGCTTTGTTGGTTTTTCGAAAGCCAAATTCAACATTTAGCTAATACAAGAGCTCCCCTTTCCAGGTAACATATTTGGCAATTCATCAACATTACCCTAACTCTCTGAAAGTGACTGTAGTCAGGTGAGAGAGTCGGGTACTGTAGATGGAACAATCTCAAAGTGTGTGTGTGTATGGTGAGAGAGAGACAGAGGAAGAGGGAGATAGAGATGGGTAGAGGGTGAGCCCCTTTACCCCTCTGTGGGAGGCCATGTGTGTACATAGCTAATGGTCCAGTGGGGACGGGGCAGGACGGTGTGTGTGTGTGTGTGTGTAGGGTGAGGTCATTCTTAATGGGAACATCCATTTGTGGTCACACATCTAAGGAAATATTTATCTTGGAGTTTGTGACCTGGCCGTGGCTGCTGAGAGTCTTTTAATGTGTTCTACAGTCTGTCGGCTCTGGGGACACTTCATCATACCGCGATGGATTTTACAGCACACAGGCCCAGCAATTAAATTAATTTACAACTTACCTATGCAGGGGATACACTGTCTACACCATTGTTGGTGCAGTGGTTATGACCTTCATCAGTAGTGGTTGGAGGATGAGTAGCTGTATTAGCAGTCATTGAAATGATGGCACTTAATCAATTGTGGTGGCTGTGGTACATGTAGCCTAGCTGACCTAGATGTTTAAAGTGGAAGCAATTCATTTTAACCAGTCATGGAAAATGATATACTTTCCAAATTGAGTAATTCATCCTCATTTTGTCATTGTCTGCCTTTGTCAAGAATAAACGCACCGCGAGTGACAAGCTTGAACAACTTCTCTTAAGGTGCACAATGATAGTGCTCTGCATAAGATAGATAGCGCGCTCTCAGAAACGTTAATGCTGCCTCTCTCTCGTAGAGACAGGCACACAGCTCTTCTCAGCAGCACTGCCAGTAGAATGGAAAGAAACCTGAATCCACAAGGCCCATTCTTAACCACTGAAAGGTGCCTGGGCGGGTTGTCTTTCCCTCCCTTTGTGTGTTTATGCACCTCTGTTAGGCCATACATACAGTGGGGAAAAAAAGTATTTAGTCAGCCACCAATTGTGCAAGTTCTCCCACTTAAAAAGATGAGAGAGGCCTGTAATTTTCATCATAGGTACACGTCAACTATGACAGACAAATTGAGGAAAAAAAATCCAGAAAATCCCATTGTAGGATTTTTAATGAATTTATTTGCAAATTATGGTGGAAAATAAGTATTTGGTCACCTAGAAACAAGCAAGATTTCTGGCTCTCACAGACCTGTAACTTCTTCTTTCAGAGGCTCCTCTGTCCTCCACTCGTTACCTGTATTAATGGCACCTGTTTGAACTTGTTATCAGTATAAAATACACCTGTCCACAACCTCAAACAGTCACACTCCAAACTTCACAATGGCCAAGACCAAAGAGCTGTCAAAGGACACCAAAAACAAAATTGTAGACCTGCACCAGGCTGGGAAGACTGAATCTGCAATAGGTAAGCAGCTTGGTTTGAAGAAATCAACTGTGGGAGCAATTATTAGGAAATGGAAGACATACAAGACCACTGATAATCTCCCTCGATCTGGGGCTCCACGCAAGATCTCACCCCGTGGGGTCAAAATGATCACAAGAACGGTGAGCAAAAATCCCAGAACCACACGGGGGGACCTAGTGAATGACCTGCAGAGAGCTGGGACCAAAGTAACAAAGCCAACCATCAGTAACACACTACGCCGCCAGGGACTCAAATCCTGCAGTGCGAGACGTGTCCCCCTGCTTAAGCCAGTACATGTCCAGGCCCGTCTGAAGTGCATTTGGATGATCCAGAAGAGGATTGGGAGAATGTCATATGGTCAGATGAAACCAAAATATAACTTTTTGGTAAAAACTCAACTCGTCATGTTTGGAGGACAAAGAATGCTGAGATGCATCCAAAGAACACCATACCTACTGTGAAGCATGGGGTTGGAAACATCATGCTTTGGGGCTGTTTTTCTGCAAAGGGACCAGGACGACTGATCCGTGTAAAGGAAAGAATGAATGGGGCCATGTATCGTGAGATTTTGAGTGAAACCCTCCTTCCATCAGCAAGGGCATTGAAGATGAAACGTGGCTGGGTCTTTCAGCATGACAATGATCCCAAACACACCGCCCGGGCAACGAAGGAGTGGCTTCGTAAGAAGCATTTCAAGGTCCTGGAGTGGCCTAGCCAGTCTCCAGATCTCAACCCCATAGAAAATCTTTGGAGGGAGTTGAAAGTCTGTGTTGCCCAGCGACAGCCCCAAAACATCACTGCTCTAGAGGAGATCTGCATGGAGGAATGGGCCAAAATACCAGCAACAGTGTGTGAAAACCTTGTGAAGACTTACAGAAAACGTTTGACCTGTGTCATTGCCAACAAAGGGTATATAACAAAGTATTGAGAAACTTTTCTTATTGACCAAATACTTATTTTCCACCATCATATGCCAATAAATTCATTACAAAATCCTACAATGTGATTTTCTGGAAAAAAAATTCTCATTTTGTCTGTCATAGTTGACGTGTACCTATGATGAAAATTACAGGCCTCTCTCATCTTTTTAAGTGGGAGAACTTGCACAATTGGTGGCTGACTAAATACTTTTTTCCCCCACTGTATTTTATAGAATGTTTAACCGATTTCATTGTTTGAAAAGTGAGGCGAGCGAGCGAATAAAAAAATCTAGATAAAAAAGGAGACTCTCTTGTTAAAATACTATAGCAGCCTTAGTACATCACTGGGGCCGAGGTCCCTGCCATCCAGGACCTCTATACCAGGCAGTGTCAGAGGAAGGCCCCAAAAATTGTCCAAGACTCCAGCCACCCAAGCCATAGACCTACTCTCTGCTGCCGCATGGAAAGCGGTACCAGTGCACCAAGTCTGGAACCAACAGGACCTTGAACAGCTTCTACCCCCAAGCCATAAGACTGCTAAACAAGACTGCTAAATGGCAAATGAAATGGCTACCCGAATTATCTGCATTGACCTTTTTTTAACTCTCTTGCACTGACTCAATGCACACATGCTGGACTCTACCCACACACTTACACATACTTACACTGACACCCCAACACACACATACACACACTACATACACCCACACACACACAACATGCGCACACATGCATACTGACGCCACACACATGCATGCTGATGCCACACACACACACACACACACACACACACACACACACACACACACACACTTTCACACTCACCACATACGCTGCTGCTACTGTCTATCTATACTGTAGCCTAGTCACTTTACTCCTACCTATATTACATTTACATTTAAGTCATTTAGCAGATGCTCTTATCCAGAGCGACTTACAAATTGGTGCATTCAGCTTAGGATAGCCAGTAGGACAACCACCACTGGGTTGGGGGCGGGGGGGGGGGGGGGGGGGGGTAGAATAATTACTGTTAGACTATTCCAGGTATTCCTTAAAGAGGTAGGGTTTCAAGTGTCTCCGGAAGGTGGTCAGTGACTCCGCTGTCCTGGCGTCGTGGGGGAGCTTGTTCCACCATTGGGGTGCCAGCGCAGCGAATAGCTTTGACTGGGCTGAGCGGGAACTGTGCTTCCGTAGAGGTAGGGGGGCTAGCAGGCCAGAGGTGGATGAACGTAGTGCCCTCGTTTGGGTGTAGGGTCTGATCAGAGCCTGAAGGTAAGGAGGTGCCGTTCCCCTCACAGCTCCGTAGGCAAGCACCATGGTTTTGTAGTAGATGCGAGCTTCTACTGGAAGCCAGTGGTGTGTGCGGAGGAGCGGGGTGACATGAGAGAACTTGGGAAGGTTGAACACCAGACGGGCTGCAGCGTTCTGGATAAATTGTAGGGGTTTAATGGCACAGGCAGGGAGCCCAGCCAACAGCGAGTTGCAGTAATCCAGACGGGAGATGACAAGTGCCTGGATTAGGACCTGTACCGCTTTCTGTGTAAGGTAGGGTCATACTCTGCAAATGTTGTAAAGCATGAACTTGCAGGATCGGGTCACCGCTTTGATGTTAGCGGAGAACGACAGGGTGTTGTCCAGGGTCACGCCAAGGTTCTTTGCACTCTGGGAGGAGGACACAATGGAGTTGTCAACCGTGATGGCGAGCCAGCGGTCAAGGATGAGTTGATGAGCGAGGTGAGGTAAGGGAGAAGGTCTCCGGAAATGGTCTGGAGAAGAGAGGAGGGGATAGGGTCAAGCGGGAAGGTTGTTGGGCGGCCGGCCGTCACAAGTCGCAAAGATTTCATCTGGGGAGAGAGGGAAAGAAGTCAAAGCATAGGGTAGGGCAGTGTGAGCAGGACCAGCGGTGTCATTTGACTTAATAAATGAGGATCGGATGTCGTTAGCCTTCGTTAACCTTCAAAATGGTTGACGAAGTCATCCACAGAGAGGGAGGAGGGAGGGGAAGAAGGAGGAGGCTTGAGCAGGGACGAGAAGGTGGCAAAGAGCTTCCTAGGGTTAGAGGCAGAGGCCTGAAATTTAGAGTGGTAGAAAGTGGCTTTAGCAGCAGAAACAGAGGAAGAAAATGTAGAGAGGAGGGAGTGAAAAGATGACAGGTCCGCAGGGAGTCTAGTTTTCCTCCATTTCCGCTCGGCTGTACATAGCTACCTCAATTACCTTGTACCCTTGCACATCGATTCGCTACTGGTACTCCCTGTATATAGCCATGTTATTTTTACTTGTTATTGTTATTCGTTATTCACTGTGTATTTATTCCTTGTGTCACAATTTAAATGTTTTATCTTAAACTATGCATTGTTGGAAAAGGACCTGTAAGTAAGCATTTCACTATTAGTCTACACTGGTTGTTTACAAAGCATGTGACAAATACAATTTGATTTGATTTGGTTCAACACCTAGCGGCCCTAATCAAGACGTTTTAGCCTCTTGGGGAGGCTAAAAGAGGCATAGTTCAACCATAATCCAAAAGGAAATTGTGTGTCTGTTTACTGGAAGCTCAAGGATATTATTTGTGCTATAATCCTGCAAATTCTTCAGTACAACTTTTACATTTTTTAGAGAGGGGCATCCATTAAACATTGAATTAAATGTATATGGCCTTAAATGTAGGCCTGTATCATTCCGAGCGAGTCCCTGTACACTACAAGCAAGGACTTAATGTGAAATCGGCACCACTCCTGCACGGCGTCATTACAGCAGGATATCATTGGGTCCTATTCTTCTGCAATGATCTCATCCATCTTCTCAGTTGGAGTGTGTGCTTTTCTAATAACTCTCTCTCGGTCTTCCTCCACGCCAAAGACTTGTATAGCACTTGTCACCCTCATTTGTTTTAAGCCCCATCCCGGACAGAGACAGATAGAGGCGCTTAGTTGTCTTTACAGAAGATTTCCTGCCGCACCTCTGTTCCCTGTTTATCCCTTGTTCTTTTGGAGGGGACATGGGGGGGCTTGTATTATTATGGTTATTAATACCTGTATTCAGTCTTTTAATCTGCCCTATTTGTCACATGTGACTGTCTGACTGCACTGTTTAATCTGTGTATCCTTCAATCTGTCACGTCCCTGATTAGAAATTAATGAAGGCAAAAAGAGACACATTGTGCGCCCATTGAGGGGAATAGAAAGGAGAGGAAAGGGAGAACAAGCGTCACTCAATCGACAGCGTACCCCCCCCCCCCCCCCCCCCCCCCTATTTCTCTTCCTCCTCTCTTTGCGCTCTCTCCTTCTCTCTTGTTTAGCTGCCAGATGTAGCCCATATTTGCGGCGTTCCCTTAAACAGGCAGCGCAGCACGTGGGCTCTTTGCAGTGCCGCACCTGTGTAGTGTAATCTAGTCAGGAGTGCGTTGTTTACGCCGGATTGTTTGGTGTGTTTGAAAGCCCGTCTTTGATCCATGCAAAGATTCTTCACTCTCAATCTTTTTTTCACCCTAATGCAGTATCTGCTTACAGTTGGTGGCATCTTTTTGGGGGTTTGTTTGTTGGTGTGTTTTTTTCGTCTAACCCAAGGGACCAGGAAATGACAGTGACCACTGACGAGCTTGTCAGATGCCTTGTTGGCAATGTTTTCTAAGTGTGCGTTAATGTGTTTACGTCCACGATAGACGAGCAGCATTTAAAAGAGAGCGGTTTTATGAATATTGCATCTGCTGATTGGACTCCAGTAGCAGGATGTAGTGTGCTGCCTGGGATATTGTTGTGGGAGCTGGAATTAAAGTGATATAAGAGCCCAGCTTAGTTGTGAGACGAACATTTTGTCCATTCACCTGAACATATCCTGATGGAGTCCTTTATCAGAGGTCATTCATGAGTTGAAGATTCAATTAAGCCATTATTAAAGCAATTGTTAGAATTTTTATATCAAAATATTTACCTATGTTACCTATTGATCCATCCTCAGTTATCTCCTATCATAGTCATTAAACTCTCTAACTGTTTTAAAGTCACCATTGGCCTCATGGTGAAATCTCTCTGGCAACTGAGTTAGGAAGGATGCTTGTATCTTTGTAGTGACTGGGTGTATTGTAAAGTGTAATTAATAACTTCACCATGCTCAAGGGGATATTCAATGTCTGTTTTCTTTTATGTTAACCATCTACCAGTAGGTGCCCTTCTTTGCGAGGCATTGGAAAACCTCCCTGGTCTTTGTGTTTGAATCTGTGTTTGAAATTCACTGCTCGACTGAGGGGCCTTACAGATAATTGTATGCGTGGGGTACGGAGATGAGGTAGTTATTAATAAATATTTTTACTCCTGAACTTATTTAGGCTTGCCATAACAAAGTGGTTTAATACTTATTTACTCAACACATTTCAGCTTTTAATTTGTAATTAATTTCTAAAAATTTTGAAAAACATAATTCCACATTGGCATTTTGGGGTTATTATGTGTAGGCCAAGGGATGTGAATACTTTCTGAAGGCACTGTATATACAGTGATGCCTGAGACCAGCATATCCAGTGATTGACTTGGGATGGAAGAAGTGCAGGAGCTGTTCACCGAAATTCACAAATGACATTATGCTATAGAGACCTCCTGATTATTCACTGTTAACGGTTCATACACATTTTCCATGACTTCTAACCCAAATGTTCATGACTATTATTATAGTCTACATGAAAAAGTAAGCATTATTGACACTGGAAAGCTGCTGTGTCTGATTCCATGTAGACCTACCACCTCCTGCCGTTGTGCCCTTGATCAAGGCACTTAGCCCCCCACATAGAACTGCACTGTTAGTCACATGTTGTCAACATGTGGTCAACCCTCCATCTGGAGAGATCCTAGGTGTGCAGACTTTTTCAACATTACAACCAAATACTTTTGTCTTTATAAAATGATTCCCTCATTCAATAAATCAGAGATCAAATTGATAAGGTAGGCGACTTCAAAGCAGCGTATCTAACTAGACATGTTTATATATAAGGCTCAAATATTCATGTTTCGGGGGAGATCTATGCACAGCAAGTTAATTGTCAACAAGGCTATTCTTAGAATATGTTTAACGTTGTCGCAATTACATGGCTACTGTTTAATAGTAGGGAATCCCAGCTTTCCAACGGTGCAGATGTATTTAGGCTCTACAGTGCCCGTGGAAAGGCAACAATGTTTTGAATTGGCGATCTAGTTAGTCTGTCATTATTTTATACCTGCTGCTGAAATGTCCCGCTCTCTACTCGGGCGTCGGCCCACTCGCACTGGCACACACGCAGCACCACAGACATGCACTGAAGGGTCATTCCGATAATGGCTGATATGTAGTTTATTAATTGATTGATCATATTTAAAAGTGTGCTTTCATGAATTACGTTAACAACAATTATGAAACTAATTTCCATGACGTTTCATGGCCTTACAAACCCTAATTTGACAGCTTGGAGCAGTGCATCATGCCATTCAGGCTGGCACATTTTCAATCTGCGCAATATCAAAGAGCCTACTCACAGATTCACAGACTAGCGGCAAATACACTTGAACAAAGCGGAATCAGGAAATGAATGCCCAATCTCCATCGCTATTCAATGAAGATCCCACCTTCATTCCGCTTTGATCAACCTTTTTTGCCTCGGTTTGTGAATCTGGGCCAGCGATAGGCTACTTTGTTTTTATAGAGGAGCACTGAGATTATCGTAAATTGAGACAATATCCTTTCCCCCTCCCCCCAATACAATCTAAACTCTACTTTCCCCAAATAACTGTTCTTCTCTATGAAGTAACGATAGAAGCCAATGGACTACATGGACACTGAAAATAGCATTCTAATGGGGAAATATAGCATGTCTGTCAATAACTGTTCTGTGTGTGTGTGTGCATAGGGTATATGTTGGGCAGGAATGAGAATGGATGAGTAAGTCGATGGATGGGTGTAAATGCGTCTGCATTTTTCCCAGCCGAATCAGTTTGGTAGAGTTTGTGCATATATTATGACACCATTTTCTGTTTTGGACTTCGGTGAAGGTTTTTTCAGCTGTTCGGGCACACAACATTTTTCCTGGAGGCTAGCCGAAGTTCGGAGCCGAAGTCTACGTCCCTTTGTCGGTGATTGGTCAACAGTAGGGATTCTTCAATAAAGTCTTTGTTGTCATTCAGCGAGTGACAACTCGTTTTCATGCATATTTCTTTATTGAAAAATACTGCACCAAACATCTTAGTTAGATGTAAAATTGCACAACTAAGATCTCCTCGGCAAAAACGTCAAAATTAATGACAGATTTCTTGATTTCTACAGTTATCTTAGATCAATTCTAACTATTTTGAGGCTATGGCGTCTCAAAAATGACAAACGGTACTATTGCCACTTTTTTCTTGTTTCTCAAGCGAAGATCTTTTAAGGGAGTATGCAAGGACACTCCACTCGGTTGGGTTTGGCTTGGGAGAGGGAGAGAGAAGGAAGGATTTTTTTTATTTTTGTGATTTGCAAACCTGCTGTAAATTGAATGAGTTCTTTACAGATTAGGAGATGTCGAGTCATTATTATTCCTTGTCTGTCATTATAGCTAAGATTCAATAGTGGTTAGTGGTGAGAGTGGAGAGGAGCTCTATCCGAGGGATTGGGACGGGGTGATTGGGAGGGCATCAGAAACTTCTCTGAGGTATGTGTGGGGGCTCCACTCATCTCACTTCAGTCTCTTGGTGGACCCACTCTCCCCAAGTAGACCCCCACCAGCCACTATATTTTAATTTAATTTACAAGGTAATACAAACTGACCACAATACTTTAGTGGCAGTCTTTCTCCAATGTACAGTATGAACAATGAGATATTTCTGTATTTCATTTTCAATAAATGTGCAAAAATTTATAAAAACATGTTTTTACTTTGTCATTATGGGGTATTGTGTGTAGGAAAAAAAATTAATTAATGCTGTAACACAACAAAATGTGAAAAAAGTCAAGGGGTGTGAATACTTTCTGAAGGCACTGTATAAAATGGGTCATATCTTCCACTCTGGAAATTTGACGTGTTTGAAGAGTAAAAAGAAGCAAAACCAAAAAGGGTATTATTTTTCATGTTGAATAAATTAATGTGACATTTTTTATTTAAGAATCTAGACAGTCCTTATTTTAGAACACACTATAAGGAGTATAATGACACCAAGATATTGTCTGTATCATGTACGGTTCACGGATCATAGGGTCTTAAAAGAGGCATATGTCTAAAAAGGGCCTGAAATGGCCACTTTCATCATGATTTCCCCCCAAATGGTTTGTGATACAACTGTAAAAGGAATATCAAACAACCTTCTTCCCAATTTAAGTTTCTATGTGAGAATTGCCAGAACAGTATGAGATACCAAAAATATTTCAGGGCCTTCCTGACGTGGAGCCGCCCATATCTATTCTAAGAATATGGCATTAAATGAGGATTCATTGCTAGTGGTGGTGAAGCTGATAGTTCTGTCTGCACAGCTGATCCAGGCTCACTTTAGCCGTGCTAAGTAAGGTTTAACTAGGCCAGACATGGGTTTGGCCCAATGTTCTAAGGTTAGTGGGCTGGTTGAGCTGAAGCTAGCCTTCTGCTACAATAGCTTACACACACACACACACACACACAAACACCTCACACATACTGTGGGTCTTAACGTACACCTCAATGTCATATCCTCTTTAGCTGTGGACTAGACTATTGGGCAACAGTAGCAGAGTACTTAAGAAATGGACTTAAATCACTTGTTCAAGTTCGGGGCTTAGTGCTGTCATGTCTTTAAGTAAGGCATTTAGCTTGAACTTCTCTCAGAAAATGTTCAGTTAGGAATCAAAGGGAAGACAGGTGCATCCCAGGCACAGCATACCCATGCTAACCTGTACTGTGTTTCTCCTCTCTTTTTCATTCAGAACAAGTTGGCCAAGAGATCCTGGCTAACCTACACACTGACCGCGAGAAGATCCAGAGATCCAGAGATCGGGTGAGAACACTTGCACACACATGCAGGACACACACGCACACATACACCGGACATGAACCATTACCCTCATGATCTAATGAGTGTGTAAAGGTCTGTGCTAGAAGGACAATGGGATTGAAGAACAAAGGGCTGATGAAAACAAGGCATTGTAGTTGGAGGGATATTCACCACTTACACCGCTATGCTCACCAAAGCATTGTGTGTCCCATGTAAGATGATGTAAGACTGTCTAAGTGAACACACACAAACATATACACACACACACACACGTGGGCACACATGCATGAATGGACCCACACACTGACTGCATTAAGAACTGAGCATTAGACCTTGCGACTCTCTCTACCTCTCTCTCTCTCTCTCTCTCTCTCTCTCTTTTACTCTATCACTTTCACCTCCTCTCCTCTTATCTCTCTCACACATAGAGCATTAGACTTTGTGCCTCTCTCTCTCTCTCTCTCTCTCTCTCTCTCTCTCTCTCTCTCTCTCTCTCTCTGTCTGTCCCTCCCTATGTAGAGTCTTCCTCGCCTCCCTCATGTCCGCCCCCCAGACAGCCAGTCAGACAGACAGGTAGAGCAGAGAGAGCCCCAGCACGGTGAGGGGCCCCGCTCTGACGGCCCCTCTACGGAGAATGCTTTAAGATCACAACAGTGGCAGTGGGCCTCGCAGGCGATTTCAAAGGAAATCAAACATCTCCTTTCAAAAGGTCTGCCTGCCGTCTAAGGAGAATAATACCTCTCTTTCTCTCCCTCGTTTTCTCTTTCCCATGAGCCTGCACAGGCCCCCTCTTCCTTTTAAAGACAGTTTGTGGGTCTAAAAGAGGGAGGGGGAAAGAGAAGAAAATCATGATGTGAAGACACAGGATGGAAGGGTCGGTAAGCGTCTTTCTTGTATGAAAAAGACAGAGGATGAAGGAGTTTGGGGGGCATTGTTTAAGCATAAATACCGAGACACACACTTGCATTCACAAGCAGTGGTGCACACACACACACAGCAGGAGGCATGGCTTTTCCCTTCAGTCAAAGCAGGTGTGAAAGTTTATTCAAATGAGTTTTTCTGGTATTAATGGAGGTCGACAGCAGACACTTGAACTTGGGGGCAAAAGTAGATGTCCTTTTTTAACTTCACTCACTGAGCCCCGTCACCAATCCTCACAGTACATGGATTCCTTAAAGACTTAATTAGAATAGATTGTTTGCCTTATTGCCTCATCAATCTTAGGCTATATCTCATAAATGGGCCCTTTGATATGGCTGAGAGAGAGGGCGAGAGAGAGAATGAGAGAAAGCGAGAGTGTGAGATTGATTCCATAAGTGAGAGAAGGACAGAGTGAAGGAAAGAGTGTGAGATTGATTCAGAGAGAAAGAGAGTAGTATTTTGGGAGAAAGTGGGAAGTCTCTGGGGAGCGATCCATCCATGGTGTCATCAGGCGGCTATAGGGCTGGTGTCAGAGCCAGCAGCCAAACCCGCCCAAACCCACATCTGTCCCTGAGCCTGCTCAGCCTGGCAACCAGCACGGTCCTCAAAACAGCCTGCCAGAACAACCCTCACACGGAGAGAGGGAAAGAAAGAAGGAGAGATGGAGAAGAGAAAGAAAGGGATTGAGACGAGGGAAGGAGGAAGAGTGAGAATGTGTGAAAATCAAATATGGAGAAGAGGGACAGTGTGTGAAACATAATAAGTAACTTTACTACACACACAGTTTTGTATTGCTATTTGAGGACCAAATAATTTATTCCCATCCAAAATCATATTTTCCCTAACCTTAACCCTAAGCCTAAAACTATACCTAACCCTAACTCCTAACCCTAAACCTAACGGTAACTCCTAACCCTAACCTTAATTCTAACCCTAACCCTAAACCCTAAGCCTAAAATAGTGTTTCTGCTCGTAGGGGCCGGCAAAATGTCCCCACTTGTCAGAATTGTCCTTGTTTTACTATCCTTGTGAGGACTTCTGGTACCCACAAGGATAGTTACACACACACACAGACAAGTCTTATGTGGAAAGGCTCCTCGTACATAAATCACACACGTACATAAATCACACTTCTAGTGTCACAGACGCTGAAAACCAAAACATAAATGTGACCCCAAAGAGAGAGAATGAAAAAGCGAAATACTAAAGGATATTCATTATTGCGCATTGGACATCATAAGTACTGTTCAGTACAACATAGTACAGACGGCAGTAGTAGAGACATCACTCAATGTTGCTATTTACCTTGACCCCTTAGTTCTTTGTACGAAGCAAGCAGTTGTGAAAGATCTCAACAGGGAAATGTCAAACACAAATTGGGGGAAACAAGAACCAGTCACACTAATGCAAAGAGTAACACTTTGCAGATGGATCCGATTGTGCCATTAGTGTGTAGATGTGAAAGTAGGAATGCTCCGAAACCACAGCGAACATAAAGGCTACGATACTGCCCAATGTGTTCAGCTACTGGATGTTCTTCTGCCGCACACGTTTCTCTTTCATTTTAAACGCCCCTCTTTCATTCTCTGTTTATGTCTCTCTTTTATTTTATTTTTATTTTTTACTTTCTTACCCTTTTTTCTTCCCAGTTTTGTGATATCCAATTGGTAGTTACAGTCTTGTCTCATCGCTGCAACTCCCGTACGGACTCGGGAGAGGCGAAGGTCGAGAGCCATTCGTCCTCCAAAACACGACCCTGCCAAGCCGCACTGCTTCTTGACACACTGTTCGCTTAACCCGGAAGCCAGATGCACCAATGTGTCAGAGGAAACACCGTCCAACTGGCGACCGTGTCAGTGTGCATGCGCCCGGCCCGCCACAGGAGTCGCTAGAGCGCGATGGGACAAGGACATCCCGGCCGGCCAAACACTCCCCCCTAACCCGGACGACGCTGGGCCAATTGTGTGCCGCCCCATGGGTCTCCCGGTCGCAGCCGGCTGCGACACAGCCCGGGATCGAACCCGGATCTGTAGTGACGCCTCTAGCACTGCGATGCAGTGCCTTAGACCGCTGCGCCACTGAGGAGGCTGTTTATGTCTCTTTCTCAGAATCTTTTTCTGTCTCTCATTTTCTCCCAGTTTTATTCTCTGCATCTCTTTTTCTCTTTATCGCCCATATTCTTTCACAAAGTTTCTCTCCCAGTCTCACTCACCTCTCAATCACCACTGAGCTGTGTTCTATATGGACTGTATACGTCTTTATGTGTTACATCCGTGCTTTCTCTTTCTCCTCCTTCTAGCTGAGAGAGACCGATGCAAACCTGGGCAAGAGCTCCCGCATCCTAACGGGAATGCTGAGAAGGTAAGAGGCAGGTAGGGACCATGATTCTAATGCACCTCTCTACAGATGTCTTCACCTGTGTGCCTGTGTCATCAACCACATTCACATCCACTCATTTAGACCCAAGTACACTTGAGAAGGGCCTAATAGACAGTCATACAGTATACACAGGTGGCAAATACATGCATTATAAGCACATACGGAAACTCACGCGCACTCAAACCCACAACATCTTATTTATCCCAAATACATACTGTACTGTTGTCATCGGAATCCTAGTGAGTGGGAAAGTATGTCCATGTGTTTGAAGACTGTTGTCTTATAAACATACAGTGGGGAGAACAAGTATTTGATACACTGCCGATTTTGCAGGTTTTCCTACTTACAAAGCATGTAGAGGTCTGTCATTTTTATCATAGGTACACTTCAACTTTATCATAGGTACATTGTATGATTTTTAAGTAATTAATTTGCATTTTATTGCATGACATAAGTATTTGATACATCAGAAAAGCAGAACTTAATAGTTGGTACAGAAACCTTTGTTTGCAATTACAGAGATCATACGTTTCCTGTAGGTCTTGACCAGGTTTGCACACACTGCAGCAGGGATTTTGGCCCACTCCTCCATACAGACCTTCTCCAGATCTTTCAGGTTTCGGGGCTGTCGCTGGGCAATACGGACTTTCAGCTCCCTCCAAAGATTTTCTATTGGGTTCAGGTCTGGAGACTGGCTAGGCCACTCCAGGACCTTGAGATGCTTCTTACGGAGCCACTCCTTAGTTGCCCTGGCTGTGTGTTTCGGGTCGTTATCATGCTGGAAGACCCAGCCACGACCCATCTTCAATGCTCTTACTGAGGGAAGATCTCGCGATACATGGCCCCATCCATCCTCCCCTCAATACGGTGCAGTCGTCCTGTTCCCTTTGCAGAAAAGCATCCCCAAAGAATGATGTTTCCACCTCCATGCTTCACGGTTGGGATGGTGTTCTTGGGGTTGTACTCATCCTTCTTCTTCCTCCAAACACGGCGAGTGGAGTTTAGACCAAAAAGCTCAATTTTTGTCTCATCAGACCACATGACCTTCTCCCATTCCTCCTCTGGATCATCCAGATGGTCATTGGCAAACTTCAGACGGGCCTGGACATGCGCTGGCTTGAGCAGGGGGACCTTGCGTGCGCTGCAGGATTTTAATCCATGACGGCGTAGTGTGTTACTAATGGTTTTCTTTGAGACTGTGGTCCCATCTCTCTTCAGGTCATTGACCAGGTCCTGCCGTGTAGTTCTGGGCTGATCCCTCGCCTTCCTCATGATCATTGATGCCCCACCAGGTGAGATCTTGCATGAAGCCCCAGACCGAGGGTGATTGACCGTCATCTTGAACTTCTTCCATTTTCTAATAATTGCGCCAACAGTTGTTGCCTTCTCACCAAGCTGCTTGCCTATTGTCCTGTAGCCCATCCCAGCCTTGTGCAGGTCTACAATTTTATCCCTGATGTCCTTACACAGCTCTCTGGTCTTGGCCATTGTGGAGAGGTTGGAGTCTGTTTGATTGAGTGTGTGGACAGGTGTCTTTTATACAGGTAACGAGTTCAAACAGGTGCAGTTAATACAGGTAATGAGTGGAGAACAGGAGGGCTTCTTAAAGAAAAACTAACAGGTCTGTGAGAGCCGGAATTCTTACTGGTTGGTAGGTGATCAAATACTTATGTCATGCAATAAAATGCAAATTAATTACTTAAAAATCATACAATGTGATTTTCTGGATTTTTGTTTTAGATTCCGTCTCTCACTATGTAGAGGCCTATTACAGACCTCTACATGCTTTGTAAGTAGGAAAGCCTGCAAAATCAGCAGTGTATCAAATACTTGTTCTCCCCACTGTATGTGAATGCCCCATACACTGTTTGTAATGTAGATTACTCTTTTCTGCGGTAAACTATGGTATAGTTCCATCAATCTAATACAGAATGGTACTGTATAAGAGCTGTCCAACAACCAATACTGGATGCTTTTCGACGAACAAGAAAAACACAAGCTGTGTACACTCCGGCAATTTTCTAAATTGTCCGTAATTTTCACAAACACACATACCACCACCCCTAGCCAACTCGCTTTCTCTCTCTCTCTCTCTCTCTCTCTCTCTCTCTCTCTCTCTCTCCTTCTTTCTTCCTTACTCTTACACACATCCGTTCACTCACAAGCATACCACCCCCCACCCCCCACACTCTCACTCACACACACACACACTCAGCTTAATGTCTTGTCACATCTCCATTTTATAAAGTGCCTCTGCGCCTACCCCTGAGCCGTGACGCCACGGTTTTGTTTATTTTTTATTTTTTTATTTCCCAGTGTGGTTTTTGATTAAGAGTAATATGTAAATGACACCAGCTAAATGTAAAATCCCGGGGCTAGGAAGGAAGTGCCAATTGAAATAGATGCTTCAGTGCCTTTAGACAATCAGGGGAAGGGGCAGGCGGTATGGGAGCGCTTGCAGGGGCCCAGGCAGGGCTGTGACGCCGACTGTAACCAATATTTCTGCATAGGTCTCCGTTTTGTCAAGTCTGATTAGAGGAGGCCTGGGCTCGCCTGGTGTCACCCAGAGCTGTCCAGAAATCATTCATCATCATGCCCCCCCTCCCTTGTCCTCCCCCGCTGCCCCTCCTCCCCCTGCCGCCTCCACCCGGGTGCTAAAGTAAATAACACCCACTTATTTCAATATTATCATATTAATGTTAAAGTTCAGCTGTCACCTAATGGGAAGACTTAATCAAACGTAGCATTTAAGAGCGGTAGCGCCTGCCTAACGCGGCTCAGGCTCGCAGTTTTCTCTGGTTAGCCCCGACTCAAATCAGGATTTATTAGGGTCTTTCTAAAGCTGGGCGGCCCCCAGCCTCTTCCCAACCTCTGCCTTGCTTTCTGCTTCATGGGGCTTCCCATTCTTCTTTTGACACATACCAAGCATTTTTACTCCTCTTTCCTTTAGAGTTTAAATAAAATAAAGTATTTTGGTTGTACAATTTTGTTTACATTTTTCATCCCTGAAAGTCATTTATAACCAGAAAAGGGGACAGAGAAACAAAAGTGTCACAGGGCGTAGTTTTGATATTAAGACTGACTACCCTTTTTGTGAATTTCCCCATTCATTTCATTACTTGCTCCTGTAGGTTTCACGCATTTGATTAATGTTGTATTTTTATTAGTCAAGGAAATTGTTGCGCTGTTTGGGGTGTTTTGTGTTTTAAGCTTGCCAGTAGTTTGCGAAAGAGTTATAGTGTTATATGTAAATGAGGCCAGTAGGTGAACCTCTACTACTCTGCTCTGCAACTTCAGCTGTGCTGCACAAATTGGCTTCTGGTACTCATTTGCTACTCCTCTTTTCAACTCTTCTTTTTTAATACTGAAACTCTCTCTACCTTAACTGTTAGAGGGTGACTGACCTCGTATTGACCCTGTAAAACAACACATTTCACTGCACCTATCCGGTGTATGTGACAATAAAGCATATTGTTTTTATTGACTATTTAACGCTTTGAATGCAATATGTATAATGTAAGACTGAAAGTGCTTGGATATTAAAAAGTGAGTGAAAAAGGACAGGATTGCTCAGAGAGAGAGAGAGAGAGTAAGATAACATTGTATACTGTGTCCATAATAAGTATATAGGTTGTATGTTGGGAGCTTTTGGGAAAGAGCACAGTTAGAAAGATATGGCATATAGAAGCAAACCGGATGGACATCATGAAAATGATCGGAGAGGTTGAGAGTAGAAGAAGTTCAGGAGCAAAAACAAATAAAATATAATTATTGTAAAATTGACTGTGTCCATAAGGTGTAGATAGTAAGTATAGGCTGGAAGTAGAGGCCTGGGCATTGTTGTTCACTAATTTACCCCAAGTAGGGAAAGGATGGCGGGGTTGAAAAGTAATAAAGGGGAGTATATATATAAAAAACATGGGGGATTGGAAGTGATGCAGACAATTACATTGATGGAAGTTACAATCTATCTGCAATATTAAGCTGATCTACCCCCAAGAATAAAAAAATAAATAATAATAATTAAAAAAAGATAACATCGTATTGGATTTAAGTTGAGACATTGGTCTTGTCACCTCTCCTTCTCTGTTTCTCCTGGTTGAGCCAGAGGAGAGGAGAGCCACTATGAATGCTGGATATCACTCCAGCTGCGCATCAAAGAGAAAGATACTGAGAAAGAAACATCACTTCTCTAAGAAATACTCTAAGATCAACACATCTGAGTTAGTTGTTGGTCTAGTGACACATGAAACAGTATTTCTTTAACAATATAATTTAATGTTAATAATTGGTTGAAATGAAGCCCTGATTCTACAGTAGATCCCCAGGACTGGAGTTGAAAAAACCCTGTCCTATGCTAGTCCTCCTCTACAGCACATGCACTGCCATGTCATAGTCCCTCAATTACTTAGCCTAGTGTCGGCTGGTGGAGGGCTTCTTCCTCTGCACATATTTTAAATTATTAATCCAATCATCTGGGGTCCTGAGGGTTTTAATGATATTGTCATGGTCATGGTGATCTCATTACGTTTTAATGCTAATGCCTGTTAAAGGATTTTTTTTGGGGGGGGAAGTAATAATATCAATGATGCTCATCGGGAGTTAAGCGGTATGAAATTGATAATGCACAATTAGAACATTCCCTGTTATTAATGGCCACTTGAGCTAGCATGCTGCAGTTCTTTTCAATGACGAGCTGTCAGGGGATCTGCAAATGTTGCATTAAGAGGTATTCAGGAATAGTAATACATGATTGAGTCATCAACCCATATCAATCAAGTCATATCAATAAACTTGCTGAATCATATCAATTCATTAAGAGGAAATTGCACACTGCATATTATCTAAATGACATGTTGTCAGATGGAAGCTAGACCTTCCCATGCTAGACCTTGGGAAGAGGAATGCTGGCAGTAGGATGTAGTGTCTCTGTGTTTTTAAGTCTTTGTTGGTGGTACCACTGTCCTGTGAGGGGTGTAAGGATGTGCTGGTGGTGGAAGCCATGCCTGATTAGTGGAGCCACAGGCCCCAGCTCTCTCCTCAGTTACCTCAGTGCCATGGGGCCCTGACATTACAGCCCTCACACTGCGGTCACAAAATGGCTCCCATGACTTTGCCCAACAGAGGTGGACTGTCTGTGGTGGGAACGGAGCCGACTCCTGCTGCTACTGCAATCATGTCCAGCATCTCCTCCCAGCCACAGCACACAGCAGAAAAGAGCGGTCGCAGAGTTAAGATGCAGCTCCAGACCCAGTTATGACCACTGGGGTTCTGGATGGTTCTGGGAAGGTGAGGGTGGATGGGGGGCAGTGTGAAGGGCAAGGGTGGGTGGGGGCAGGGTAGGAGGGGTTGGTCTTCTTCTCGCTGGCGGCTGATCCCGCATGCAGGTGGTCGATTCAGTCACCAAGCAGATCAAAAAGTCAAACCCCTGGGTGGACCTCTCTTTGAAATGGGAATGGGGCTGAGATATCAGACAGAAAACATAAGCAAGCCCCAGCCGCAGAAGGGCTCCATATTCATGGCGGTAGCAGGGCTGGCAGTGGCAGGCAGGGGCCCCAGCCTTCAGAGGAGGGCTCTGATCGTTCTGGACACTGATTAAGAGATCAGCACTTGGCCTGGTGCTAGGACGCTAGACCCAGCATGCTAACTCCCTTCAGCTCCAGAGAACCCACCAATGACCAACGGTGTGCAAGTGCAGCGCACCTTAGCCCATTCTCTAACTTGCTCCATCTTGGCCAATATTCTATACTAGTATTATACTGAATGCTATACTACACTAGTAGCCCTCAACCTGGGCTCACTTGAGCCAGGGCTTATTCACTGCAAACTGCACTACCAGTGCTGCGGTAGAGCTAACAACTCTGTTCAGGCTAACATTAATCCTGACAAGTATAACCTTATGTGCATATGACCATCGAGTACATCCCATTTGTTTATGCAACGTCCAAACAATTCTTATTATTGCTAGTACATACAATGATAGTTAAAGAAACCCGACCTTATTAGGACATTTTGTCCACACGTTCACGTCTTCACACCCCCTCCCTTCTGGAAAGCAGCGGGAGCCAGGCCTCTCTCCCTTTTGATTCACTGGAAAGTGGAGATGCAACGATGGGCTTTCGAACAGGGAAGAGGAGAAAGAGAAAAGAGCGTGGCTGCGTTCGTTCGTGTTTGCCAGTCCCATTAAAGCGACATTTGCAAACAATGTCAGGAGGGAAGGAGATCAAAGAGCGCCGCCTCAGAAAGCGCTGGGAGTAGGGGGGCTCTGATGTCCTGAAGATCTCCAAATTTAGACCCTTTCCACCAGTATTGGCTGAGTTTCTCTCTTTCCCAGTGCTGGAATATTAACTATGTGATATGTAGGTCATATAATTAATGGAATTCAGCTCCACCAGTGGGCTGTGGCTGGATGCAAATGGAAGGGAGTCTTGGGGGCCCTCTTGAAGTCTTGTTGTGAAGTCGAACAAAAATATTTGATATTATTTTTAATTGAAGCTGAAAGATAGAACAAATTATAGTTCAGTGTGTGTTTTTCTTTCCCTTCTCGTTCCTCCACTTTGGTCCTTTTTTCCTGTTCTTTTATTTATTTGGTTTGCCTTTTTGGAGGAGGAGCAGAGGAAAAGCCTTGTTAGGATGCGAGAGTCAGGGGAGTGAGAGGGAGGCTTGGGTGGAGCAGTGGCGGAGGGGGCAAGGCATCTTCTCCCACTCACGTGCACTCCCACACACACAGGAACTGCACACATAGCCTAATGTACACACACACACACACACACAAAATCCCTCACTAGAACTTGCACGATCAGTCTGTTTCATTTTCTGCTGTGTGAAGGTGATAACCTGCTATCGGGTTTTCACCCACTTGTGCACCATATTACCTATGAACAATAATTATTATATTTTGTGAAAGACATATCATTGATTTCCTGTTCCTGTCTCTTAAGCATTCTGATTATACTGTAGCCTGAGCTCTCGCACTGCCTACCCAGGTCCAGCACACCAGGGTAGACTTTACTAGCATCTCTGCATCCCTACCAACTCCTTCCAAAAGCTGCAGGCTGTGGTCTGAGTCACCACACACAAGTTCCTAGCACCAAGAGTAGGTCTGCCATTGGACCTCACTTGTCCGCTACGCATCTGATGATGTGATGTTCACCTCTTCCAACTCTGACTATCTGAATCACGTCAGCTTTGTTTTAGCCAACAAGTATTTTTATTAGCCTGCTCATTAGAAAGAGTCACATCCACATGGTGACCGTTGGTCGAATGTCAAACAAAGTTGATTTTTGATCAGTCGGAATAGGTTTGGTTTGGTTGAGATGGTTTAAAGCAACATGTTTGATAAAAGGTCATGCAAAAACATATTTTCCCTGTTTTATATTGGGTAACATTTCCAGTTGAACTCATTTATGCAAGCCAGAGAGGCTGGAATTAGCCATAGCCTAGCGCATATTGCCTGTCCCGAGAGTGGTGGACCAATCCCAACGGATACCTCTCTGATCTGTTCTCCGTGTTGCGGCGGATAATTTGTACTCCGTTCCCTCTCGTCTCTCAATTTATTCAGCATGGCTGATATCACTTTGGCGTTTGCTTCTCCTCCCTCTGGGTAGGCCTATCTGCTCCCTCTGTGAACTTCTCGTGTTTTCCTCTTCTCTTTTCCTGGCAAACGAGTGAAGTGCCAAAGCGTGAATCGTAGCTGGCTACCTCTTTCGCCCATCTCTGGTGAAGGCAGCTGGCTTTTGTTAGTGTGTGTTTGCGGTACATGAGCGTTCAGTAGGGGATACAGCGGTACAGTAGGGATAGCATTTTAGAGCTCAGTGCCAAGTGTCCAATGCTGAAAGACTTTATGAGAGCAGACCTCTGTGGATTGGAGACCTTTATCTAGACTAGATCCGTGTACAGAGGGGCTTCATCACCAATCCACACAAATACGTTGATTGTATAGCTATGGAAGCAATGGCAGACTGGGAGGAGCTCCAGCTAGTGTCAAGCACAGAGATAGTCGGTGCTGCTCAGTACACTTTTTAAAATACTGTAGAAATGGGCAGTATCAGTGTATTCCACCACAGCATTCCTCTTTGAGTTTGTAGAGTTGTAAGTGGACCTACTAGCTGGCAGTAAACTTTTGTTGTGAGAAACAATAGCTTATCCATGTACCTGAAGGCTTTTTTTTTTTGTTCTTTTATAGTACATTCAGTCTAGTGAGATAGGTATGTGTGTGTGTATTTACGCACACGCATGTGTGTGTCTGGCTGCTGGGACAATTACAGGGTGCGCCTGAGCCTCATTACCAGCCGCTCCGAGCCAAACAAGCAGCACTGCCACCTATCTCTCTCTCTCGCTCTCTCTCTCTCTCTCTCTCTCTCTCTCTCTCTCTCTCTCTCTCTCTCTCTCTCTCTCTCTCTCTCTCTCTCTCTCTCTCTCTCTCTCTCTCTCTCTCTCTCTCTCTCTCTCTCTCTCTCTCTCTCTCTCTCTCTCTCTCTCTCTCTCTCTTCCTCCACCTCTCCCATTAAAGAGTGCTGATGGGATGCTTTTGGGGAAAGGAGAGAGACACAAACAAGCCTGGGCTGCAGAGAACGGGGTTGTTTACAAGGGCAAAGATGGGCTCATGTTTTATATAAGGAATGCCTTTGTCTATTGAGGGAAGAGACTGTTTACTGACTAGCTCTGGCTTTCTCTTCTCTCCATTATTATCTGTACCACACCTATAGTTGCAATGCCTCTAGGACTTAATGGAGGTCAGATACTGCTTGTGTTGTCTGTCTAGGTGTTGTTGAGATATTTCACTTACTATATATACAGTGCTAATATGTGATATCAGTCTAATATGTGATATCCGTCTAATATGTGATATGTCATTTCCCTACTTTTGGATTGTCTTGGAAGTTTCCTGTAAGTTGCCGAAGTTTGCAGTCTTGTGCAATACTTAAAATGTATTTCAATTCCAGATAAGGTAAGTGCTGCACATGGCAATGTAACCTTTTAAAGACGATGAGCAGATACTGTCAACATGTGTTGTTGTTTTTATCGCACTGCTTTGCTTTATCTTGGCCAGGTCGCAGTTGTAAATGAGAACTTGTTCTCAACTGGCTTACCTGGTTAAATAAAAAATATAAAAATAAAAAAACAATGGAGTATACTGCCATAGCAGCCTATCAATCAACTAGTTTTCCACCCTGGAACAGGGACTTTTACTGTCATCCTTTTCCCAACACCCTGAGGTCAACCCCGTATGACATTGAGGTGATGGTTTATTCGCCCTCTCTGGTTGTGTTCCGGTTGAGGCGCTTTTCCCCCCCGACATCGACAGGCCGTTCCAACGAGCTGACTGGAGATCAGTGGCGCCTCCCCCCTTGAAGTGGCTCCAGGTGTCACTCCAAGGGTACCCACCCTGTTTGATCTGCCGTCGAGCGCCTGTCGGGCTGCGGCACCCTCTGATTCGCCCGTCAGACGTCCAAAAGTTCTGCCACTACTTTTGAGTAATGGCAAGGGAAGCTTGGTGGCAGTGGTATTGATGTGTAGTGGTGACAGTTAGGGGGAACTGGTCTGAATGCTGGTTTGAATACTTAACTCTTGAGAGTAGCCACTGGGGAAAGCCTTCATTCCCATCACACAGCATGAAGGTGTGACTCCATATGGTTCTCCAGACCCAGACAAAACACAAAACAGCTACAACACCAAAAATAAGACAAAAGAAACATACAAAAACAGATTGATGCAGTGATCTTATTCGAAGCCTTGTTTTACGAAGTACAAAAAACACACACTCCTCAAACATCTTAGATGCTGTCCAAAGGAGGTCCCTGCCTTCTGGAGAAATGAAAGAAGTGCTAGTATGCAGAAGAGGAAACGGATCAAACGAAAAGGAGGGAATGTTGTGTGGATATCTGTGCAGACACAGACATCTGCAATTCATTTCTTTCATTCCCTGTTTCCTTCATTCCTGTCTTTTCCACCTACTGTTTTTGCTGAAATTACAGGTGAGTGCCCAGACTGTGGCGGGCCCTTCCTTTCGTCAGGAGAAAGAAAGAGATAGATAGAGAAAAAAAGAAAAAGTAGAGAGACTCTTCTCGTTGTTGTTTGTGGAGCCCACTCTCCCTTTACGTGGCTCGTGATAACTTATTCAGCGCGGCCTATTCATCCAGGGGTTGAGCGCGGGCGTCCGTCAAGAGGTATATAATGAGGCGACACGGAGAAGCTCCTCTCCCTTCGCCTGGGTCCCCCCCCCCCCCCCCCCTTCCTCTCCTCCTCCACCCTCCCAGCCTACCGTTTTCAACCAATTTAAATAGATAATAGGGGGCCTTCTTCTGGACATTTTGAAGCAATTAGAACCTATCACACTGTTCCTCCCCTGGCTGTCGTCCCTGCCAGCATGCCATTGTGTGTGTGTGTGTGTGTGTGTTTACATCTGGGCACTGCGCTCCTCTAAACAGCTGCCTCAGAGAATGCAGAATGCCACTGCAGACGTGGACACTGGTATACATGTGAAAGAGAGAGGCCTGGTTCGTCGCCATGTTTTAGAGCCATACAGACTCTAGCCCACTCGAGCATGTTGGGTTGGGAAGAATACCATGCTTTGGCATGCCAGGACATGCCATCACTGTGCCATGCCAAGCTGTTCTGTGCTGGGGTGTTTTAGCCTGTCTTAGTCCGTAGTGCAATGGCTGCCAGGATGAAACTGCTGTAGCCAAATGGCCTAACTTCCTTTCACTCTATCTTTCTATAACAGTCTTTCATCTACCCCTCCCTCTTACTGTATATGGGCACATTGGTTTCTGGTGACTGAAAAGGGGATCAATTCTTGACCTTACATTTCTGGTACAGGGAGACTTGGTACCGGAGCTCAGATGTTTTCTTTAGCCCCCAACTTTCCCAATTTGTTTTACTCATTTTACAAATTCTCAGTGAGCGTTTATGTACTTTAAATATTCTGCCCTTTGCCGTGTCATTGAATAATGCATTGGATCACCACTACTCTCTAGCCTTTAATGTTGTAGTGCCCTCTTAATGGGAATAAGGCATTGTGTGTTTGATAGTTCAGATTTACTGCATTTACTGATAAAGCTTTCAGTCAAATGAATAGACAAATACAATATCTGTTGACTTATCAGATTATGGAAGACTAGAGTGAATGTCTATCATATCTTTGAGGGGGATCCTTATGTAGTGTTTGTAGACAATTGCATTGATAAAATACATGAAGAAACATCACCTTAGACTATGTTTTTTGACATCTGGTTGGATGGTTAAGCTGAAGCTTTGCTGTTGTTGTTGCATCTCTGATCTGTCTTTGGCTGGGTGTAAAAGCGTGAAATATTTACAAAATAGTGAAATTCATTTCCCCCCCCCCTTTATATTCCTTCTCTTCTATCCTTTCAATAACATCTCCCTGTCTTGTCTGTCTGTCTCTGCCTCTCTCCTAACCCACCCTAGCAGACCCCCATCTTGGAGTGTGTTTCGAGAAGGGGGGGTATGAAGAACACAATGCAAGCCTGCTCATTTTGAGATGTTGACACTCTCGTGTTGCAGATAGCATAAAATATTCCCTTTATCACAATGGAAGGAACAATAAAAACAGGACCACATTTTGAAGAAGCTGAAGAGGTTGCAGCGTCACTCCCATCAAGACTGGGCTTTGTTGGCTGTGGAGAGTTGAGAGGGGCTCCCATTATGACACTTCTCAAGAGTTTCAGTCCCTCGTTTTGGAAAGCTTCCAACCTTGAGAGCTTTTATGATTAACACAGTGATGGCGTATTGGGGACGATCGAGGTCTGAAAAATAGACCGACAGAAGAGAAGACTCCTATCGCTATTCGCTGTTCACTTGCTTTGTAGGGACTTGTGTAATCCATATTGTCCATATCCTTATTGTATATACTGTATGTATATTGTAATTCCTCTGTCTATATTCTGTCTGTATATTTTATGTATTGCTGGCAGCACCATTTCACCAAGTCAAATTCCAGGTACTGTATATGCAAATGTACTTTGAATAAAGGTGATTCTGATTATAATTGCAACCAACCGAGGAAAGAAGTTAGCACACGCCAAGAGTTCCACAAGTACTTTGGAGAAAACACTTGCTTTTATAGATGGTTTTTCTTTTTAACACCACAGCAACAAGGTGATGTTGGTCTAATAAGGCTGGAGGATTGTCTTTGTCATTTTTCTATCTAGTGTTAAATCCCTCCATTCAGGACCCACTGCTGTGAAAATCCACTACACCTCTAAAAGTGTGATCTGGAAATCCATTAGTGCAGGCCATACAATCGGATGACCAGCTTCACATTTCTCAAAAAATATATGAATTGTGAACAATACAAGGAAAAATATGAGCTGTAGCCTTCCTTTTGGTTTATGACGCTGCAAAACGTATTTTGTAGATACTTTAAGTTGATTTGGGCATTCAATTTATGGGACATTGCACCTCAATAGATGCTAGTCATCCTGCACAGTAAACACTTCTAAGGTAAGATAATGACCAAACAAGAAAATAATTTGTGTGCTTGCTTCAGTGTCAAAAAAATATTTGCATGGTATTGGGAGATGTGTTTAATTTAGAATTCAAGCTGAATATAAGCTAAAGCAGTTCAATATACACTGAACAAAAATATAAACTCGACATGTAAAGTGTTGGTCCAATGTTTCATGAGCTGAAATAAAAAATGACAGAACTATGCCTCTGAAATGCTCACCTCAATTAAACAAATAATTAATCAGTTTAACAGTTAATAACCTTTGTATGGTCCTATCTGTAATTAATTTAATCCCAGCCTTAGTATTAAATTGTTCTTCATCTGTATTGTATGTAAGCCATTGGACCTACATACCTCTTGCCTCTATAGAAATCATACAGTGTGAACGAATCAGTGTAGGCCTCACTCAGGTCCTCCTCAGTAAATCACAGCAAAGTGTCTTGGACTCTTTGACCCACATCAGCGTGGTCAACGACCCTTCAGGAAGTGACTGATGTCCAGGCTGGACAGGGTTCATGACATCATATTCGCTTGATGACACATCTGTGGAAAGCAGCTATTGGGCGATATTTTGTTGTTATTTTATACCCCCAGCACAAAACCTATGGTGTACACAGTGGGGAGAACAAGTATTTGATACACTGCCGATTTTGCAGGTTTTCCTACTTACAAAGCATGTAGAGGTCTGTAATTTTTATCATAGGTACACTTCAACTGTGAGAGACGGAATCCAAAAATCCAGAAAATCACATTGTATGATTTTTAAGTAATTCATTTGCATTTTATTGCATGACATAAGTATTTGATACAGTGAGGGAAAAAAGTATTTGATCCCCTGCTGATTTTGTACGTTTGTCCACTGACAAAGAAATGATCAGTCTATATTTTTAATGGTAGGTTTATTTGAACAGTGAGAGACAGAATAACAACCAAAAAATCCAGAAAAACGCATGTCAAAAATGTTATGAATTGATTTGCATTTTAATGAGGGAGGTAGCTTAGTGAGTAAGAGCGTTGTGCCAGTAACCGAAAGGTCGCTGGTTCTAATCCCCCAGCCGACTAGTTGAAAAATCTGTCGATGTGCCCTTAAGCAAGGCACTTAACCCTAATTGCTCATGTAAGTCGCTCTGGATAAGAGCGTCTGCTAAATGACTGAAATGTAAAAAATGAAATGTAAATAAGTATTTGACCCCCTCTCAATCAGAAAGATTTCTGGCTCCCAGGTGTCTTTTATACAGGTAACGAGC
Source organism: Coregonus lavaretus (assembly GCF_964263955.1). Taxonomy (NCBI): domain Eukaryota; kingdom Metazoa; phylum Chordata; class Actinopteri; order Salmoniformes; family Salmonidae; genus Coregonus; species Coregonus lavaretus. The sequence continues at coordinate 11,606,471 of NC_140012.1, read as the reverse complement.
TGAGATTAGGTGCACACTCTTAAAGGGAGTGCTCCTAATCTCAGCGTGTTACCTGTATAAAAGACACCTGTCCACAGAAGCAATCAATCAATCATATTCCAAACTCTCCACCATGGTCAAGACCAAAGAGCTCTCCAAGGATGTCAGGGACAAGATTGTAGGCCTACACGAGGCTGGAATGGGCTACAAGAAGGTGACAACAGTTGGTGCGATTATTCGCAAATGGAAGAAACACAAAATAACTGTCAATCTCCCTCGGCCTGGGGCTCCATGCAAGATCTCACCTCGTGGAGTTGCAATGATCATGAGAACGGAGAGGAATCAGCCCAGAACTACACGGGAGGATTTTGTCAATGATCTCAAGGCAGCTGGGACCATAGTCACCAAGAAAACAATTTGTAACACACTACGCCGTGAAGGACTGAAATCCTGCAGTGCCCGCAAGGTGCTCTGCTCAAGAAAGCACATATACATGCCCATCTGAAGTTTTCCAATGAACATCTGAATGATTCAGAGGAGAACTGGGTGAAAGTGTTGTGGTCAGATGAGACCAAAATGGAGCTCTTTGGCATCAACTCAACTCGCCGTATTTGGAGGAGGAGGAATGCTGCCTATGACCCCAAGAACACCATCCCCACCGTCAAACATGGAGGTGGAATCATTATGCTTTGGGGTTGTTTTTCTGCTAAGGGGACAGGACAACTTCACCGCATCAAAGGGACGATGGACGGGGCCATGTACTGTCAAATCTTGGGTGAGAACCTCCTTCCCTCAGCCAGGGCATTGAAAATGGGTCGTGGATGGGTATTCCAGCATGACAATGACCCAAAACACACGGCCAAGGCAACAAAGGAGTGGCTCAAGAAGAAGCACATTAAGGTCCTGTAGTGGCCTAGCCAGTCTCCAGACCTTAATCCCATAGAAAATCTGTGGAGGGAGCTGAAGGTTCGAGTTGCCAAACGTCAGCCTCGAAACCTTAATGACTTGGAGAAGATCTGCAAAGAAGAGTGGGACAAAATCCCTCCTGAGATGTGTGCAAACCTGGTGGCCAACTACAAGAAACGTCTGACCTCTGTGATTGCCAACAAGGGTTTTGCCACCAAGTACTAAGTCATGTTTTGCAGAGGGGTCAAATACTTATTTCCCTCATTAAAATGCAAACACATTTATACAATTTTTGACATGCGTTTTTCTGGATTTTTTTGTTGTTATTCTGTCTCTCACTGTTCAAATAAACCTACCATTAAAATTATAGACTGATCATTTCTTTGTCAGTGGGCAAACATACAAAATCAGCAGGGGATCAAATACTTTTTTCCCTCACTGTACATCAGAAAAGCAGAACTTAATATTTGGTACATAAACCTTTGTTTGCAATTGCAGAGATCATACGTTTCCTGTAGGTCTTGACCAGGTTTGCCCACTCCTCCATACAGACCTTCTCCAGATCCTTCAGGTTTCGGGGCTGTCGCTGGGCAATACGGACTTTCAGCTCCCTCCAAAGATTTTCTATTGGGTTCAGGTCTGGAGACTGGCTAGGCCACTCCAGGACCTTGAGATGCTTCTTATGGAGCCACTCCTTAGTTGCCCTGGCTGTGTGTTTCGGGTCGTTGTCATGCTGGAAGACCCAGCCACGACCCACCTTCAATGCTCTTACTGAGGGAAGGAGGTTGTTGGCCAAGATCTCGCGATACATGGCCCCATCCATCCTCCCCTCAATATGGTGCAGTCGTCCTGTCCCCTTTGCAGAAAAGCATCCCCAAAGAATGATGTTTCCACCTCCATGCTTCACGGTTGGGATGGTGTTCTTGGGGTTGTACTCATCCTTCTTCTTCCTCCAAACACGGCGAGTGGAGTTTAGACCAAAAAGCTCTTTTTGTCTCATCAGACCACATGACCTTCTCCCATTCCTCCTCTGGATCATCCAGATGGTCATTGGCCAACTTCAGACGGGCCTGGACATGCGCTGGCTTGAGCAGGGGGATCTTGCGTGCACTGCAGGATTTTAATCCATGACGGCATAGTGTGTTACTAATGGTTTTCTTTGAGACTGTGGTCCCAGCTCTCTTCAGGTCATTGACCAGGTCCTGCCGTGTAGTTCTGGGCTGATCCCTCACCTTCCTCATGATCATTGATGCCCCACCAGGTGAGATCTTGCATGGAGCCCCAGACCGAGGGTGATTGACCGTCATCTTGAACTTCTTCCATTTTCTAATAATTGTGCCAACAGTTGTTGCCTTCTCACCAAGCCGCTTGCCTATTGTCCTGTAGCCCTTCCCAGCCTTGTGCAGGTCTACAATTGTATCCCTGATATCCTTACACAGCTCTCTGGTCTTGGCCATTGTGGAGAGGTTGGAGTCTGTTTGATTGAGTGTGTGGACAGGTGTCTTTTATACAGGTAACGAGTTCAAACAGGTGCAGTTAATACAGTTAATGAGTGGAGAACAGGAGGGCTTCTTAAAGAAAAACTAACAGGTCTGTGAGAGCCGGAATTCTTACTGGTTGGTAGGTGATCAAATACTTATGTCATGCAATAAAATGCAAATTAATTACTTAAAAATCATACAATGTGATTTTCTGGATTTTTGTTTTAGATTCCGTCTCTCACAGTTGAGGTGTACCTATGATAAAAAATACAGACCTCTACATGCTTTGTAAGTAGGAAAACCTGCAAAATCGGCAGTGTATCAAATACTTGTTCTCCCCAGTGTATGTGTGCCTGTGTGTGTGTTGATGCAGTCTGTGAGCTCCTGCACTTTTCCGTGTGTGCAGCTTTGTTTCTGGGACCATGAGAGGAGCGTTTAGTGTTGATTGCAGTGAAATGTGAGGGGAGAGAGGGAGCAGGCCTCACAATACAATCACCCACTCCTTATTGAAGCTCACTGATAAAACTGTGATGTTCTAATTGGTTCATCTTAATCTAGCACTGTGTGTGTATGAGAGAATGCGCCAAACGGAAGTATCAAGCCAGGCGTCTGTGTGTGTGTGTGTGTGTGTGTGTGTGTGTGCGTGTGTGTGCATGCGAACCGCTGGTGACTCAATTTACTAGGTCTCCAAGATAAAGACACACAGCTGCCATTTGTCCTCTCATTTTATTTAAACACATCGCTCTCTTTCTATTTCGCTCAATCTCTTGTGTTTCAATGCCATTCTTTCTCCCTCACACAAGGCAGAAGATTTTATGTCATGTCTTTGTATTTTCTATGTTATTTTCACCCTCCCCCTTCCTTTCTTTTTTTAGTTATCTCATTGTTCCAATTAATTTTGGGTGTTTAATTTAATAACCGACTTGAGAGAGCGTTCAGTGTCACTTTGCTTGCCTGTGAGTTATGAGTTTATGAGGGATGTTTTGCAGTACTTAGTCTTCTGGTCCAGCCTTGAATTGTCTTGTTAGATAGGTAACTCTTTGGCTTACCTAAAAGTTTGGATAAAATACTTTGTTTGAAATAGTTACTTATTGATCAGTTAGCTTCAACTATGTCACGTATGTGATAAGTCATATATAATTTTCTACAGCATGATGTGGCTTATGACATACAGTGCATTAGGAAAGTATTCAGACACTTGATTTTTTCCACATTTTGTTACGTTACAGCCTTATTCTAAAATTGATTAAATTATCCCCCCCATCAATCTACACACAATACCCCATAATGACAAAGCAAAAACAGGTTTTTAGAAATGTTTGCAATTTTATAAAAAATATAAAACTGAAATATCAGATTTACATAGTATTCAGACCCTTGACTCAGTACTTTGTTGAAGCACCTTTGGCAGTGATTACAGCCTCGAGTCCTCTTGGGTATGACGCTACAAGCTTGGCACACCTGTTTGGGGAGTTTCTGCAGATCCTCTCAAGCTCTGTCAGATTGGATGGGGAGCGTCGCTGCACAGCTATTTTCAGGTCCCTCCAGAGATTTTCGATCGGGTTCAAGTCCGGGCTCTGGCTGGGCCAGTCAAGGACATTCAGAGACTTGTCCCGAAGCCACTCCTGCATTGTCTTGGCTGTGTGCTTAGGGTCGTTGTCCTGTGAACTGTCACCCCAGTCTGAGGTCCTGAGCGCTCTGGAGCAGGTTTTCATCAAGGATCTCTCTGTACTTTGCTCCGATCATCTTTCGCTCGATCCTGACTAGTCTCCCAGTCCCTGCCGCTGAAAAACATCCCCACAGCATGATGCTGCCACCACCATGCTTCACCGTAGGGATCGTGCCGGGATTCCTCCAGACGTGGAGGCATTCAGGCCAAAGAGTTAAATATTGGTATCATCAGACCAGAGAATCTTGTTTCTCACGGTCTGAGAGTCCTTTAGATGCCTTTTGGCAAGCTCCAAGCAGGATATATTGTGCCTTTTACTGAGAAGTAGCTTCCATCTGGCCACTCTACCATAAAGGCCTGATTGGTGGTGTGCTGCAGATATGGTTGTCCTTCTGGTAGGTTCTCCCATCTCCACAGAGCAACTCTGGAGCTCTGTCAGAGTGACCATCGGGTTCTTGGTCACCTCCCTGACCAAGGCCCTTCTTCCCCGATTGCTCAGTTTGCCTGGGCGGCCAACTCTAGGAAGAGTCTTGGTGGTTCCAAAATTCTTCCATTTAAGAATGATGGAGGACACTGTGTTCTTGGAGACCTTCAATGCTGCAGAAATGTTTTGATACCCTTCCCCAGATCTGTGCCTTGACATAATCCTGTCTCTGAGCTCTACAGACATTTCCTTCAACCTAATGGCTTGGTTTTTGCTCTGACATGCAGTGTCAACTGTGGGACCTTTATATAGACGGGTGTATGCCTTTCCAAATCATGTCCAATCAATTGCATTTATCACAGGTGGACTCCAATCAAGTTGCAGAAACATCTAAAGGATGATCAATGGAAACAGGATGCACCTGAGCTCAATTTCGAGTCTCATAGCAAAGGGTCTGAATACTTATGTAAGTAAGGTATTTCTTTTTAAAATAAATTTGCACAAAAAAATATAAACTGTTTTTGCTTTGTCATAATGGGGTATTGTGTGTAGATTGATGAGGAAAATGTTTTATTTAATCAATTTTAGAATAAGGCTGTAACGTAACAAAATGTGGAAAAAGTAAAGGGGTCTGAATACTTTCCGAATGCACTGTACATACATCTCAAAATATGTTGACTTCTTTATCCTTTCTCACAAGGGATATTTCATGATAATGTGACCTCTTTAAAGAATAATAAACATAATGCATCTTGGTGAATGGTGTTTGTTTGGCTTTCTGGGAGGTTTTCCCATACTTCAGTGCTGTGCTACCATGGCCCATATTCACAGAGTGGCTCACAGTAGGAGTGCTGATCTAGGATCAGTTTTGCTGTTTAAATCCTAATGAATAAGACGTGGACCTGATCCTAGATGAGCACTTCTACTCTGAGACACTTTGTGTACAGGCCAAGAACAGAGAGAACACACGGCGGCCTCGCTTCAGAATACCTTCAATATTGGCATTTCTGCTGCTCCACAAATGACTTGAGCATGACTGCTGAGAAATATGTTGTGAGAAAAGTGGAGATTAGATGGGAAATTTGAATTATGCTGCTTGCACACTAGGCTAATTCTTTATATCTCGAACACTGCCGGCAGTTTGTGACACAGCTCATTTTGTTTGTTTATTTGCATTTTGCCTGGATACGTTTTGTGGAAACTGAATGCTTTGGCAAAAACCTGTGGTTAGACATTTCATAAAATATAATGACCCTCTGGTTGTCTTCTTGCTGTGGAGTGAATTCTAGAATGCCATTTTCATGGCTGTTTCCTCTCTGAGGCCAGCCAAAGTACAATGACAAGGCAGAGTAGGCTTTGGATGTCTGGATAACCCCTAATCAATGCAGAAAATGCCTGAGAGAGCCAATAACCAAGGCTGAACAGAGTCTCATTATAGAGCATCTCATTCACATGCGCTTGTATGTCTGTGACATCGGGCCTAAAAGGCTTTTCACATTACTTTTCCACCTATTTTTATTAGGATGTTATTGATATTAACCCCAGGTCATAAGGTGGTCAACTTCTTGTTATTTTATGGTAAAAAAGACCCTCTGAAGCAGACAATTGTTGGTATATCCTTGCTCTGGGACAGCTCTTGACAAGTTCAGGGCAGCGCAGGGCTGGCCTAGACGAGGCATGCAACTCAGTCAGTAATGACCGGTTCCATGCTGCCGTGGCTTCTGGCCCGCTGGGTTGTTTGTTTGGAGAGTGGTGCTCGACGTTGAAGTGCTGGCCCAGCTGCCACTGCCCTCACCTTCCCCTGGCCGACGGGTTAGGGTTTGGGCCAAGCAGGCAGGCAGGCAGGGTATTTGGCTGGGCACCCCGGTGCTAGCCCAGGCCCCATGCCAACTGAACGGCAGACTCCTCAACTCGACTCAACCCGGGCACCCAGCGTCTCCGTGGCGACAAGGAGGTTGGTTTTACACCTCCAGGGTCAACATCACCCTGTCGCTACCTGTCCCAGTTGTGACGGGCCCTGCCTCGCAGAAACCCGCTAGCCCCCCCCCCCCCCCCCCATCCCTCACCTTGCATTTGGCAAGGATGTGAAAAGCAGAAAGACGCTGATCTCTTCGACTCCTCATTTTTTACTTGTATTTACATTATTCGTATATATATTTTGTCTTCTTACAAACATCAATCGACAGGGCAGAGAAGTAGTAGAACAACGAAAGAAAGGAAGCTTTTTAAGTGGGCCGAAAATACTGCTTAACCCAATTATCATCCATAATGGTACCAAAATTATGTGTCTGCTGCCAGTGCGGCCTATTGGCAGGAGTGGCTTGAGGTCAATAAGATACTCTGACCTCTAATTGACCCCTACTTCCAGGAAATAATGACGTGGCCTTGGATCAGGGCACACACATAATTCAGAGCCTGATTGTTAATAATGATTCCTTGTCAGCCATTCAGACAGCCCTATTTATCCTCACAGTTGTAATAATATAGCAGATGCTTTTATCCATGCTTTAATCCCGGGAATCGAACCCGCTATCCTGGCATTACAAGTGCCATGCTCTACCAACTGAGCTACAGAGGACTCAAACATGTATGTACTCAAGCTTGTATTTGTGTTTAGAATGTTCTATATCTATGCACTGTGGTTGTTTGCATATGCAAACACCCCTGCCATACTTCCATGCAAGGAGCACTGAATCGGCCCAGAACCCCCTTCAAATCCACAACCTCTCAAGTTGAGTCACTCGGCCAGTTTGTTTATTTGTCCTAATGTTTTCTGGGTCACTGCGCTGCTTCCTGTCTGCTGGCCTATGGGCCTATGGTCCTAAACCCCCAGTTCCGATGGCGCCAGGGCCAACATTGCTAAGACGTTAAGGCGAGGTTGTGATTACATTGGCGTCTCGGCCTAGCAGTCTTGTGTCAGTTACCCAGCATGTTTGCAGAGCCTGTGAATCCCCAACCTCAGCTGACCTGCATAGTGCATACATCCCCCAGCATCACACACATGTGAGGAGCTGGAATATCAGCCAGGACCAGCGTTGCTACAATGTTGCACCACCATTGTGTGAACGTTAGTCCTCTGGCCTGGCAGACACAGAGAAAGCTCTGTCGTTGTACATTTTGCCTGCCTCTTTTTGGGCAGACGCTGTCGATGCACACCAGTCCCATCAAAAAGCTGCTCTGTGGTGGAGCATTTCAGGACAAACTTGACATAAACCATTCTAAACACTGGTTTCCTTTCACAAATCTTTAATTACATCTTTCGGTGTAGTCTGACGCGCAGAGTTTAAGCAAAGCACCCTGCGAGCAAAGCGTATAATAGTGTGGGCTACCACAGGCGAACAGGGGACAGTGGGGAGAGGAGCATGAACACATACAGAGAAGACTTGGATGGGAAATTGAACAAGTTGGTGGTCCTGAAAGGCTGACCAATGTAGCCTCAGAAAGATTCAGTGTTTTTCCATGGCATTATGATCAGGTAAATGAGTTCTTGAGGAGGCCTTCTGAGAAGAGCTTGGTGTCATCCATCTCCGCTGTTATTGAACTATTCGATCTGAGGTTGGATAAACTTCTCTTCATTAGCTATCGCTACAATGGAAGCTTTGTTGTTGTCTCATCCATTGTATTCTGACCCTACTCAATGGGACAAGTGTATCCATCTTCATTGGCCTAGTTGCCATTCTCTTTTCCCTCTCGCAACACAAGTCGACTCACTAAAACATTGTTCATTGTGTTATTTGTCTCTCATTGCTCTGGGATTTTCTTCAGTAAACAGTCAAATCCATACCAGTCCTCTCCCATGTTGTGAATAGCTTCGTGCCAGTCAGTCATGGTCAATATATTGAAGAAATAAAACATCTTAGAGGCTGCAGTCTCATTGCCTCGTTGCCCAGTGTTTTGGTGTATTATGGTGCCTATGAAGAAAGGCATTGTAGCCCTGGACATTGGACAACCCCTCCTCCAGGCTTTGGTACAATGACAGCAGTGAGGTCGTCTCTAGGCCAGGGCTATGAGAGTGTCAGCTCCAGCAGATAAAGGCCACACAAACAGATGCTGTCGTATAATAGTGTCAGCGGTGGGCTTGTTTAGCATCTTTTGTGAGAGGACTGTTTCTGGTTTATGAATGTTGTGCATTCCCCCCCTCTTTTATTGTGTTGCGTTATTGCTCTACCAAGAGTTTTAAGTGATGTATAGTTTGTGCAAAGTATTGCTTTACTGCATGTGGAGCTCAAACTTTAACGTAAACATTTGAAGGGTCAAAGCTGTATCTTATCTGGCCTGAAGTCATATTCTGTGGTGTAGGTGTCGACCAGGGTAGATGTACAGTGGCTTGCGAAAGAATTTCACCCCCTTGGCATTTTTCCTATTTTGTTGCCTTACAACCTGGAATTTAAATGGATTTTTGGGGGGTTTGTATCATTTGATTTACACAACATGCCTACCACTTTGAATATGCAAAATATTTTTTATTGTTAAACAAACAAGAAATAAGACAAAAAAACTGAAGACTTGAGCGTGCGTAACTATTCACCCCCCCAAAGCCAATACTTTGTAGAGCCACCTTCTGCAGCAATTACAGCTGCAAATCTCTTGGGGGTATGTCTCTAGCTTGGCACATCTAGCAACTGGGATTTTTGGCCATTCTTCAAGGCAAAACTGCTCCAGTTCCTTCAAGTTGGATAGGTTCCGCTGGTGTACAGCAATCTTTAAGTCATACCACAGATTCTCAATTGGATTGAGGTCTGGGCTTTGACTAGGCCATTCCAAGACATTTAAATGTTTCCCCTTAAACCACTCAGGTGTTGCTTTAGCAGTATGCTTAGGGTCATTGTCCTGCTGGAAGGTGAACCTCTGTCCCAGTCTCAAATCTCTGGAAGACTGAAACAGGTTTCCCTCAAGAATTTCCCTGTATTTAGCGCCATCCATCATTCCTTCAATTCTGACCAGTTTCCCAGTCCCTGCCGATGAAAAACATCCCCATAGCATGATGCTGGGTTTGCGCCAGACATAGCGTTGTCCTTGATGGCCAAAAAGCTACATTTTATTTTCATCTGACCAGAGTACCTTCTTCCATATGTTTGGGGAGTCTCCTACATGGCTTTTGGCGAACACCAAACATGTTTGCTTATTTTTTTCTTTAAGCAATGGCTTTTTTCTGGCCACTCTTCTGTAAAGCCCAGCTCTGTGGAGTGTATGGCTTAAAGTGGTCCTATGGACAGATACTCCAATCTCCGCTGTGGAGCTTTGCAGCTCCTTCAGGGTTATCTTTGGTCTCTTTGTTGCCTCTCTGATTAATGCCCTCCTTGCCTGGTCCGTGAGTTTTGGTGGGTGGCCCTCTCTTGGCAGGTTTGTTGTGGTGCCATATTCTTTCAATTTTTTGATAACGGAGTTAATGGTGCTCCGTGGGATGTTCAAAGTTTCGGATAATTGTTTATAACCCAACCCTGATCTGTACTTCTCCACAACTTTGTCCCTGACCTGTTTGGAGAGCTCCTTGGTCTTCATGGTGCTGCTTGCTTGGTGGTGCCCCTTGCTTAGTGGTGTTGCAGACCCCAGGGGGCCTTTCAGAACAGGTGTATATATACTGAGATCATGTGACAGATCATGTGACACTTAGATTGCACACAGGTGGACTTTATTTAACTAATTATGTGACTTCTGAAGGTAATTGGTTGCACCATATCTTATTTAGGGGCTTCATAGCAAAGGGGGTGCATACAAATGCACGCACCACTTTTCCGTTATTTATTTTTTAGAATTTTTTGAAATAAGTAATTTTTTTTCATTTCACTTCACCAATTTGGACTATTTTGTGTATGTCCATTACATGAAATCCAAATAAAAATCGATTTAAATTACAGGTTGTAATGCAACAAAATAGGAAAAACGCCAAGGGGGATGAATACTTTTGCAAGGCACTGTACATGCTAGCTTGCCTAAAGCCATAGATACTAGTGTACTGTTAATAGGAGGTAACACTCAACCCTCTTACTGAGACCTCTATAAAAAGTCCTCTGGACAGTTCAGGCTCATGGTTTTGCTGTTCCACATTTTCACAGAATCCTAAAGAGCCCAGTCCCGCAAATGTTCTCAGTCTAACAGGCTTCGCAATGAATCTGTCACTTTATGGAAACACACCAATGCTCAGGCGCAATGGGCTTACAACAACATCTTAGCATTTGGGCCATTTAAATTGGAAACCACAGAGTTTGTTTAACTTTCTTTTTCATGTTCAGTCAGTGTTTGAAAATAGATCTGGGTTAGAGAACCGTTAGGCCTCATGACAAGCAGAATTACAGTGCTGCTGTTGGTTACATGGATAGGATACTTTCCCCGTCCAGCCCCAGGGCTCTTCATGGGATCTAGTCCAGGGGACGGATTGGCCTGATGCCCTTTAAACTGAGTGGCCATTATTGAGCCGCTCTATGTCTCTCTCTCTCTCTCTCTCTATCTCTCCCTTCTGGGTTTGAGCACTTCCTCTCCATCGGACCCGCTGAATAAAATGATTTTTTCCCCTCTTCCGAATATTGCTTTTTTTAACGGTAAACGTTAAGATCCAGGAGCGGATCAATGGCTCTGGTCCTTTGATGTGCAGAGACGCATTACGACGGCCAACTTCTAATTGGCCAGGAGAGCTGTAGGATCGATGGGGGCTGTAATGGCTTGACACAGGATGGGTGTGAGACTTTATTATCATTAATATTTAGACATGACGTGGGAGGACCCGGCTGGGGTTAAATGTACAGCGGCGGCGCGCGCCTTTGATCTAGGAGATAAGCAGATCGATCGGAGGGCTGGGGAATGAGGTCGCAGGAAGCTCGACAAGCGAACAAACAAATGAGTAGTGGCGCTAGATTTCTCTGGGAAGTTTCGATTTGGAAGCTCAGAAAAAGGTTGCTCTCGGCCCTCTCTTTCATTAAATAGCCTGCGCCAGAGAAGAGGGAGGATGATTAGTGACCGGGTTGACATTCATGACTCTTCAATGGTAGATGAACATCACAATAACGACGCATAACGTCTGTCTACTGTGCCTTCATAACAACTGCTGATATTTTTTTGATCCTTTTGTATACAAGAGGTGTGAAAGAAGACACAATCACTGCCTCTTTCAGCCTATGACCTGAGCTATGGTTTGTCCTTTTGTTAGGATATATTGTTTTGGAGGTGTCTCTGTAGGAGTCCGGGATCCGGCCCGGTGGGGACTCACCGTGCCGAGGGGACTCTCCCCGTCCTCTCCTCGTCCTGTCCCCATCTCATAGCGTCGCCACAGGGCGTGGGACTACCCTTCTCAGAGCTGGGGCGGTGGGAGACTGGACAACCAGAGAGGAAAGAGGTAGAGATTGCGCTCACTCCTAGAAGCTGTCAGTCAAGGTATTTCTGTTGCGCTGAGCTGTTCCCAAATTGATACTTTAGTCATTGTACTTAGTGGGACAAAGATCGGTAACAGGCAGGACAATTGCGGGCGTCTCGGTTTTCGCCGTTGTGACCCAGTGCCTGACATGGGACAAAAGGGAAAGGCCCCCAGGATCCAGGCCACTGGGGCTGTTGGTACTGTACTAGAGAGGAGGAGGGGGTGAGGTAAAGGGGGAGGATTGTCTGTAGTAGTGTCCAAGACTGTGTCATACAAAGACAACCATACTAACAGATGCTCTTTTACCACATATATTTTCAAATGGTACCTTTAAATCAATGTGTGTTTTGTGTATATTGTGTGTGTGTGTTTGAGTCTCTCACCTTTTCAAGGATTTGCAACCTTTGACTCTTCCATCACAGTCTCTAAATAACATGGGGAGCAAGAAAGGGCGAGGGTCTGTGAGTTAAAGGAGGAATAGAGGAATGAAAGGAAGGAAGAAATAGAGGGCAAGAAAGGAAGGAAGAAATAGGAAATGTGGACATAGCTTTTGGCTGGAGGGCTACCCAGGTGATATTTTATATTTTAAAATACAAATATAAAGGAATGTATAGGAAATATAAAACAAATACAGTACCATAATAAGAGTAAACATTGTCTTTGCATCACACCAGACCAGATGTCATCCGCTTTGGATAACATTGACATTTACTTGAACCCTCCATCACAAAGTCCTCTTTATTCTATCATACCCGAGTGTGACTGTGGGAACTTCCGCATAAGTAAGTCAATAACTCTTTACTGAAAGAGCGAGTCTGTAACTGAAAACGGGCATGTTAAAGTATTTTGTGCTAAACCGCGTAGGACAACTGTTCACGGCTAGCTCAGTCTATATGAAATTCTGTAATTATGTACGTCATATCGGTACAATATCAAGAGACCAGCACCGTTGTGAGCAAACTGGTGTTGCGCAACAAATGCCCTATTATGTAATTTTCTGATTGTTATGCCGGCTTAGGCAACGTTAACGCACCCTTTGTTTATTGTGTGATGTTTTGTATATACAAAGCGTGCACTGTGTTTTCAGATGAGGATTGTAGTACAGTAGTTCATGCAGAGTTCTTAGCTAGCTGGTGTAGTTTTCTAGCGAAACAATATGAAATGTATTACTTCTGTTATATTACTTCACGTAATATAATGTACATGATATTGATTGTCACCAATGAAGCTCATTAAGTCCAATGTTACAACCAGTGAACTCTGAATAAACTTTGTCAGCTTTTTGTATTTCATCACCAATATTTAAGGTGTTTTGTTTGCAATAAAGCTTGCATTTGTATGCCTTCACTTTTCAGTATGTTTTCAGAATATGTGATCTTGTGAAAATGAGTAGTGTAGGTTTGTGGGTGCACAAGTATGTGCGTTCACAGTTTCTTCAGTATGTTTCCACGAGTGCCTGAACATGTCTTCACTGTATTATATGTTTGTCTATGTGTGTACCGTTGTGTTTGGGTGAGTGCATGAACGTGTGTGTGTGTGTGTGTGTGTGTCTCTGTGTGAGTGCGAGATAAGAAAAAGATGAAGCCGTTCTGAGGACTTTTTCAGTCAGAAGCGTCCCCATCTGTTCGCCCAGGCCTAATTGTTCTGGGTGTGAAGACAGGAAAAGGGAGAGGAGTGATTGTACTCATCCTCTTCTCTGAGTTATTTCCGTAACCTTAAAAGAGACTGCCAGAATGCTCCTGATTATTACCATGTAAATAATGGCACTTGGCCCCATTCCCTACTAATGAATGTCATTTATTTTTCCAAACGAGGATTAATTATCGACCAAGGACCCCTCTCTCCTCCCTATGGGGGTCAGTCGCAATTAGCGGCAGGAGATGGCTGCTAATATTTGTGTTTTTTAATATGTGTATATGTATGTATGCGTACATATGTCGCCGTGACACCGGAGAATAACCTTGCAATTCATTATTTGCCTAATTCAATGGATTCAGTGGTAAAACGGAGAGAGTTTGTGTTTTATGAAATAGAGAAATGTGTTGTGTGGGTTGGACTGTGGGGCTCGTTTCAGTCAACTCTCCACAACCTTTTCTTGGTGAGGTTGTTGTTGCAAGTGGAACGTTGGACATTCTTCTTGTTTACGAAGGATAGCAGAGAGACGTTAGAGCTTAGAAGTTCGCCTCGCGCCTCCCCATTGCAAAATAAGGCCAGGAAAACAAAGAACAGACTCAAATTAGATTCCCCAAAACACAACATTCCCTCTCATTTGACACACCACTGCGGCCCGAATCCCGGAATAGAACTTCCAGAGAAATCCGCTCAGATGTGGATGTGGAACGGCACAGTCATTCCTAGGAGCCATATGTTCGCTACAAATACGGTACCCTAACAAATCCCATCAGTTTTAACCCCAAAATAAGTTTAGCAAATGCTGAACATGCTAAAATATCAATCTTGCTTACTTTTTTTATGCTAAAATATCAATCTTGCTTACTTTTTTATTTTTCTGCCTATGTGCATTTTATGAGACTTCCTGACTAATTTCGACATTCCGCTGTTGATGAGAAGGTTGCATCTGGTATCGCAAACCTTATCCATCTCTTCCCACCTCCCCCTTCTCTCTTTCCCTCCTTCGCTCCCTCGCTCTCTCCATCTATCTCTGGGTGCGTGGGCAGTGTGGAGCGGAGGCACTTAACCCAAATGAAGGTGGAGATGAGGATGAGGGTTATTCCAGTTGACGGTGTTGCCGTTTGAGGTTGCAGAACGTTTGAGGTTCTGAGGAAGCATAGTAGGAGAGATCTAACATGATAAATACTGTACCTGGATTAACCTAAAACATACACTACCGTTCAAAGGTTTGGGGTCACTTAGAAATGTCCTTGTTTTTGAAATATTTTTTTTTTCTCATTAAAATAACATCAAATTGATCCGAAATACAGTGTAGACATTATTAATGTTGTAAATGGCTATTGTAGCTGGAAACGGCTGATGTTTAATGGAATATCTACATAGGCGTACAGAGGCCCATTATCAGCAACCATCAGACCTGTGTTCCAATGGCACGTTGTGTTTGCTAATCCAAGTTTATCATTTTAAAAGGCCAATTGATCATTAGAAAACCCTTTTGCAATTATGTTAGCACAGCTGAAAACTGTTGTGCTGATTAAAGAAGCAATAAAATTGTCCTTCTTGAGACTAGTTGAGTATCTGGAGCATCAACAATTGTGGGTTCGATTACACGCTCAAAATGGCCAGAAACAAATAACTTTCTTCTGAAACTCATCAGTCTATTCTTGTTCTGAGAAATTAAGGCTATTCCATGCAACAAATTGCCAAGAAACTGAAGATCTCGTACAACACTGTGTACTACTCCCTTCACAGAACAGCGCAAACTGGCTCTAACCAGAATATAAAGAGGAGTGGGAGGCCCCGGTGCACAACTGAGCAAGAGGACAAATACATTAGAGTGTCTAGTTTGAGAAACAGACGCCTCACAGGTCCTCAACTGGTAGCTTCATTAAATAGTACCCGCAAAACACCAGTCTCAACGTCAACAGTGAAGAGGCGACTCCGGGATGCTGACCTTCTAGGCAGAGTTGCAAAGAAAAAGCCATATCTCAGACTGGCCAATAAAAAGAAAAGATTAAGATGGGCAGTCTGAGATATGGCTTTTTCTTTGTGACCCCAAACTTTTGAACGGTAGTGTACATTTCCCTGTTTGTCCATGCATTTGTATTACATGTTTTATTTTAAGGTGCAATATTTCATTCCATGATAGTTTTCAACAAATAGTATGATTTCTACTCTATTTTCAACCATGGCTTGTAAAGTTTGTTTATGTCAACAGAGGTTGACCCAAGTGCTTCTGTAATGCAAAAAGCCAACTGCAGGCTTAGCTTACCGTGACAGGCGTGCAGAGAGAGACAGCGATTATGAGAATTGATAACTGTGAGAAAGGCAGAGAGGGGGGAGCCATACTATACCACCCCACCCCATGTTTTACGACTGGATTCTGTTACTCCTCCTCGGCTCGCCCTGTGGTGTGAAATGAGCATGTCCCAACTTTCCTGACTCTCACTCTACAAACAATGGAAGGTGTGTGTGTGTGTGTGTGTGTGTCCATGAGGTTGTGTGTGCATAAGTGTATTTCTGCCCTGTGTGTGTCCATCTCTCCCTCCTCCTGTCTGTTGCTATACTCACAATAGCAGGTAAATTATAGGAAGGGCTGATGTTTGCTCGGTGGAGATTGACACTGCAAGTATGAACACATTTCAGCACCCTTCTCTTTCTCCCCCACTGTCTCTCTTTCTGTCTCTCCCTCTCTTTCTCTCATCTCTTTCTTTTGGGGGAGAGAGGGCATGCTGTAGGCTGGTTCAGCTGGTTCTCAGTCAGAGGTATTTGGCTCCCTCGCGCTTTGTTTAAGCTTGACGTTTTTTCGTAGTCGGTTGTACCATTCTGAAGTAAATATCAAGTGTGACAAATAGAAGTATCGTCTTTCCTGTAATTGTTCAATGCGTTTTTGTGAGAACTTCGGGCTCTTTTTGTGTTTGCATGCTTTACATTTACATTTGAGTCATTTAGCAGACGCTCTTATCCAGAGCGACTTACAGGAGCAATTAGGGTTAAGTGCCTTGCTCAAGGGCACATCGACAGATTTTCTGTCTTTGTTTTGTTAGTTTCAGGTTATAGTCCCCTATTACCTTTCAAGATACCCCCCCCACACACACACACACACACACACACACACAGACACACACACAAAGGAGCTGATCGTGGACTGCAGGAAACGGAGGGGCGAGCTCGCCCCCATCCACATCGATGGGGTCGAGAGCTTCAAGTTCCGTGTCACTATTTCAAGGTTTTTATTTTTTTCAATTATCTTTATCTTTAACTCTGCGTTGGAAATGGACCCGCATTTGACCGTTAGTCTACACCTGTTGTTTAGGAACCATGTGAGAAATAAAATGTGATTTTACAAATGTACGTTAAGCTGCGTGAGCCTAGTTGCTCAGTCCATTCTTTTTCTTACTCTGACTATACATATGGTTTTAGAAAGACTATAGTTACATCATGAGATGATTATACTGTATGTAATGAGACCAGGGACTGTGTCATTACATCACATTGGTGTCCCTACTCTACCATGCCCCTGTTTTACCTGGCAAGGCGCTCACTCAGGCCCTGAAGAATGGATGAGAAAGGAAGAGTGATAAAGAATAAGCAATTCATTAGAGAAATAACCACAGGCCCCCATAGTGCAGTGTCACTTTGGCTGCGTGCCAAACAGGTAATTTTCCCCACGGCATATTTTTGGAAGGCCTAGAGCGAGAGCCTGGCCGCTCCTGTCTGCAGTCAGCCTGTCTGCGCATTCTGCCGCAGATCGCATACCAGGGGCACCATTTTCCACCCGGAGACAGACAAGCTGGAGGATCTGATTGGCCAGCTGCCAGAGCGCACTCACAAAGGCTCCTTTGACAGAAGGTCAGTTGGTTAACCAAGCAGTCGAGAGGCAGAGGGAGAAGAGAAAAAAACCTCTTCGCCAACTCCTCACCCCCTAAAAAAGCAGCCTCTCAACCAAAAAGGAGAAGGGTGTAATTGTGACACGCAATTCGGGGAGTCCCTGCGTGTGGGCATTCCTGCATCTGCAGGAACCCCTCTTTATACTTCTATTGGTAAATTTTTTAGTTGGGCTCCGGTACACAGGCGGGAGGCGGGGGCGCTCCAGTACAGTAGGTGGCGGTAATGCACCATAACGTTGGATGGCAACCGCCAATAAACCCCACAGAAGAAGAAGAAGAAGAAGAAGAAGAAGAGGCGGGGGCGACAACGGTAGCTACCTAGCTAGGGCACAGGTAGACAGCGTCCTTCGCCCCCACCTGTCAGGCACTGCTTTCCTGCAGTTCTGTTAACGATGCAGAGGCAGGTATTCAGCAGGCGTGAGGAAAGGACACTGAGTGCTAGCTAGCTAGGACTCCAGTACACAACATGTGGGCGGCGGGATAGGTAGCTAGCTAGCTAGCTAGGAATGCCCACATGCAGGAAAGCCCTGAATTGCGGGCCGCAATCACACACTATTGCCAAAAAGAGGCGGGTTCGTGTTTGTCAAAGCAATCGGAAAGTGTATTTTTAGGTATCTTGGTCATTTGGTATTTTTGGTTTGTTGCGTTATGACTCTAGGCCTTTACTCATGTTTGAAATGTGTCTGCTGCTCGTCAGCAAAGCAAGGATCTGGGCTTTTGTATGGACAGGAGTTCACAGTTCAAGGGTAAACTTGACCGCTGGTGTATGTTGTGGATGTGTGCCTGCATGCTTAGGTATCCTGTGTTGGACCACATGACTAACACAATCCCGTCTTTGCGTGTTAATTCTCCTGTAGTAATCCTATGCTGTAGCTGATACAGTCTCATATCCCATTTTCCCATAGTAATGCTGTTTGGGAGATCAACTGACATAGTTGTGTGTTAAATAGCTTTCTTTCTTTAGGAGGCCCCCACGCTCATTATTTCTCTCTGATAGCTCCCGTGTGGCTCAGTTGGTAGAGCATGGCGCTTGCAACGCCAGGGTTGTGGGTTCGATTCCCATGGGGGACCAGTACGAATACAAGTATGGAAATGTATG
The DNA here is from genome assembly GCF_964263955.1 of Coregonus lavaretus. NCBI lineage: Eukaryota > Metazoa > Chordata > Actinopteri > Salmoniformes > Salmonidae > Coregonus > Coregonus lavaretus. Next base: position 11,588,043 of record NC_140012.1, on the reverse strand, counting down.
CACTCACTACTGTAAGGCGCTCTGGATAAGAGTGCATATGCTAAGTAACTAAAATGTAAATGATAGAGAAGTCCAAGCCAGGCTCTAGCTCTCTGGCTCTGCTCTGTCGCACCTGTGTACCAGCCGCTTTGCATACTACTGATGTTTAAATGCTGCATTGTTAACTGACGTTGGGTAGCCCTGCGCTCTCCCCGGAGGTATTTGTTCGTTTGATCGTGGGGCAGGAGTTTTAATGGATCCAAGCATCATTGTTCCACAGCACCCAGAATGGGATAGACAGAGGATGAAGGCAGGAGCTATGGGGCTCATAAGGGCTGATTTATAAGAATATCTATTAGTCAGGGACGCCATGGTGGGGGTGGGGGGCTGCTGACCCTGCAATTCCTCCTAACTGGGGAGGGTGGTCGTTAGCCATTGAAGGTTAGCAGCAAAGACACGGGTTAATGTCTATTAGTGGGGCGAAGGAGAATCGGCCTTTGTTATTCAAAGAAGATGTACTATAAAATGATTCAATTGGTAATATATGGATTTCTAGATCTATTAGTGTTCCTAAGTATTTTTTTAAAAACATGGCTGCATGTTTATTTGTTTGGCATTGTGTGTGGTTCCTCTTATTTGCTACTATGTAATTTGCATACTCTAAATAGATCTTCACCACACCTGTCTTTCTGTCTTCAAAATAAAACCACACTTTACTTTACTTCATCGCCTCTGTGAGGTTTTACCCACAATTCTCAGCTCTCTGCCTATAGCCAATCATCTGTCTTATCCCAGCCCCCCTTCCCCAGCCTCTAATTGGCTGTGGAGGAATAGGCCAACAAGTTAAGAAAAATCCCTTTGTTAGTATAAAGCTACTTCTCCTTCAGCAGTGGCACTGAGGGGACAACCCCAAACAGGGTTGTGTCCTGGTAGAAAACTATCTCTCCTCTCTGTCTCTCTCTCTCTGTGAAGAATCGAAGTCTTCAGTATTAATAATGGATGATCGTTCCCCATTAATTTTCCATGGTGTGCCTCTGGTTCCTTGGTCAGCCTGTGATGTGTTGAATGTATGGGGATGGAAATGGAGAGTATCTGAGAAGGGACTCGACCCCTAGGACAGGGTCAAGCCTTACTGTAGATGACCAAGAGGAGACACTGTAACATCAACATGGGATGTTTGTCCCAGATGTTTGTGAGGTTTGTAGTGATTTAGTTGGGTAACATTTAAGTGGAAAGACCTGTATAAAGGATGTTCTGACATATAATGCGTGTCTAAACTGACTGCGGTACTGTATATGGAGTGGCATCGACAGAACATTTGGATGCTTCAAGATTGGGGAGAGAAACATGTTACTGAGATTCAGAGAAAGAATCGGGCCTTCTCTACTTCTGTAGCCTACTAGACACCAGATATTTTAAGGTTTATAATACTGCCAAAGATGTCTTTCAACGCTCATAAATTGAGCTCAATTACCAATAATCACTGGTTTTGATCAATTGCGCTCGCATTCAAGATGTGCACCTTGTCACTTTTCCGATTTGGAAAGAAATATAATTTTCAATGTCATTTTTATTCATGAATTTACCATCTGAAATGTGACTGCGCTATTTTATTTGTTCCAAGTTAGCTCATAGGTTTGAGGGTTTGTTAAGGAGAGAGAAGGGGTAAAGAGTGGGCGGAGCATTATGCTGTGCGAGGTGCGTGTCCACAAGAACGTCACCAGTTAGAACTAACATTACATTACATTTACATTACATTTTAGTCATTTAGCAGACGCTCTTATCCAGAGCGACTTACAGGAGCAATTAGGGTTAAGTGCCTTGCTCAAGGGCACATTAACGTCATTTAGCAGACGCTCTTAGCCAGAGCGACTCACAAATTGGTGCGTTCACCCTATAGCCAGTGGGATAACCACTTTACAATTGGGGGGGGGGGGGGGGGGGTAGAAGGATTCCTTTATCCTATCCCAGGTATTCCTTAAAGAGGTGGGGTTTTCAAATAACTAACACATAGCAGCCCTGACAACCCCTGACTCTGCATCTCTCACGCTCACTCCACCGCTCCATACATTCAGAGATGGCAAGAAAGAAGGAAAGTGTAGTAAATTAATTTGTGCAGTTGTCAGTGGACTTAGAGAAGTCTTTCTGAACCCCTCTTCTCTCTCCTCTCCTTCTCTCGCTCTTTCCTCCCTGTCGTTCCATCGCAAACCTTCCTATAGATTTTTCCAGAGTTTTCTTCAGCCTGACCCTGTGGCTGCGGGCCTTGATTAGTTTGGAGCGGAGTCTATGGATTCCAGCCTCCAGGGCACAAAGCAAATGGAGCCAGAGCATCAAGCCAATAACACCGGGGAATCATGAGGGAATCAGTGTCACTCAGGGCATCTACCCCTCCTATCCCCTCACCTCTCCTATTTCTCACTTTCTCTTTCTCTCTCCCATCCGCCTCTCTCTCTTGCTGGATAGGTCCCTCTCTCTCTCTTTCCTCTGCCTCATTGTTTCTCTCACTCACTCACCTCTTAGGTCTCTATCTTATCATCCCCACTATCCCCCTCTCACTCTCCACTATCTCTCATCCATACAACCCCCTCACAGCTAAGACTGGGATTGTACTGGGGAAAGAGAAAGATGTGGGTCTGCAAATTTAATGCAACAGCATGGATTATTTAGACTGACTAAAACCTCCCTTGTAGAGTCAAACGGTAGATGACATTATCCTTTTTTTCCCTCTTACTGGACTGACCGACCAGCTTGAAGATTCCCCCGTTTATCCACTAGGAGACACAAAGTGGAGCTGGTTGGCTTTGAAACACAAGGCCCAAACAAGTGGTTCTCCAACAACCGATGAATCACAAGCCGTGATTCTGTTGGGGCTTCTTGTGTAATCCGATGGTTATTTCACACGGACGCGTCAGTTGCACTCCTGTAGTTTTCCACTTTTACACTACGCCCTCTTAATGCGTACACAAACTCTCTCACACACAGACACACACACAGTGGACCTCAGTTGATCTCCTGTGCTCCTGCCTCCTGGCCACACTAGCGTAGTGTGTCCATAACCCCGGAGGTCGCAGGGTTAACTCTTTTACGGGCCTGCTGCCCTGAAGCCTGTGGACTTGACCTCTGACCTCTCCTGCTGGAGCAGATTTTTATCCACACCACTAAACAACCCGGCTCACCTTTTAACCAGTAAACACAGTCTGTTCAGACTAAAACAAGTAAACTATAGAAATCAAGACATGACAAATCAGAGGCCATTTTTTTTCTTGGCAGTTTCCAGTCAGTCACCATCACCCTGTGTTTTGGCCTGTCCATTGAACTGTAGCTGTACTGCTATTATATGACAGACTATTCAAACCAGGTGAATGGCCTGAGGTAGAGGGAAGGAGCTCTTTGTTTTTTCCTAAGTGTTAGTTTTGAAGTGCTAGGCTGCTAACCGTCACAGCCATTGTTTGCATAGGTCGCCAAACGCGTATCGCCCCCCTCCCCACTCCATGCTACTTGCCTATGGAGCAGCAAGAGGAACTGCCATTCCCTACCTTAAGGCTATTCTCAAACCCTATACCCCAACCCAAGTACTCAGTTCTGCCACCTCTGGTCTCTCAGCCCAGTCCAAGCTCTTCTCTGGCCTGGCACCCCAATGGTGGAACCAGCTTGCCCCTGAAGCTAGGACAGCAGAGTCCCTGCCAATCTTCTGAAAACATCTGAAACCCTACCTCTTCAAGAAGTATTTTAAATAATCCCACAGCACTCGCCCCTCTCCCCTACTAGCACTGACTTTTCTGATAGATACTTTATTGAGGAACATTTGACTTACTATGACTGAGATAAGTGGTTGTCCCACCCAGCTATCTTAAGATGAATGTACTAACTGTAAGTCCCTCTGGATAAGAGCGTCTGCTAAATAAATGAAATGTAAATGTGAAATGTTGATTCAGTTTTGCCATTTGTTTTCAGTTATTCACTGCCGCTTTGTGCAACCATCGCTGCATGTGCACATTTCTCCTTTCATTCTTGCAAATACTTGCCCACTGTCTATATACAGTAGTTTATAGTTCTATAGTATCAACTTGTTTTTCTTTTAGTTTGTTTTTCACTATCAGTTTCTTTGTATACAAACTTAGTCAACACTTCGTTAAAGATCCTGCTTGAGTGTATTTGTGGTAAAGTGTACACAATGGTCAATGGTATAGAGGGCTCATCTGTAAAAGAGACCTTGGTCTCTGCATGACTCCCTGTCAAAATAAACGTTAAATGGTCACGTTGTGCTGAATTACTGTACTTTTTTCAAAATAGCATTTGTAAAAAACTTTTGCTGGAACAGCTTTTGCTGAAAATATTTATTTACAGAATAAATACCTTTCTATTCAGAAGAAATGTGTACTTACTCATGCTCTGGGTGAACTATTTGTGTGATAACTGAGTAGGCAATACACTGTCTTGTGCGCGTGTGGGTGTGTGTATTTTGGGGTTGAGATCAGTATGTCAACATTACCCATATCTGGAGAAACAGGATGCTGAATGAAGCCACAGGGGGTTTTAAGCAAATATTTGGAGACTTTATTCGAAATGGCAAACAAATACAAAAGGAGTCTCCACACTATTTAATAAAAAGAGGCAGACATAAACACACATTTCCTCATTACTTCTCCTCCATGGAATCCTATCCCTATTTTACGACATAATTTAGTTTCAAGCATTGTTTGGAGTGGAGACAGTACTCTGGCTGCTTGCTTAAACAAACAATGTCACATGGTACCATACAAGAAGCATGGCAAATACTCTTGGCAATGCTTACATAAACAGAATTTGTTTTAGTCATTTCTGTTTCTTTGTTTTTCCCCCATTTTCTGTAATGCTGCGATCCCAAACAGCTTTTAAAAACTCTTATCTATTCCTGATCCAATGGCTTCAAGTTGCCAAATTCCATGACAAGGGAATCTGTGTCAAATGTCAATCCAGGCTGTATTCCTACTACCATTGTCAGACCCAATACTTCTACACAGAAAAGCAGCACAACAAGCACCTATAAAGCTAACATAATAACTTTCCCTAAAGTCTTTAACAAGACAGCCATGTGAAAGAATCCAATAAAACCCCATCTATCTTTCTCCTTTCACTCTGTCTGTGGCGGGTATTGTGTGACTGAAACGCAGCATGCAGACATCGTAAACCATTGCCCCGGGTCTGCCCTAGAACGCACAGAGCATCCCTGCTCAACTTCTCTTTTTCCCCCCTTCTCCTCCTCCCTTTTCTCCTTTTCTTCCCCTCAGTCTCGGTGAAAGCGAACGGACAGCCCATACGGATGATTTATGTGGCCTAATGAGATTCCAATACTGAACAAACAATAAAAATGTATGTGCATCATAGTTTTGGAAGCCTATGGTTCCATGGCTAATGTCACGCCCTTACAGCAGGCCCCGTTAATCCGATACGCAGCTGGCCCTCCCATGGAATGCAGCGTAGAGGTTTTGTGTTCGGAAATCTTAGCAGGCGAGACGAAATAGTGAGAAAAGTCATTTATCGGGCGCTGTATAAACGCTGTACTATTCACTATCAACCTCCAGGCTGGAGGGATTCCCGTCTCAATGTCCCGCTCTGCCCAGCCACCGTCCCAGAATGCATAGCATCAGTCACAACAGCAGTTGGTGGCAGCGGTGGTACCCATCAGGGGTTAATGCTTGAACAGCAAGTTAGGTCAAGTTTACCCTATTGCTTTGCCAGCCACTTAATTCAACCCCATGTATCCTTGCATACAGTATGCTTTTGTAATAATACATTGTATTGTAAAGATTATGAAAGGTAAATAAGTTATTGTTTTAACATGCAACATCCATGTATGGCCCACATACACAGTCGTGTGTCTGTAATTGTTATCATAGGTACACTTCAACTGTGAGAGACGGAATCTAAAACAAAAATCCAGAAAATCGCATTGTATGATTTTTAAGTAATTAATTTGCATTTTATTGCATGACATAAGTATTTGATCACCTACCAACCAGTAAGAATTCTGGCTCTCACAGACCTGTTAGTTTTTCTTTAAGAAGCCCTCCTGTTCTCCACTCATTACCTGTATTAACTGCACCCGTTTGAACTCGTTACCTGTATAAAAGACACCTGTCCACACACTCAATCAAACAGACTCCAACCTCTCCACAATGGCCAAGACCAGAGAGCTGTGTAAGGACATCAGGGATAAAATTGTAGACCTGCACAAGGCTGGGATGGGCTACAGCAAGCAGCTTGGTGAGAAGGCAACAACTGTTGGCGCAATTATTAGAAAATGGAAGAAGTTCAAGATGACAGTCAATCACCCTCGGTCTGGGGCTCCATGCAAGATCTCACCTCGTGGGGCATCAATGATCATGAGGAAGGTGAGGGATCAGCCCAGAACTACATGGCAGGACCTGGTCAATGACCTGAAGAGAGCTGGGACAACAGTCTCAAAGAAAACCATTAGTAACACACTACGCCGTCATGGATTAAAATCCTGCAGCGCACACAAGGTCCCCCTGCTCAAGCCAGCGCATGTCCAGGCCCGTCTGAAGTTTGCCAATGACCATCTGGATGATCCAGAGGAGGAATGGGAGAAGGTCATGTGGTCTGATGAGACAAAAATTTAGCTTTTTGGTCTAAACTCCACTCGCCGTATTTGGAGGAAGAAGAAGGATGAGTACAACCCCAAGAACACCATCCCAACCGTGAAGCATGGAGGTGGAAACATCATTCTTTGGGGATGCTTTTCTGCAAAGGGGACAGGACAACTGCACCGTATTGAGGGGAGGATGGATGGGGTCGTGGCTGGGTCTTCCAGCATGACAACGACCCGAAACACACAGCCAGGGCAACTAAGGAGTGGCTCCGTAAGAAGCATCTCAAGGTCCTGGAGTGGCCTAGCCAGTCTCCAGACCTGAACCCAATAGAAAATCTTTGGAGGGAGCTGAAAGTCCGTATTGCCCAGCGACAGCCCCGAAACCTAAAGGATCTAGAGAAGGTCTGTATGGAGGAACGGGCCAAAATCCCTGCTGCAGTGTGTGCAAACCTGATCAAGACCTACAGGAAACGTATGATCTCTGTAATTGCAAACAAATGTTTCTGTACCAAATATTAAGTTCTGCTTTTCTGATGTATCAAATACTTATGTCATGCAATAAAATGCAAATTAATTACTTAAGAATCATACAATGTGATTTTCTGGATTTCTGTTTTAGATTCCGTCTCTCACAGTTGAAGTAATAATATAAATAATAATATGCCATTTAGCAGACGCTTTTATCCAAAGCGACTTACAGTCGTGCGTGCATACATTTCTGTGTATGGGTGGTCCCGGGGATCGAACCCACTACCTTGGCGTTACAAGTGCCGTGCTCTACCAGCTGAGCTACAGAGGACCACAGAAGTGTACCTATGATAAAACATTACAGACCTCTACATGCTTTGTAAGTAGGAAAACCTGCAAAATTGGCAGTGTATCAAATACTTGTTCTCCCCACTGTATATACCGGGAGTAGAAAATAACATGGCTATATACATGGAGTAGAAAATAACATGGCTATATACAGGGAGCACCAGTACCGAGTCGATGTGCAGGGGTACGAGGTAATTGAGGTAGCTATGTACTGTACATACAGGAAGGGGTAAAGTGACTAGGCAACAGGATAGATAGAAAGTAGCAGCAGCGTATGTGCAAAAAAGGGTCAATGCAGATAATCCGGGTAGCCATTTCATTAGCTATTTAGCAGTCTTGTTCAGAAGTCTTATGACTTCGGGGTAGAAGCTGTTCAGGGTCCTGGTGCATTGGAATCACTTGCCGTGCAGTAGCAGAGAGAACAGTCTGTGACTTGGGTCGCTGGAGTCTGACAATTTTTTGGGCCTTCCTCTGACCTTCCTCTGGGATATGCCTAATTAAATGCTACCATATTAGAAGAAAATAGAAGCCCCATTGTGGACATGCTCAAAAAAGTACTCTGTCCTTTCTCCAGCTATTTGTTTGTTCCTAGATGCCTATGGTAGATAAGTGAAGTATGCAGGACACATAATGCACATATTATCCACATATTAAAAGGAGGGAGAGTGTAAAGAGAATAGTGGATGCAAGAAAAGACAAAGTGGGACCGAAAGGCAAGTAGGGAGGGAGAGGCCATGTGAAGGTAAGGAGAAAGTGGTTAAACAAAAAAATAGAGAGTAAGGTAAGTATAATACCGAAAAAGGAGAACATGAAGCAAGGAAAGTGAGAGGGGGATAGGGTGAGGGAGAGTGAGATTGTAGAGAAAGGGAGGTAAGGAGAGAGAGAGCTACTTTTCTGGCAGGCTGCTAGCTAGGGAAGTGGTCTGGTATCTATAAAAATAAGAGAAAGCCTCCTGTACATTTCACCGGGACAGGAGGCTGCAGCTACCTGAAACCACTACAGGCAAAAGTTCTTGAAAATTCCAGAAACAGTTGCAAACAAGGTATTTTCTCTCCCTCTATATTTTTCCCTCAGTCGCTTTCTTTGCCTGGCTCTCTTTTACACACACACACACACACACACACACACACACACACACACACACACACACACACACACACACACACACACACACACACACACACACACTCAGTGCCCAACTCCTCTCTATATATTTCCTCTCTCTTTCATTCCCTCCCTCCCTCTCTCTCCCTCCCTCCATCTCTGCATCTCATTCTCCCTCCTCCCCTCTCTCCACCCTCCAACCCATTTCCAGGAGAGGTCCAAGTCCCAGCCTCCGCTGTTGGCTGGGTTGTTAGCTGCCAAATAAAAAATGGATGAACTTGTAGAGCCCCGGTGCTGCTCTCATGCGTCTGTGCGAAGCTCGTTAAAAAAAAGGTGCTCCGTCATGGTCTCGCTCAGACCACAGACTCCAAACGGAGACAATCAGACTTCCTTCCAACTGTCGCACAGAATGTACAATACAGTAAATAGAGCTAAAGATTGAACAAGGTTGTTGGACGTGTGTGGAAGGAAAAGAGAGCCCTCATTGCGTATCAAGTCCTGTGGTGTATATGAGCATTTACTAGTACCCCCAGAAAATCACTCATACTTTCATAAAGAGATCCAGTGGGTAATTGCACAGGAATTTGGCTAATAAGCCCTTGTGAAAATGATGTATTCTAACATTCAGGTTCCTATTGAGATACAGCATCCCGTACTGGCTAGAGTGTGATAGTGTGTGTGTGTGCATAAGTACTGTTTTTCTTTCGGGAATTACATGATGTCGGGGACTTTTTAAAGTAAATAACATGCAATTAAAGAGCTCTATTTTTTCAGCCGTCAGCCCTGGCAGTCTACGCGTGCGTGCGCGTGTGTGAGAGAGTGTGTGTTTTAAGAAATCGTATTTAGCTTGAATACACCCTTGGGGCAATGGGCAGAACATGCATACAGAGGGATCAAATCTCACTACTACAGGTCAGCCTATTATCCAAGCTCTTAACCCAACAGCTCTAATAGTTTTATGTGGGTTGACTGTTTATTTAAAAAAAATTATGTGGGTCTTCGCACACAAGTGATGTCTTTACACATTTATTTTGTATGCTGTTGATGATGATTTGACTCATTTTTTCATTCATTTCATTGAAACATGGCAAGTTCTTTTAGCTCTTTCCATTTAATCGATCAATTCAAACAGAGTACTTTGACATGACTGTGTGTGAGGAGGAGGGTAGTGAAGATGGACAATAGAATACAATATTTATTTGTATTAGTTCACGATCACAAGCAAACGCGTTAGTCAGGGCTCGGCCCCCCAGCTTTCTGCACCATTTCCATTACTCTCACTATTTGTGAACACATTGATTGTTCCGGCACCCCTCCCTCCTCCCTCTTTCCCTCCCTTCTTTTCTCTCCTCTCCTCCACTCCTGTCCCATGCTGCATATTCCCAGGATTTAGAGAGAAAGAACCAGAATTGGTCAGACAGACATTGATTTTAGTTTTATTGGCCTAGTAGTGGAAAGGAGGGATAAAGGGTAAAAAAATCTCTGGGTGTTAAGTTTGTTTTCTAAGGTAGTAGTGATGTGTTGTGTCGTCTGTCTGTCTGAATGTGTGTCTGTATGTCCGCAAGTCCACCTCAGAGAGCCAGCAGAGAGGGTGTGTGTGAGGGGCTTTAGGGCACACACACGCACACACACTCTCAATCACTCACACACCATAGAGGTGTATCCCTGGCCTCATTAGGACTGGTAATAAGGGTGTGCTGTGAAGAAAATACACTAAGGGAGAGGGAATATATATATAAAAAAAAGAGATTTTAAATTTTAATAACATGGGTAAGATTTTGTAAATCTTTCCTGACAGAAAAGTCCTCATTATTTTCATCTGTCTCTGAGGAGGCTCTCTTCTAGCCTCCTTCTCCGGGTAAACGGACTCTTCTAGGGTTTCTGTTTTCCCCCTCGCGCTCTCTGCTGCTTCTCTCTCGTTTTCATTCTCCATTGCTCCATCCCTCTTTCTTCTCTCAACCCTACGCCCCCCCCACCCCCTCTCTCTCATACTTCTCCCTCCCCTTGCCCCTCTCTCCCGCACTTGCATGCACATACAGCATCACCCAGTAGTACCACAGCTGCTTTGCTCTCTAGTGAACTACTTGGTTGCTTGAGGGAGGGAGGGAGGGAGGGAGGGAGGGAGGGAGGGAGGGAGGGAGGGAGGGAGGGAGGGAGGGAGAGGGAGTGTGTGGTGTGGATCACAGGGGGGGGGGGCTACTCCCAAGCCTTGAAGTGTGTCACACCTCTCCACCCCTCCCATTCCTTTCTCCTATGTCAAGTGTCAAACACAGAGGATGGATCCGGTTTGATAAGTTCTGTTCTGTCTGGAGATGTGATGTCTCAGAGCTGGATCTGCCATAAGGTAGAAGAAACCATGTAATTCACACTGAAACTCTCTGGTCCAAGATGTGTTTGGAGAATTTTACGATGGCATTATGTGACTTCATTTTAATAAATAAGGCTTGTAATCGTATATGGCTGGTAGACTGATATGAATCCCTTTGTGTCACATCTCATCTTTGCAGTGTAGATGATATCTATTAGATGGACAACTTTGTAGCAAAAAGTATAATTTCAAATTTGGTCCAGTGGATTATAAAAATGGGGACTGTTACCAGTACTATCGCTGACTGATCTGGTTTTCATCCACTTTATGATGGATTGTAGTGACCAATTTTAAATCAACACATTACACAGATATGTGATCCTTTTATAAATGACTCACATGCCTGTATGACACATGTAGATTACTGAGATCATCATGCCATCAGGCACAATTGGATATACTGTACATTTGAATGCTCTTGTATTTTACAGAGAGACAGCCTGCAACTAGCCAAACCAACTGTATATTCCTCCTTTCACACCTCTAGCTTCTCTCTCTGTCGTAGGGGTTCTGGGGTTCATTTCACTGACTGTCAGAGGGCAGGGCATACACTCTTTTTAAAGTGTCACAGACACTGTTTTGTAAATGGATTTAAACATGGATTAAGTGAATTATGACTCCATTCTAACCCCTCGCTCCTCTCCTCCGCTCTGGGCTCTCCTCTTCTCCTCCCCGTCTGGCAGCCTGGGCGTGAGGTGGTTGAAGGGGTGGCCTGTGGGCCTATTCCTCCCTCCTCGGAGGGTGTTATCAGAGGCCCCTAACCACCGGTATATTCATCTACATTACTGTAGGCAGGAGAGGGCTCGCCCGTCCCATGCATTTTACACATTCATTCAAATTTTACATTTACATTTACGTCATTTAGCAGACGCTCTTATCCAGAGCGACTTACAAATTGGTGCATTCACCTTATAGCCAGTGGGATAACCACTTTACAATATGTAATTTTTTGTATATATATATATTTTTTTTTTTTTTTTTTTGGGGGGGGGTAGAAGGATTACTTTATCCTATCCCAGGTATTCCTTAAAGAGGTGGGGTGACCTGGCTGGCATCAAATGACCTGGCTGGCATCAAAAAGCTTTCCCGGTGTTATTAAGGAGGCATTTTCCATATCCAATGCACTAGACACCCCTAGTTAGGGTTTTCAATATAGGCATGTTGTGTTTTTATGTAAACGCGGATATGAAGTGTAAAATATGACCAGAAATAGGGCTTCAGAGAAATGGACCGAATCTTCCCTAGGCTAAGTGGTAAAGGGATACTGTGAGATTCACACAATCAAGCCGTTTCTCTACTTACCCAGAGTCAGATCAACTTGTAGATACCATTTTTATGTCTCTGCGTGCAGTATGAAAGAAGTTAGTTTCGCAAGCCAATGCTAACTAGCATTGGCATAATGACTGAAAGTCTGCAAGTACGGTAGCTTCTGACATTAAATTATGCTCTCGTTTTTAAGAATAATACTTTTACATTTGTATAGTGTAAAAAGTCACCCTATAGGTTACCCCATTATAAATACTTATAAATGCTTTCTAAATTATAATGAATGCTTATAATTAGTCATTTTATAATGCATACCATGTTAATAAATGGTTATGAATGCTAGAATACTCATTGATCAATAGTATCGGCCGATAGCTACACTACTTATAAATAGTTTATTAAAGCTTATTAAAATAAAACGTATCCCTCTAACCAAGCTTTCGCCAGCCCAAAACGAACTTCCCCCAAAAACCCTCCTCATTCATCTCAACCCCTCCTCCACAGCTGTAAAATTAACTAGCAGCAGGATCCCCAAACACAGCACATACAGTAACATGCTAGCATCTCTGTTGGGGCATTTGCGGGTAAATAATCATGCTAAATAATGAATGGCAATTAAAGGGAGACATGGGGGAGATGTGGCCTAGCTAAACACGCACTGATTAATGTTTCCTGCTTGTCCCCCAATCGGCTCTGCATTATGCAAATTCTGCAGCGCCAGGACCCTATCAGGAGAGGCCAGAGCCACAGAGACGAGGCCCATTTATTCAAATCAATCTCTAATAAACATGATGAATGGGTATACTCAGAGCGTCAGGGGGAGTGTTATGTCATAGCTTACTTAACTCTCATTACAAATGTATTTTCTCGCCCTTGCATGCGTTGCATGCACACACACACAAACACAACCAGTAACATGTACTGTACAAACATGTTTGCTCACACTTGCTCATAGGCAGACACTCGTAAAATCACTCACGGTACATGCTCCAACACACTTAAACTCTATACAGACACATACACGCATACAAGCAAAGGCACACGCCAGCACATATGCATGTAGAGACAAGTGTTGTGTTGGTGTGTAGGCTGGGGCTCTCAGGGCTGCTGAGCTGTCTCCAGGCTGATGGCTCAGGCCCCTGGAGACCCTCTCTATGTCAGGCTGGGGCTGGAGCACGGGTAGCATAGGTCCAGGCTGTGGGAGATAGAGTCATAACTGAGAGATGGGGATGGTGAGAGTAGGACAGGGGTAAGGGGATCATTCTAGAGGCTGGGGATGGAGTATAGACAGCAAGGACTGAGTTTAGAGGTTTGGGCTGGAAGGTGGCCAGGGGGTAAAGCGATGCGGACATGGGTTAAAGGGAAGTGGACCGGGTGTAAAGGGAAGTGGACCGGGGGTAAAGGGATGTGGGCAGGGTGTAAAGGGAAGTGGACCGGGGGTAAAGGGATGTGGACCGGGGGGTAAAGGGATGTGGACCGGGGGTAAAGGGATGTTTACAGGCGGTAAAGGGATGTGGACCGACCGGGGGTAAAGGGATGTGGACCGGGGGTAAAGGGATGTGGCCCGGGGGTAAAGGGAAGCAGACAAGGGGGTGAAGGGAAGTGGACAGGGGGTAAAGGGAAGTGGACAGGGGAAGGTACAAGAGGAGAAGTTGGGGCCATAGAAGAAGGTGTAAGAAGTTGAAACTCAGGCTGGGATAAGTGTCTGACTATAGAAGATCAGTCCAGGACAAAGGCTAGAGGCAAGAGCAGGTCTACGGCTGGAGTTAAGAGCACACTGCCCTTATACTCAGGCCAGGATAGATGCTTGGGCTGGGGAAGGGGTAGGTAGGGGGTGAGTGAGCAGGCCTGAGTTGCAGCTCCACAGCCCCAGTGATGAATGGCTGGAGCATGGGCTATTCATCTCCTGCTTAGAGCAGTGGACACTGGCCCACCTCCCCCTCCATTCCCTTTCCACTCCCCCTCCACATGTCAGCAAATGTGATAATTCTGTCATTTGTCAGGAGTGACGGAGGGTGGGGAAGTGTGTGGGGAGAAGCACTCTGGAGACTACTTCTGGGACTATGGACACACACACACAGAGAAACATTCACGCAAAAACACGCACGCACACACAAACTAACACATCCATTTTCTCTCATTCTCCTCCCTCCCTCTCTTTGTATAATTTTCTTGTACCAAGTACTTTTTTTGTCAAGTTTACTTAGGCGACAGTGGGAAAATTTTAATGTGCAAGAGAGTGGGGCATTTTATGGCAAATTCCATCAGTAATTCATTGATTTTATTACCTCCAGGAAACTTGTGAGACACATTTTCCACTTTCTGTCTGCAGTTTTGTGTGTGTGATTGGATGTGTGTTTACGAGTCTGTGTTTGGGAGATGCTGGAACAAACAATTGTGTGCGTGTACACAGGCTTTCGTGTGTGTCTGTGTGTGCGCATGCGTATTTGTGCGTGCGTCCTTTTACGTGTGTTATCGCTTTTGGATAGCAGTGTTGTCAGTATGAACACTGTGAACAGTAAATACCCTTGTATGAGGCCCTCATGGTACCCATTAAACATGATAACCTCTGAGTTAAGGGCCGGTCAATTTGTTGCACATAAATGCATAAAAGTTTGGGCTTGTTTCAGATGTCTCTGTGGATTCAAACAGACCACTGTAACCCCTGGCTAACCCTGTCTTTACCTCTTTTTCCTTCTCTTTCTCTCTCTCTCTCGCTCTCTCTTTCTTTCTTTCTCTCTCTCGGCAGAATCATCCAGAACCGAGTCCTGGTCTTCGTCCTCGGCGCCACCATCCTCCTCACCATCATTCTGGCAATCTATTTCAATGTGCGAGGGCACTGATCTCCCCCAATGCTCACACACACACACACACACACACACACATGATTAATAGCGACAAAAGCGTTGCTCTGGAGTAATTAGAACAAATGGTTCCCATGAATCACTCTTTCTGGGCCCTGACAGGGGTCTCTCTCTCGCTCTCTTTCTCTCTGAGACAGCCCCCACTGTTTTTTTTTTTTTTGCTATTGATAATATCCATGGTGTTGTTGTCACTGGACTGTGTTTGCATTGGAGATCCATCTTTTCCCTGGTTAGAGAGGAAAAGGCTAGGCGGGTTCAAATATGTAGAACCTACTACTGTTTTATTCGCCACGTCCATTGTCTGACCTAAGGTGATTGCGGTCCCATTTCTATATATATATATATATATATATATATATATGTGTGTGTATGTGTGCAAATAAGTGTGTGTGTGTGCATGAGTGTGTGTGAGTGCTTGTATATCTGTTCGTGGAGCTTTTCTTTCCCTCTGTCAGACCAACTTTCAACACAGCTAGTCTATTAAGCTCTAGACTCAACTCTTTGTGTACAAGATTAACATGGGGGCCTACTATACGAATTAACACACACAGCCTCCAGGCCTGTAGCTCCTAGCTATCCTCTTTATGAAACTGAACATACAGCACAAAGGACAGTGCCTTCAAATAAGAGGTGGTATTCAGAGTCACCTTTTTCAACACGGTTGGGCCCAAATATGAGATATACATTTGTAAATGGAAGATATATTCAACCTATAGAAAATGCATGAAACGTTTTGCTTGTGTTTTAGCTCAAGGATGGAGACCCAGGATTTGCTAGGAAAGCCCCTTTTTACTCACTCCTATCACTGTTATCTGACTGTAAGGGATCTCAATATTGTCCAGACTCCATGAACACACATGACATTAATAGAGAATTGATAATAGTAGGCAACATACTGTTCTAAATGGCAAATGTACATACGTAGAAAAATAGTTTTTTTTTGTTTTTCAACAGTAATTCTGTTACTATTTATTTATAAAATTGTTTTAGAATTGATGATAATCCCAAAAAACTATCATTAAAGATTATGTGATAGTAAGTGTATATTTTATGAAGTCTATTATAAACGTAAACTGACGCAGACCAATCGTCTTTGGCCGGCGAATCACGACATGTATAGTATGTATAGTCCAGGACCAATTGAAACATGGATTGCTTTGATTGTGTGTGAATTCAGACTTAAGTCATTTTTAATACGAGTGAAATTTCTCTGTTGTCCTGTCTAAATACTTGTATTTCTTCTTTTTTTGTCGAGTTGTAATGATGACAATAATAATGCAGTACTTTTATGTAGAGCCTTTTACCCAAAAGTCTTCAAGCTGACAATGATGTTCCTTGCTCTTTTTACCAACTCACAATACTGTGTGTGTTTTAGTCCAGTCCTTGTTTTGTAGGGGAAAGCCATTCTATTGTTTATGGACAGGTTCATATTGTTGCATTTTATGTGTATAATTAGAGGCACTGCAAATGTTGGACTGTTGAGGGTGATTCTAGTGTCCAGTCATGAGGGCTGAATTATGCTCTCATTAACCCTGTAGCTCACACATTACACTCACACAGAAATATACTCTCACTAAAACCTACACAGGTACCCCCACGTCCACCTCCTTCAAACACACACAACAGACAGACAGACGACCGGTGGTCTCAGCCTGGCTCAGACCAGACGGCCGCCTGCCTCCGTGTGGTAGAACGCGCACGAGAGCGATGCCATTTGCTATTCCGTTTCAGGCCATGCGGATTGTATTATTTTGGAAGCGGGCTTGGTCGGGGGGCTTTCTCTGCCACCACCTCCCAGCCGCCCGGCGGTTTCAAAGGTTCAAATTAATGGGCAACAAAATAGTGCGTCTCCGTCCGTCCCATGTGGGGCCAACCCGTGGAGAGTTATCATTAAGTTGAGGAATAATGGAAGTAAGAGGAGGGGGGGGAGAAATCCCTGACAGTTTGACAAACCTCATTAGATAATCACCTGTGCGATTAGTTTTTCCATCAAAAGGAGAAACTGGTTTGTGTGGAGGTCTGTATGAGAGTCTATGCATGGAGGTTGGTGTATATGAGCAAAATAACATATTATTGTGTGTATGTATCTGCTAGTCACCTATGTGTGTGCCTGCGTGTGCTCGTCCTCTCCCCTGTCCCTTCCCTCCTTTCTCCCTCCCCTCTCCCCCCTCACCCCCTCACCCCCTCCCTCTATCTCTCCCGGCCTGTCAGGATGAGCTGAGTTGTAGCGCTGCTGTAGCCTCCTTTCCACCGTGCAGCGTGGCTGCGGCAGGCAGTGAGCGCGGCTCTATTTGAAGTTGTAATGGTGTCAAAAAGTCAGGGCTGACTGACAGCCGTCAGTCCCACAGGGCCTCATTAAAAACAGACCCACTTGACAAGGAAATAATTGAGCGCCGGCGACAACTCTGCCTGGGCTCCGTTTAGATGTTTTTATTTTCTTTCATTATTATTTCTGGCTATTATGTTCATTAAGAAATTGCATTAAACAACTTTAGATATGGGGGGGCTAACGATTTGTTTTGGGGGGGGGGGATTATTTAAACAGGAAGCCTGTCGTGATTCCTTGGCTTGGCAGACGCCTGGTATCATCTGCCAGCTTTCTCCTTTTTCTTCTCTCCTTCTTTCTCTCATTCTCCTTTTTCTCTGCCCATCCTAGTCTTTCCTTTTTTTCATCCCTCTAATACAGTATCTCTACATGCCTCCCTCCTCCTCTCCTCATCTCCCACTTCTCTCTATCCATCCCTCTCTCTCCTTCCCTCTCTCTCTTTCTCCTTCCCTCCCTCTCTCTCCTTCCTTCCTTCCCTCTCTCTCCTTCCCTCTCTCTATTTCTCCTTCCCTCCCTCTCTCTCCTTCCTTCCTTCCCTCTCTCTCCTTCCCTCCCTCTCTCCCTCAGAGTAGCGAGTGCCTTTGGAATATGAAATAGATGATTCATTACACCCTTCTCTTCTTTGTGACTGATTTGGTTTTCGACGAGTGTCTTGCCACAGAGAGAAGGATGAAAACTTGTCAAAAATAGGTTATATCTTATTCCAAAGGGCAACAATAGCAGCAGGTACAGACACCTTTTAATATTTCATTAAGCCCAGTGTTAACCCTCCTTGAGTGACTGGAGGTGTGTGAGCTCCATACAGACAGGGAGAGCAGGGGGGGGTGAGTGATTAGTCATTTGATGTCTAAAGCGATTTCAAAGCTTTTCCTTATCTCTGATTCGCTAGACAGGCTAGTCTTTGGGTGTCCATGGTTATATGGTCATTGTCTGAGTGGCTGGTGAGTCGTCATGTCCATGTTTTGGAGCTGTATGTTCTTGGCCATGTGCGTCATTGATTATAACACAATACCATAGAGGCGTATGACACATTTAAAATATGTGCCTACCAAGGACCCTCTCAACCACAATGCTGGTTAAGCGTACATCTCCTGGTGTTTGATATATTTAGATTTGCTTCTAAAACCGGTAAAAGGGGCAAATTGTTCCCCAGACAAGCCAACCTCTCAGCGGTGATCCCTTCCAGTACAAAATCCTGGCGTTTGTCAGCCATTTAGGCGGACAGGGATTGTGACAAGGAGCGTTTGAGCCGTTCTTCCTCTGAAGGGTGGGCCTTAAATGGAATAAACAGCTCCAACAGTGGGATCGCGATGGGAGGCAGATG
This sequence comes from Coregonus lavaretus, assembly GCF_964263955.1. Lineage (NCBI taxonomy): Eukaryota > Metazoa > Chordata > Actinopteri > Salmoniformes > Salmonidae > Coregonus > Coregonus lavaretus. The sequence continues at coordinate 11,569,404 of NC_140012.1, read as the reverse complement.
GTTTATCTCCCAGAGAGTTTCTGTGAGTCTCAGTGTCCCGCTACAAGGGACGCCTGCCCACCCGCAGACCACGGAGCAGAAATCCACAATGACACCGTTTGACAATATGGATGAATCTGCCTCTGTTTCGACTGTCCACACATACACACACATCCATCTCCACTGTCACACGTGCTGGACCAACCCCCATCATCCCCCTTTTATTGTATGGCAGTAGAGAGAGAGCTATGTTCCCCCTTTGTACACGCCACCAGTCCAAGTAGAATGGCTTTCTTTCTTTTTTTTACCACCATGAACGCTGTTGTTGATTTTAATGGTGTTTATGCTCACCAGGACACGACAATAACCCTATTCTCTGTGGAAATCACTGGCCTCCACTTGCTTGTGTGTGTACGCACGTGAGTACGTATGTACATGTGTTCATTGATTCATTGAAGAGATGTAGCCGGAATGGTCAGTGCAACGGCGAGAAGTCCTGTTGAGTGCAGTTGTCGGCGTGTGTGTGCATGCTTCTGTCTGTGTCCACAATGTCCATCCATAGTGTAAGTCTTGATGATCAGGTCCATTTAACCCTTAATCCATAGCTGAACTGTACACACTATGCTGCTTTTCATACTTTTTTGGGCTGTTTAGTTTTCCGAGACATTTTGTGATTTCTGTAGATGTGAAGAATGCTTGTGTTGTCATTAAAGCAGTATTGCATTTGAACAACAACGATGCCCTGTCATAAGTTCCGGTCGTCTTCCCTCCTCCACCCTCTCTTTCTGTCGTTCATTCGTCACCGAAAAACAACCTGACACTTCAGGAAGGAGGAAAGACGGAGCCTGCAAGTTTACATTTCACCCACAGCTAAACCGCAGTCAAATCCAAAGTTTGTATTACTGTTCATTTGGCTATTATGTGTGGCGGTGGCACACCTCGACTTGCACAGAGAAAGCCCCAACACAGGTGGACTATTCATACAATATGAACATTGAACACAAAGACCAGGTCAGACTGAAGCAGACTAAACTACTGCACATGTTCTCCTCCCCCTCATTCTCTTTCTCCCTCTATCTCTCTCACCACTTTCCCTGTAGAATACTGACATATCCTTTTGAGCTAAAATTAATGCTTTACCACTACAAAGGAATACAGTTGTAACCAGCGCTGCCATTTGCATGATGATGGCGACTTAATATAATGTACCCAGTAGACACAGTATTAGGCATCTTAAATGTTTGCTTACTTTTAGCCTCGCATTTCGTTAAGCAATGCTTATAATTTAATTAGTGCCCTAATAGCTATTATATGAATATATAATGAAGTGCAGTAAATGTTAAAGATACTTTTGCAACATATTTAAATGTAGTAATTTGTTAAGGTCCATTGATTTAAATATTTGTTCAGTGGTACAGTGAATGTCAGATCCCAGAAGCATGTTGACAAATTGAAATCAGTGGTCAATGGTGGCATTTTTGTCTGTTCCCTTTTCAGAGACCAAAATTCTTCTTCTGGTCAACCCTGAGACAGAGTGTAATGTAGAGATGGGTTGCGCTAGAGAGAGACGGATAGAGAGGTAAAAAGAGAGGGAGAGATAGATGGTTGAATCAGACTAGGTTGCTGGAAGCCTGGAAGGCAGGCCCTGACTGTTGAGCTAGTTCCACGCTGTATAGTAATTTACTTTGCATATGGTGTCTTACCAGACAAGATTCTACATTTCCAACTGGGAGGTATCAGTGGAGAAATCACTGTCTTCAAACGACGGCCTGCCATTCATGTTCCCCGTAGCCGGAGATCTGAGCAAACGGTGATAACCCACGACATCTTTCTAGAAAACGGGGAGTCGATCAGCTTTGATGGAGCACATCCTCTATGACAGGCTACTGAAGGGCTCGCTAATGAACTGGGGGGGGGCATCGCTTAGCATGGCAGCATGGCGAAAGAAGGGATGGGGGGGGGGGGCATTAGGGATGCAGGGATGGCGAAGGGGGTAGAATTGTAGCAGTGAGGCATTTCATATGCATGATTGTCCAAACATAAACTCATAAATATACTATGGATGGATGGAGATGAGGAAGTTAGAATGGAAGGATGAGGGAAAGGTATTGTTGATGTTACGTGCAACCCTAGAAAAGGGCAATCGAACCCTCCTCTCCCTGTCCTCTATCCCCCTCCATGATACCTCCGCCTTAGATGGGGGGGGGTGATGAAATATTCATGGTGTGTCCAATCAGAGAGCTCGTCTGACGGTCTTTCTACACAGGGCAGGAAGTGGAATTGGATTCTAGCGAGTGGGGCCCCTGCAGTTTGGCATGAGGGGTCAATTGAATGGGGAGTTCAACAGTTACAGAATCTATTTGATGTCCTCTTATGTCCCCAACCACCCTTCCCTCATTCATACAATAGGATACATCTAAGACAGCAAGGAATACCAGCCTGCTTGCTTTTAAATGGATATCTTGTTCGTTTATCAGTGTTGTAGAATGCGGGACAATATTTGGTTTCAAACTGTGGGCATTTTTCAGTTATTCAACTCAGACATGATTCAATACCCTATATGCATGATTCAATACACGCACACAGCGGCAACAAAATGCAGAACTTTTGTTCATCTCAAGGATTTTCGGACTGCAAGATGAAAAGAGAGCCCATGTTGATTTTTCTCCTTCCCATGCAGTGACTGTGATTATCCATTTGCTCATTCATTTTTAAAGACAACTTGTGTGATTCTTCCCCTTTTTTCTCATCTCTCTATCACTCCTATTTTCTAAAGAGTGATTGTACCCTCCCCTTCTGTGGCAGAATCCCTCCTTGACCCTGAGAATGAAATTCTTCTATAGATCACTGCTGTTGAATATTAGGCCTTACAAAAGCGGTTAAATAAAATATGTTCAAATCGTCCAATCCCAGAGGCCACGGCAGACATTCTAATCAGGTGAGAGAAAGGGAAAGGAGTCAGTGGGGATTATGAGTAAAGGGTATCGTTGAAATCCTATTGGCCGAGTCTGAGGAAGAGAACGAAAAAGAGAGGACCGAACCTTAATCTCACTCATCAACAACACACCGGAAGGTTCTGCATGACAGCGGGTGGTTGTGGGTTAAAGCTTTTTTATATAAGAATAAGGATATTGAGGGTTTTTCGAAAGAATACGGATATTGAGTGCCTTCAGAAAGTATTCACACCACTTTTTCCACATTTTGTTGTGTTACAAAGTGTGATTAAAAAGGATTGAATTGTAATTTTTTTGTCAACGATCTAAACAAAATACTCTATAATGTCAAAGTGGAAGAAAAATTTAAACATTTGTAATAATATAAAAATTTAAACAATAATATATCTTGGTTAAATAAGTATTCAAACCCCTAAGTCAATACACGCTAGAATCACCTTTGGCAGCGATTACAGCTGTGAGTCTTTTTGAGAAGGGTGCAATTCCTGCATGTGGCCATTCCTGCATCTGCAGGAACTCCTCTTTATACTTCTATTGGTCCATTTTAAAGTTAGGACAGGCGGGAGGCGGGGACGTTCCAGTACAGTAGGTGGTGTTAATGCACAATAACGTTGGATGCCAGCCGTCGAAAAACCCCACAGAAGAAGGGGCAGGGGCGACAACAGTAGCTAGCTAGCCGTACACGGGTAGACACTGTCCTTTGCCCCCACCTGTCAGGTACTGCTTTCCAGCAGTTCTTTTAGCGATGGCGAGGGCATGTGTCCGGCAGGCAGGAGCGAAGGACACTGGGTGCTAGCTTAGCCAGTTAGTTCTAAGGAGGACTCCAGTACACAGCAGGCGGGAGCTGGTGGCGACACTGTGTGCTAGCTAACTAACAAACTAGTCAGTACACGATGTCGCCATTGCCTCCCGTCTGCTGTACTATCGGGAAGCGGGGATGACCGGTAGACAGTTTCCTTCGCCCCTGCTTGTCGGGCACGGTTTTCTCCGGTACACAGCAGGCGGCAGGCGGGGCACATGGTGTCGCTAACTAACAAGCTAGCTAGTTAGCTAGCACATGGTGTCACCCCAGCCTCCCGCCTGCTGTGCCAGCAGGGGCAACCGGTAGACAGTGTCCGTCGCCCCCGCCTGTCTACCACTGTTTTCCCGCAGTTCTGTTAACGACGGTGAGGGCAGGTGTTTGGCAGGCGGGAGCGAAGGACACTGTCTACTTATGTCGCTGACGCTAGCTAGCAAAGGGGACTCTGGTAGGTGGGGGCGAAAAATCTCAGATAATACTTTTATTTCCCTTTTGAACCACATTCAAAAATGTCACACAAGCATGAAGATGTTGTGTTCGGGGGGGGGGGGGGGGGGTTCATACAGGAACCAATGGGATGCTCGATGGTGGGGATGTTCATGAAGGAACAGGAATTCCCACATGCAGGGACGCCCTGAATTGCGGGCTGTAGTTGCACAATATTGGTATTTCTGGGTAACTCTCTAAGAGCTTTGCACTCCTGGATTGTACAATATTTGCATTATTCTTTTTAAAATGATTCAAGCTCTGTCAGGTTGGTTGTTGATCATTGCTAGACAGCCATTTGCAAGTCTTGCCATAGATTTTCAAGTCGATTTCACTCAAACTGTAACTAGGCCATTCAGGAACAGTCGATGTTGTCTTGGTAATCAACTCCAGTGTATATTTGGCCTTGTGTTTTAGGTTATTGTCCTGCTGAAAGTTGAATTTGTCTCCCAGTGTCTGTTGGAAAGCAGACTGAACCAGGTTTTTCTCTAGGATTTTGCCTGTGCTTAGATCTGTTCTGTTTCTTTTTATCCTAAAAAAAACTGTAGTCCTTGCCAAAGACAAGCATACCCATAACATGATGCAGCCACCACCATGCTTGAAAATATGAAGAGTGGTTAATTTCTTTGCCATATTTTTTGCAGTTTTACTTTAGTGCCATATTAAAAACAGGAATATTTGTATTCTGTACAGGCTTCCTTCTTTTCATTCTGTCATTTAGGTTAGTATTGTGGAGTAACTACAATGTTGTTGATCCATCCTCAGTTTTCTCCGATCACAGCCATTAAACTCGGCGATTTGGTCATTTGTTTGCAGGAAGGGGCTACACTCTGTAACTGTGTTAAAGTCACCATTGGCCTCATGGTGAAATCCCTGAGTGGTTTCCTTCCTCTCCGGCAACTGAGTTAGGATAGATGTCTGTATCTTTGTAGTGACTATGTGTATTGTAAATGGAAAGGGAAAGGACAGTTGCACATTCAATTGAAATGTGTCTTCCGCATTTAACCCAACCCCTCTTGATACAACATCCAAAGTGTAATTAATAACTTCACCATGCTCAAATGGATATTCAATGTCTGCTTTTTGAATTTTACCCATCTACCAATAAGTGCCCTTTGCGAGGCATTGGAAAACCTCCCTGGTCTTTGTGATTGAATCTGTGTTTGAAATACACTGCACATTTTTACTCCTGAACTTATTTAGGCTTGCCATAACAAATGGGTTGAATACTTATAGACCCAAGACATGTGAGCTTTTTATTTGTAAATCATTTGTAAAACATTTAAAAACTATTATTCAACTTTGACATTATGTGGTAATGTGTGTAGGCCAGTGACCTAAATGTATTCCATTTTAAATTCAGGCTGTAACACAAAAACATTTGGAAAAGGGGTGTGAATACTTTCTGAAGGCACTGTAAAAAATATTGTTTGATCATAGGCTTGTCCAGTCTCTTTAATGGTTGCATGAGAGTGAAGTGGGGTGGACGATGGTGAGTGTGATTGTGAGCATGTCTGTGTCTATTGGTGTGTAGCTTCAATTCATAGACAGAGCTATGGAAGCAAGAACTGACCATCCCTGGTATTAAAAGTATAGTTTTAACCATGTTTTGAGGCTATACAGTGATTGTTCACAATTGCGTAGTTTACAAACAAAGGGGTAAAACAAGCTTATATTTTGGGTTCTGATAGGGTAAGACAGTTGAACTAAGCTCATAAGTTATACTCTTCAATAATCAATGGGTACATACAGTATCATGAATTTAAAGGTCCATAAATTGAATCGCAGATCGCCCCTTTAAACACAATGAGAGCCGGATGCATACTCAGACCAAAAAGGCTTTTTACTCATAACCAACATACCAAAATAATAAAATAACCTGCCCAGGGACTGCGGTTGAAAATTAGCCGGCTGGCTAAAACCGGCACTTTTACTGAAACGTTGATTAATGTGCACTGTCCCTGTAAAAAAATAAACTCAAACTCAAACTCAAACTCAAAAGTGAATGAGGACTCAAGGCTATAGCAGAGTTGTTGAACCACAAACACTGAAGGCTCTAGGCATCCCCAGGCATTTCCATTTCCATTGTTTTTATTAGTACCGTTCAAGAGGGAATTCATTTAGAATGAAAATGTTGTATTCATGGTGTGTCCATGCAACTTATTATGTGACTTGTTAAGCACATTTTTACTCCTGAACTTATTTAGGCTTGCCATAACAAAGGGGTTGAATACTTATTGACTCAAGATATTTCAGCTTAGGTCGCCCGCATAGAATTAGGAATTACAATACTAGAATGGCCATGATCCTTCTTATGATGGGATAAAGGACAGCCATTTTGGTCAGGGTTTGGCAGTGCTGTGATGAGATATTGTGTAAAATAATGAATTTGAAGAATTTATCTGCACTGTATGTTTCTTAGCTAGCCAGCTAGCTAGCCAGCCAGTTTTAGAGGAATGATCCCATTAATTTTTCAAATTAACTGCCAATATGCCAACATCCCATTCAAACAATGTAGTCAATCCACAGCCATACACTGGCTGAAATCAGTAAATGATAGGATTTTTTAAAAAGTGAATGCATCAAGCACTGATATTGTATCATATAATAGCACTCTCAGCTTTCCAAGATGTTATTATTTTGACATTTATGGTCTGTTTACATATATTTTAGAGGCTGTTTATACAGAAAATTTGTATAAAACCGGTATAAATTGTATTTATGATTAAATTACAATATTTTAGGTTGACAATAATTATATTACACAATTTCTGATATATCACATGCCTTTGTTTTATTTTTCTCCATAAGTAAAATCAGGATTATACCTCTACTGCCATTTATTCCAATTAGACTGGTTTGGATTTCTCCCTGACCAACATGGCTGCCATTTTCACCCCATTCTGGAACTTCAAGGGTTTATGACATAGCCCTTCTAGTAATTTAATAGGATCTATATGGTCGCCCCCCTCCCCAGATAGGATATGAACACTTCATAAGCCATGTCAAAAAAGAATAGAATTACATGAAATTAGCTTTAAAACTGCTAAATGTTCTCTCAGCCTCGTGGCAAAATGTGTAGAATAGCAGGAAATTAGCTTTAAAAATGCACAATTCTCTCAGCTTCATTGCAGAATGTGTAGAATAGTATGAAATTAGCTATAAAACTGCACATTTTCTTCTCTGCCTCATGGCAAAATGTGTAGAATTGTAGGAAGTTAGTGGACCCCCCCCCAAAAAAATAATAATATATAGATTTAAAAAATAATAATAATGCTTATTGCACAGTTGCGAAGGCTGAGCCCATACAACCAACATATAGAACTGTAGTTGAGCTTGACTGTATGGACTGTCCATAGAGGGTTTCCTAGATCTAGTGGGAGGGCCCCGCGAAACTGTAGTACGCCACTGGCACACACACACACACATATATAATCACACACTTATTACCCATGATGATGCTGCCAATATTATGGTCCAATTTAGCTAAAGGTCTTCAAAGGGCCAACACTGTCTTAACCTGCCATGTCAACCAAACACACAGCCAAATAATTGTGTCTCCAGGTATTAAAACATGCACTCATTAATGCTAAACAGGACAAACCTTCTGGCCCCTGGATGCCTTCACTTGACCAGTTTATGTGGGGGTCAGAATGTATTAATTATACCATATTTCAACATGGAAGTTAGAACCATGGCTGGTCCAAAAAACTCTGAGGGCGATTCTGTATTGTTTTATATACATGTGTTTGCATTTCATCGAAAACACATACTTTAACTTATAAAGACACAAAGAAATTTGTGGGAGTTTTACTGGCATTGCTAGGTCTCCAGAATTGTCCAGAAGTTGTCCAAAATGTAATGACACTAGTGTTAATTCTCAATCAAAAGAAGCATTGAGCCCCTCACGCGGGGAAAAAATAAACAAAACAAAAAGTTGGTCACACTGAAAAAAGGTATTTAAGCGTATTGCACAGGTACGAAGGCTGATCCCATACATCTAACATGTAGTTGAGCTCTACTGTATGGACTGTCCATAGAGGGTGATTGATCAGAGATCCATCCCTCAGTGTGTTCAGAAGACTACGAGACGCTCAATTACACTCGCTGAATTAAAACGCTGAATTCACAGACTGACTCCCTCTGAGAAATATCAGTGACCTTTAGCCAACCACCAAACTCCAAACAACAGCATCAACTGGAGATTTGCCATCGACAGAAAAACACTTCAACAAGTCGAACACAGGTTCTCGTTACCAAAAGGGCACGAGATATAGAATTTCACAAAATGACAAAATAATATTTAGTTGTTTATTTTTGTGTTAGTTGGAAGGAGATTAATCAATTCATGCCATGTGTGCATCAGATTCTCATGAGCCATTACTACACATTAGAATGATAATAATTGTGTACATAGCAGCTTATGAATCATTAATCCCCATGGTTTCCATCTGGGGGTTTCTATCGGGGGAGAGGGGGGCTTGGGCCCCAGCGGACAAGCCAGCACGATGAAAGAGGAAGAGAAATATGGATAGTGAGAGAAAGAAACAGGAATACAGCCTACAGTGATGCATTACATTGTGAAACGGTCAATGTATCCTCAATAGCACTCACCTCTGAATATCATGTGCAGTATAACATGTAAAGGATATAGATTTTTTTAGTAAATGGAATATCTATTTCATGAATATTTATTCATCGTTTTCTTTATAACTTGGAATGGAGAACCATTAGCCCTGTTTATACCTGGTGCTAACATGCGTCCTTTGTCCTAATCTTATCCACATTCTGATTGTGTCCACATTTTAAGACAGGTGTTTTAAGATAAGTTGCATGGACTTCCAATAATAGTGTTTAACATGATTTTTGAATGGCTACCTCATGTACCCCACACATACAATTATCTGTTAGGTCCCTCAGTCGAGCAGTGAATTTCAAACACAGATTCAACCACAAAGACCAGGGAGGTTTTCCAATGCCTCGCAAAGAAGGGCACTTATTGGTAGATGGGTAAAAATTCTAAAAGCAGACATTGAATATCCCTTTAAGCATAGTGAAGTTATTAATTACACTTTGGATGTTGTATCAAGAGGGGTTGGGTTAAATGCGGAAGACACATTTCAATTGAATGCATTCAGTTATGCAACTGTCCTTTCCCTTTCCATTTACAATACACATAGTCACTACAAAGATACAGATATCTATCCTAACTCAGTTGCCGGAGAGGAAGGAAACCGCTCAGGGATTTCACCATGAGGCCAACGGTGACTTTAACACAGTTACAGAGTGTAGCCCCTTCCTGCAAACAAATGACCAAATCGCCCTCTACTGACCTCATGGGTGCAATATTATTCATAATTTCATAATTAATACACTTTTTTTCTTTATTTTTTATCCCCCAGTGTTTCTATGTCATATAAAGTGTAATATTAGGATGGAAACTTAAAATTAAATGAATTTTTTAAACCCATAACCATGTGTGTGAGGTGTATACTTTTGTTTCAAGATAGATTTGTTTAAGACTATCAAGAAATACTTTGTGTGACCCTGATTTAGGCCACTGCAGTATAAAGGCTGTGATAGGAGAAAACTGAGAATGGATCAACAACATTGCAGTTACTCCACAATACTAACCTAATTGACAGAGTGAAATTAAGGAAACCTGTACAGAATACAAATATTCCAAAACATGCATTCTGTTTGCACAAGGCACTAAAATAAAACTGCAAAAATGTGGCAAAGCAATTTACTTTTTGTCCTGAATGCAAAGTTTTATGTTTGGGGCAAATCCAATATAACACATTACTGAGTACCACTCTCCATATTTTCAATCATAGTGGTGGCTACATCATGTTATGGGTATGCTTGTAACCGTTAAGGACTGGTGAGTTTTTCAGGATAAAAAAAGAAATTGAATGGAGCTAAGCACAGGCAAAATCTTAGAGTTACAGTTTTGACTTAAATCTACTTGGAAATCTATGGTAATACCTGAAAATGGTTGAAAAGAGCTTGAAGAATTTTGAAAAGAATAATGGGTAAGTGTTGTACAATCCAAGTGTGGAAATCTCTTACAGACTTACCCAGAAAGACTCACAGCTGTAATCGCTGCCCAAGGTGATTCTACAAAGTATTGACTCAGGGGTGTGAATACTTATGTAAATTAGATTTCTGTATCTATTTTCAATAGATGAGCAAAGAAATCCAAAAACATGTTTTCACTTTGTCATTATGGGGTATTGTGTGTAGATGGGTGAGAAAATATTTAATTCAGGCTGTAACACAACAAAATGTTGAATAAGTCAACGGGTATGAATACTTTCTGAAGGCACAAAAATACAGAAAGGTATTACTAACATGAAATAATATGTATAAATAACTTATTATTATTAGTGAAGTTGTTTAATTTACATTTATTTGAAACTGTTTTTTTATAATCAAACCTTGTTCATATCATGAATCATTGCTGCAATATTCATATCAACAGCATGAAATCACATGTCATCCACACAGTAGGGAACCCTCAGTTACCAAGGTTATCTTTACCAAGGGAAAGATTCTATTTTAAACCAAGTCAGAATAATATGTTCATATTTAGAAATGGGATACAGTATGAGTATATGCACACACTGACACACATTGACACTCAGACAGACGAGGAAGTGATGAAACCTTCCTGAGTGCATTGCGTCTCATTAAAAAAAGGCCCTACTTTATCTGTACTGTAGCAGAACCAGAGAATGCTGGGAAGGCGAGGTCAGCGGTTCATCCGTCAAAGAGGCTCCTCGTTGATGGATGGCACACCGAGCACCGCCGTACCCACCGTACCCTAACCGGCAAAAAGGCCTTCGCGGCAACAAAATTAATAAATAAACAGGGCACATCAAAGGGATTTTCAAAAAGAAAAACAAAGCCAGCACACGTTCGTTCGCAAACACACACACACTCACTCTCACTCACTCACTCACACACGTGGAGAAAGAGAGAGGGGGGGAAAACTCAAAGGGCTGAAAACGTACACATAGTTTACTCTCCGATGACACCCAGCTTGAAGAAAATACCAGACAAAACAAAACAGAGTGGCGAGAATTGTGTGTTTGATTCGATATTCGGTTTGAGAGGCGGCTCAAAGCGAGAAATTGGGCCAAAACAGATGGTTGCCATGTTCTCTTTTTCATGAAACGTAAAGGTACTTACAGTCATCTTCATCCCCAATCCTCACGTCTCATATTGATGAGGTCAGTCACAATTTATCTCAGTAGACAGAAAATATCACAACACAGTAGGCTACTGTAATACTGTAGTTCCATGTTGGTTTACTAAATCAAAGCAATCTGCTCAAACACAAACAAACACAACAACACTCAGAATATTGAACTGTTTAATTGCTCTAAACACCTAAAAATATGGACAGTTATCAATGCATACCACGGCCATGGTGTACAATTATACTCAAATTCTGTTGAAGTTGCTATTGAAGTTGTGTGAGCCTGAAGTCTCAGTGGTTGGAGCTAGGGTTAGTGTTTTCGGTGAAAATACAGTCTGTCAGATTGTTGCAAATTGGAGGTAACTGTATTTTTTTTTTCATAGTTGGTTTTGGGATACCATGGAGCCTGTGTTCCAGGTTTGTGCTCTTGGTTCAGTTGGCTTTGAGAAGCTCCGTTGGGGCTGTATGAAATATTGAGAAAGCTGTGGACGTGTTTAACTATACTTGTAGGGACCAGAAGTCCCCACAAGAATAGTAAACAAATCAAAAAAGACCAACTGGGATTTTGTTAGTCCCCACAAGGTCAAATACTATTTCTATGGGGTTTAGGGTTAGGGTTAGGAGCTAGGGTTAGTTTTAGGGTTAAGGTTAGGTTTTAGGGTTAAAGTTAGGGTTAGGGATAGGGATAGGGTAAGGGTAAATTGGATTTTGAATGGGACTGAATTTTGTGTCCCCACAAGGTTTGTTGTACAAGACTCTCTCTCTCTCTCTCTCTGTGTGTGTGTGTGTGTGTGTGTGTGTGTGTGTGTGTGTGTGTGTGTGTGTGTGTGTGTGTGTGTGTGTGTGTGTGTGTTTTCCTACATTATCAAGACCCCAATGTCCTAAGAATTCACCTGAATGTCCTGAAAAGGTAGGAAAACTTTTTTCAGGTCCTGAATTTGTTCAAATGCTATTTTAAGCTTAAGGGTTAGGTTTTGGGGTTAGGGTTAGGTTTAGGGTTAGGGGTTAGGGAAAGTAGGATTTTTAATAGTCAAACATTTTTACACTCCAAAAAGTCCGGAAATTTCACGAAAACAAAGCTGTGTGTGCGTGTGCATGTGTGTGTGCGAGAGCCCATACACGTTATGTGAGGGTGAGGGCAGACTGCTTAGGCCACAGCACGCTCTTAAGAGTAGAAGAATGGATGTCCATACCTTCCATCACTGTAAACCTATTGATATGGATCAGCATACTCGACTGACTTACTCTCTCTCTTCCTCTCTCTTCCCCCTTTTCTCTTTCTCTCCCTGACACCCTCTCTCATACACGTACATATTTAGCTCCCATAGATTTAATTGACTCTCACATCATATGTATATCCCTCTCTTTATCTCCTCTCTCACCTCCTCTCTCTGTCTATCCCTCGGTCTCTCCCTCATTCTTAATCTGCTGACAGTGGCCTGCCTATAGTCAATGAGCCTGGCTCGGTTTAGTACAGTTGAAAGAACACATCAGATTTCTCCTACTTTCTCTGAGGGCTAATAATATGGGTTCTCTTACCTGTTAGGAGCTAGTGAGGCGTCCCGCCTCCCTTTAAATGAACTTCAGAGGGGGAGATTGACAGAAACACAGAGAGAGCCAGCCCGTTTGACTGGCGGCCCTGTCAAAGTGCACCCAGAGGCGCTCCCCTAAACTCCCTTCCACACATTTCCACTCGCTGCCTCTCTGAGTTGATTTGGGCGTAATGGTACAGTAATGACCGGACCGACGCAAACAGGCATTGGTCCCCCCCCCCACAAGCACACACACACACACAGTCTTACATACCGTAAAACGTAAATGAAATGCAGTCAAAATGAATTGTTTACCATTTACCATGAATTACCATGAATTGTTTACAAGGTTTAATGTTTGATTTGTTACATTGAATAATTCAGTAATGACTCGAATAAATTATGGCAATCATCCATTTTTATTGCCAGTAAGAAATTGCTAGCCATTGGCTGCTAACAGCTGAGAACTGCTAGCTAACTGGCAAGCACAAAAACAGTCAACAACTTTAGGAGGACAGACCCCCAGAAACCGTCCTATCACCCTCTAGAGGTGAAAGTAAAAACTGCCAAAAATGCACAGTCAAAGACGGGAATAATTATTCTGTCAAGGAATTGTAAAAAAAAAAAAAAGTATATATATATAGAGGCATACTAACACAAAAGAAACGTGACACAGTATGTAAATGATAACACTAGTGCAGGAAATGAAGACATTTATTAAAATGCTTGAAGTGAGTGCAATTCACTATGCAAATGTGCAAAAGCTATGTGCATTAAATAAATAGATGCCTGGCTCAAATAGAAGCCTGTCTCTAATAAGTGCCTGTTTTGTTCAGTGATTTAAGCAAATAAACACCCGGGCTATTAATTGAAGTTTTACAGTATGTATAGAGACTATAAGCTTGAAAAACAGAAGTGGGGCTGAACTAAACTGAAATGCATATCACTGTAATATTTTTAAAAGATCTTTCTTTAGTTGTTATTCATCTCTGTCTGTAAGTGTGTGAGATACAGGAGGGAGATAATAAGAGTTAGTTAAAGCACTGAGAGTGTGGCCCAGGTTCCTGACTGATGCAGCATAGTAATAAAGCCTGGGAAGTGTCTCTTTACCACTGAAAGCCCTAATAGCCTGTATGATGACACTTTATCTGTAGTTTGTGCATATAATCACTAAACTAAAGGGTGTGACCTCGGGGGCTCGGGTTCACCGGCTGACATTTGACATCTTTATAATTAACTCGGAAGGTCTAATCTCATCCTTCAAATGACGTGGAGCTATATTCCATTTAATATGCTTATAAGCAGCATGTATTATTCAAACATGCAAATGAGGCACCGTTAGAAAACAGACTTTTTGACACAGGTTTCTCCGATCACGGGGACTCTGGATAATAATGGACAGAGTGAGACGTGGGAGCAACAGCCCTGCTGAAATGTTCATTCTCTGCAAATGACAATGACAAACTTTTTTTCCCCTTCTCCTTCTTTGTCATTTTCTTACTTTACTTCGGGTGTGTTTGAAATGCAAGAGAGTTGAGAGAATTGAAATAAGGCACCTCTAATGATCAATGGTGATTTACAGTTCAATGACACACACCTGTCCCCCAAGGGCGTAGGAGCCGGGCAGGACAGGGAGGAAGCAGGTAAAGGGGTCTTTACCTAAAGGGGTCTTCAAAGATGGCGCCGTAATCGATGGCCGCCGTTTTGCGATCTCCGACCCAACTTTGCTATTTTGTGATTCTTTTGGCGTTTATCTTTACTTTATTTTCACAATGTATCCGCTATAATTTCTTATAACCGACAGGAACTTTTGAACATCAGATCAGCAGTTACTTACCCCAATTCCGGCTTCAACTTCAACTTCTGTAATTCCAACCCAATTTTTGGGGTATGCAAGAAGAAACACTGGCATTACAGAGGCAGAAGAGGGGGAGTCCTGGCAAGATTCAGGGAACGGAAAACCGGCCACCTCTTCCTTCCATTCTATTGGCCAATCACTTGATAATATGATGGATGACCTCCGATTGCGGATTTTCTACCAACGGTACTCTCTTAGCTGCAATATTCTCTGCTTTTCTGAAACATGGCTTTCGGACAAATACCCCCCATGGCTATCCAACATGCCTCAGATCAGTTTAAGAATATCTGTCTTGAGTTCAACTTGAGTCAGCTGATAACGAAACCCACTCGGATTAATGGGAAAAAAAATAGCAAACTCCTCATTGATTGACCTTATCCTGACTAACCGTACCCAAAGGATTTGGCTAGTGGTGTTTTTGCAAATGATATCAGCGACCACTGCCCAATTGCTTGCATTAGAGATACCAAATTGAAAAACTCGGACCCTCGTATAATTGTGAAGTGAAATTTACAAAAATTATTGCCCCAGGCGTTCCTTCATGATCTATATTATTCAGATATTTTTTCTGCTAGCTGCATACCAGCCCCTGTTTTGGCACTTGAATTTTTCTCATTCATTTTTACCTCTGGCTGATTAACATGCCCCTTTCAAGCAGCTCAGAGTCAAAAACCAAACTGATCCATGATACTCTCCTGTACTCTCGGACCTCTCTCGATAAGAAATCAAGCCT
This sequence comes from Coregonus lavaretus, assembly GCF_964263955.1. NCBI lineage: Eukaryota > Metazoa > Chordata > Actinopteri > Salmoniformes > Salmonidae > Coregonus > Coregonus lavaretus. The sequence goes on along the minus strand of NC_140012.1, from coordinate 11,553,859 downwards.
GGGCCCAGGCTAGACAAATTGGCTCGTTACCTGATTGGCAGGTATTTATGGAATTGAGAAATGGGTGCACTGCCTCGGTTAAACAGGCCAAATCAAACTACTTCCTTAGCGCTATGGCAGACTGTTAGTGATCCCTCTAAATTCTGGAAAACCATTAATTCACTGAAGCGGGGTAATTCCTATACTTCCCTGCCTAAGCAATTCGTTTTAGACTCCTGCATCATTACTGAAAAAGTTACGATTTGTGATGCTTTTAATCAGCATTTTAGCTGGTTTATTATTTGAAAGAAATGGTGGTCATACTGGTCTGGGCCAGTCAGTTGACTGTTCCTCCCACATATAGCCTCCAGTTGCCTTGATGGATGATCAGTCAAACTGACGTGACTTGTGAAATGGTAGTCAGGGTTTTTCTTTTTGGCAACTCACAGAAACAGAAGATCTTGCTGCCTTATTAGCTATTGACACCAAGAACTCATTAGGAGCTGACAATTTGAACCCGTCTTTGCTTAAGTATGCAGTGGCCCTCATTTTTTATTTAACTTTAGTATCAGGAAATATTCCAAAAGTGTGAAAAGCAGCTTTTGTGCTGCCACTCCATAATGGGGGGGGGGGGGTATATATAAGTAATCTCAATAATTATCAACCCATTTCCAGGCTCCCTTGTCTTGCGAAAATCCTAGAATCATTGGGAAACAAACAGCTACGTTATTTTCTATCTGTAAATTGTATTGTTATTGTTAATCAATCAGGTTTCAGACCTAAACATAGTACCACTACGGCTACCATGCTTGTTGTAAATGATATTGCAAATGCCTTTGATGATAGAAAGAATTGTGATGCCATGTTTGTAGACTTGTCAAAAGCTTTTGATACTGTAGACCATGTTATTCTTTTAAAAAGCTGTCCTCGATAGAGTTGGGTACCGATGCTTGCCAATTGTTTCATAATTACAGTATCTCAATGACAGAACTCAGGCCATCAAGGTAGATGGTGTCAAATCTGAGTTCCTTGAGTTACATAAAGGGGTGCCCCAAGGTTCAATACTCGGCCTACTACTGTTTAAAATCTATATAAATAGCATTGGTAATGCTCTAAAAAAGTGTAATGTTCATTTGTTTGCAGATGATACAGTGTTGTATTCCATTGCTCCATCGGTTGGCCAAGCATTTCCAAATTTAAAATCAGATTTTCTAGCACTGCAGAGGTCACTATTGGATCTAAAGTTAGTGCTAAATGCAAACAAAACAAAGTGAATGCTTTTTTCTAGGTCCCATAACCCAGATGAATTTGTAATGACTAGTTTGAACGGTACACAAATTAAGTGAGTTCGTTCCTACAAATATGTTGGTATCTGGCTTGATGACATACTGTCATTTAAAAAAGATGTCACTGAGCTGGTGAAGAAGTTGAAGTTCAAGGTTGGTTTCTTTTACAGAAACAAAGCATGTCTGACTTTTGATAATAGGAAGGAAATTGTCCAGGCCACTTTCATGTCTATTTTACTTTAGATTATGGGGATATTATCTGTATGCATGCAGCAGCATCTACACTTAAACCACTGGATGCTGTTTTCCATTGTGCCCTTAGGTTTATTACTGGTGATGGTTATAGAACTCCCCATTGTGTTTTGTATCAAAAAGTGGGTTGGGCCTCTTTGTATGTAAGGAGAGAGCAGCATTTTCTTGTGTTTATTTACAAAGTACTCATGCAGAAACTTCGTATGTATCTATCATCATTAATTCAATTTAGACTTACAAATTATCAAACCAGGTCACAGGATTGGATAACATTGGAGGCCCCTTCGGTCTCCACAGAGTTGGGTAAAGCTGCTTTTAGTTTTTTTGCAGTCTTCTTGTGGAGCAATTTACAGAAATCTCTGAAATTAGATGTTCTGGTCCCCCTATGTCAGTTCAGTGAAATTATCAGAGACCAATATGTTGATAAATGTGTCTGTTTTTCTTAATATGTTTTGTTATATTGTATGTTGTATATACACTGAACAAAAATATAAATGTAACATGTTTCATGAGCTGTAATAATAGATCCCAGAAATGTTTCATACTCACCAAAAGCTTATTTTTCTGAAATTGTGTGCACACATTTGTTTACATCCATCCCTGTTAGTGAGAATTTTTCCTTTGCCAATATAATCCATCCACCTGACAGGTGTGGCATATCAAGAAGCTGATTAAACAGCATGATCATTACACTGGTGCACCTTGTGCTGGGGACAAAAAAGGCCACTCTAAAATGTGCAGTTTTGTCACAGATGTCTAAAGGGAGCGTGCAATTGGCATGCTGAATGCAGGAATGTCCACCAGAGCTGTTGCCAGAGAACTGAATGTTCATCTCTCTACCATAAGCCATCTCCAACGTCATTTTAGAGAATTTGTCAGTACATCCAACCGCCCTCACAACCACAGACCATGTGTATAGCGTTGTGTGAGCAAGTGATTTGCTGATGTCAACGTTGTGAACAGAGTGCCCCATAGTGGCGGTGGGATTATGGTATGGGCAGGCATAAACTACGGACAACGATCACAATTGCATTTTATCAATGGCAATTTGAATGCACAGAGATACCGTGATGAGATCCTGAGGCCCATTATTGTGACATTCATCCGCTGCATCACTTCCTGTTTCAGCATGATACTGCACGGCCCCATGTCGCAAGGATCTGTACACATGAAAATGTCCCAGTTCTTCCATGGCCTGCATACTCACCAGACATGTCACCCATTGAGCATGTTTGGGATACTCTGGATTGACGTGTTTGACAGCGTGTTCCAGTTCCCGCCAATTTCCAGCAACTTTGCACAGCCATTGAGGAGTGGGACAACATTCTACAGGCCACAATCAACAGCATGATCAACTCTATGCGAAGGAGATGTGTCATGCTGCATGAAGCAAACGGTGGTCACACCAGACACTGACTGGTTTTCTGATCCACGCCCCTGCCTTTTTTTAAAGGAATCTGTGACCAATAGATGCATATCTGTATTCCCAGTCATGTGAAATCCATAGATTAGGGCGTAATTTATTTATTTCAATTGACTGATTTCCTTATATGAACTGTAACTCAGTAAAATCTTCTAAATTGTTGCATGTTGCTTTTTTATTTTTGTTCAGTGTGTGTTTGATGTATTTATGCAGGGCTCATCTGAAAAAGAGACCCTAGTCTCAGTATGACTTCCCTGTCAAATAAAGGTTTAATTTGAAAAAGAATCTATGGATTCTCCATTCACTGAGCGGATAGGACAGTAGAGGTCAACACTCGCAAAGACGCGTGGCCAGATGGTATTCCAGGCACATTCTCAGAGCATGCGCAGATCAGCTTTCAGGCATATTCACGGTAATTTTCAACCTTTACTTATCCCAGTCTGTAATCCCTACATGTCTTAAGATGACTACAATCATTCCTGTTCCCAAGAACTCTAATGCTTCATGCCACAATGACTACCACCCTGTAGCACTCACATATGTAATCATGAAGTGCTTTGAAAGGCTGGTTATGTCACACATCAACTCCATCATCCCAGACAACCTAGATCCACTCCAATTTGCATACAGCCCCAACAGATCCATAGACAATGCAATCTCAAATGCACTCCACACTGCCTTCACCCACCTAGATAAGAGGAATACTTATGTGAGAATGCTGTTCATTGACTATAGATCAACGTTTAACACCATTGTCCCCTACAAGCTCATCACCAAGCTTAGGACCCTGCAACTAGATCCTGGACTTCCTGTTGGGCCGACCCCAAGTTGTGAGGGTAGGCAACATCACCTCCACACGCTGACCCTCAGAATGGGGGCCCCACAGAGGTGTGTGATTAGTTCCCTTCTGTACTCCATGACTGCGTGGCTACGCAGGACTCCAACACCATCATCAAGTTTGCTGACGACACGACGTTGGTAGGACTGATCACCAGCAACGATGAAACAGCCTACAGTCACCCATTGAGAATATTTGGGATGCTCTGGATTGACGTGTATGACAGCGTGTACCAGTTCCCGCCAACATCCAGCAACTTCGCACAGTCATTGAAGAGGAGTGGGACAACGTTCCACAGGCCACAATCAACAACCTGCAACAGATGCATATCTGTATTCCCAGTCATGTGAAATCCATAGATTAGGGCCTAATACATTTATTTCAATTGACTGATTTCCTTATATGAACTGTAACTCAGTAAAATCTTTGAAATTGTTGCATGTTGCATTTATATTTTTGTTCAGTGTAGCTTCTTACTCTCTCTTGTTCTTCTTATTTCTTATTTTTATTTCTTGTGTTTTTGTTGTACCTTGTGTTATTTTTAGTGATACATTGACATTGATTACTGCATTATTAGGTTTGGAGCTAGCAAGAAAGGCATTTCACTGTACTTGTGCACATGACATTAGAACTTGAAACTTGAAATGGCCCCCCCCAATAAAATGTTTTACATTTACATTTAAAAAATTATATATCTTTTTTTTAATGAGTCGCCAGATGCGTTGAGGGAAGTTGTTTTGAAAAGGCCTCCTCTACTGGAACGTCCCTTCCCCCACCCCCACTGAGTGCTTCATTCTCACTCTTGGTTGTTACAAGCAGGGTGGCAATGTGTGAGTCAGAGAAGAAGCACTGTGCACCACCACTATCATTACTCACCGTACCGGGGAAAGTAATTGTTGGCAACAACAAAGTTTGTTTTGAGCAACTATAGGCTTTCTACTGGCTAGTAGCTACAGTAGTCAGATTTACATTTACAGTTTAGTCATTTTTAGCTGTGTCAGGTTTTATCTAACTAGCTAACGCTGGGTAGTCCCGGCTGTGTGAAAAACTGATAGTGAATTAAACAGAATTACTGTCTTAGTCTTCATCATAGGGTCAGCAATTTAGCAATGGATGTGCCACCAGTCAAGAAGAGCGAAAATAGAGTACATTTGTTTTCAAAGTTGGGTTCTTGGAAACTGCCCCGGGCAAACTAGCTGGCAAATTTGAGCAATTTCAGCTAAGATGTGGTTTTTGTGTGTATTTATTAGGGATCCCCATTACTGGGGTCCAAACACATTAAGGCACTTACATTACACAAAAAACTAAACACCGCTTTCAAGTATACTACTCGCTAATGTTCAGTCTTTGGATAACAAAGTCGACGAGCTCTTGGCAAGGATTTCTTTCCAGAGAGACATCAGGGCCTGTAACATACTTTGTTTCACGGAAACATGGCTCTCTGGGGATATTCTGTCGAAATCGGTCCAGCCAGATGGGTTCTCAGTTCATCGCGCAGACAGAAATAGATATCTCTCCGGGAAGCAGAAGGGCGGAGGTGTGTGTTTCATGATTAACGACTCATGGTGTAATTGTAGTAACATACAGCAACTCAAGTCCTTTTGTTCACCCGACCTAGAATACCTCACAATCAAATGCCGACCGTATTATCTCCCAAGAGAATTGTCTTCGGTTATAGTCACGGCCGTGTATATAGCCCCTCAAGCCGATACCATGATGGCCCTCAAATAACTTCACTGGACTTTATGCAAACTGGAAACCACATATCCTGAGGCTGCATTTCTTGTAGCCGGGGATTTTAATAAAGCAAATTTGAGGACTAGGCTGCCGAAGTTCTATTAACATATCGACTGTTGTACTCAGGCTGCTAAAATCCTTGACCATTGCTATTCAAACTTCCGGGATGGTTATAAGGCCCTCCCCCGCCCTCCTTTCGGCAAATCTGACCACGACTCCATTTTGCTCCTCCCTTCCTATAGGCAGAAACTCAAACAGGAAGTACCCGTGCTAAGGACTATTCAACGCTGGTCTGACCAATCGGAATCAACGCTTCAAGATTGTTTTGATCACGTGGACTGGGATATGTTCCGGGTAGCTTGTGAAAATAATTTAGACGAATACACTGAAACGTTGACTAAGTTTATCAGGAAGTTAATAGGAGATGTTGTGCCCACTGTGACTATTAAAACCTACCCTAACCAGAAACCGTGGATAGATGGCAGCATTCGCACAAAACTGAAAGCGCGAACCACCGCATTTAACCATGGCAAGGTGACTGGGAATATGGCAGAATGCAAACAGTGTAGCTACTCACTCCGCAAGGCAATTAAACTGGCAAAACATCAGTATAGAGATAAAGTGGAGTCGCAATTCAATGGCTCAGATATGAGACGTATGTGGCAGGGACTACAGACAAACACGGACTACAAAAGGAAAACCAGCCACGTCACCGACACCGACGTCTCGCTTCCGGACAATCTAAACAACTTCTTTGCCCACTTTGAGGATAACACAGTGCCACCGACGCGGCCCACTACCAAGGACTGTGGGCTCTCCTTCTCCATGGCCGACGTGAGTAAGACATTTAAGCATGTTAACCCCTGCAAGGCTGCCGGCCCAGACAGCATCCTTAGCCGCATCCTCAGAGCATGCGCAGACCAGCTGGCTGGAGTGTTTACGGACATATTCAATCTCTCCCTATCCCAGTCTGCTGTCCCCACATGCTTCGAGATGGCCACCATTGTTCCTGTACCCAAGAAAGCAAAGGTAACTGAACTAAATGACTATCGCCCTGTAGCTCTCACCTCTGTCATCATGAAGTGCTTTGAGAGACTAGTCAAGGATCATATCACCTCTACCTTACCTGTCACCCTAGACCCACTTCAATTTGCTTACCGCCCCAATAGATCCACAGACGATGCAATCACCATCACACTGCACACTGCCCTATCCCATCTGGACAAGAGGAATACCTATGTAAGAATGCTGTTCATTGACTATAGCTCAGCATTCAACACCATAGTACCCTCCAAGCTCATCAATAAGCTCGAGGCCCTGGGTCTGAACCCCGCCCTGTGCAACTGGGTCCTGGACTTCCTGACGGGCTGCCCCCAGGTGGTGAAGGTAGGAAACAACAACTCCACTTCGCTGATTCTCAACACTGGGGCCCCACAAGGGTGCGTGCTCAGCCCCCTCCTGTACTCCCTGTTCACCAATGACTGCGTGGCCAAGCACGCCTCCAACTCAATCATCAAGTTTGCAGATGACACAACAGTAGTAGGCTTGATTACCAACAATGACGAGACAGCCTACAGGGAGGAGGTGAGGGCTCTGGGAGTGTGGTGCCAGGAAAATAACCTCTCACTCAACGTCAACAAAACAAAGGAGATGATCGTGGACTTCAGGAAACAGCAGAGGTTGCACCCCACTATCCACATCGACGGGACCGCAGTGGAGAAGGTGGAAAGCTTCAAGTTCCTTGGCGTACACATCACTGACAACTGAAATGGTCCACCCACGCAGACAGTGTGGTGAAGAAGGCGCAACAGAGCCTCTTCAACCTCAGGAGTCTGAAGAAATTTGGCTTGGCACCTAAAACCCTCACAAACTTTTAAAGATGCAAAATTGAGAGCATCCTGTCCATCTGTATCACCGCCTGGTACGGCAACTGCACCGCCTGCAACCGCAGGGCTCTCCAGAGGGTGGTGCGGTCTGCCGAACACATTACCTGGGGCAAACTACCCGCCCTCCAGGACACCTACAGCACCCGATGTCACAGGAAGGCCAAAAAGTTCATCAAGGACACCAACCACCCGAGCCACTGCCTTTTCACCCCGCAATCATCCAGAAGGCGAGGTCAGTACAGGTGCATTAAAGCTGGGACTGAGAGAATGAAAAACAGCTTCTATCTCAAGGCCATCAGACTGTTAAATAGCCATCACTAGCACATTAGAGGCTGCTGCTGCCTATTGAAATCACTGGCCACTTTAAGAAATGGAACACTAGTCACTTAAATCATGTTTACATATCTTGCATTACTCATCTCATATGTACAGCTGAAGTCTGAAGTTTACATACAGTGGGGGAAAAAAGTATTTAGTCAGCCACCAATTGTGCAAGTTCTCCCACTTAAAAAGATGAGAGAGGCCTGTAATTTTCATCATAGGTACACGTCAAATATGAGAGACAAATTGAGGAAAAAAATTCCAGAAAATCACATTGTAGGATTTTTAAGGAATTTATTTGCAAATTATGGTGGAAAATAAGTATTTGGTCACCTACAAACAAGCAAGATTTCTGGCTCTCACAGACCTGTAACTTCTTCTTTAAGAGGCTCCTCTGTCCTCCACTCGTTACCTGTATTAATGGCACCTGTTTGAACTTGTTATCAGTATAAAAGACACCTGTCCACAACCTCAAACAGTCACACTCCAAACTCCACTATGGCCAAGACCAAAGAGCTGTCAAAGGACACCAGAAACACAATTGTAGACCTGCACCAGGCTGGGAAGACTGAATCTGCAATAGGTAAGCAGCTTGGTTTGAAGAAATCAACTGTAGGAGCAATTATTAGGAAATGGAAGGCATACAAGACCACTGATAATCTCCCTCGATCTGGGGCTCCACGCAAGATCTCACCCCGTGGGGTCAAAATGATCACAAGACCGGTGAGCAAAAATCCCAGAACCACACGGGGGGACCTAGTGAATGACCTGCAGAGAGCTGAGACCAAAGTAACAAAGCCTACCATCAGTAACACACTACGCCGCCAGGGACTTAAATCCTGCAGTGCCAGACGTGTCCCCCTGCTTAAGCCAGTACATGTCCAGGCCCGTGCTAGAGTGCATTTGGATGATCCAGAAGAGGATTGGGAGAATGTCATATGGTCAGATGAAACCAAAATAGAACTTTTTGGTAAAAACTCAACTCGTCGTGTTTGGAGGACAAAGAATGCTGAGTTGCATCCAAAGAACACCATACCTACTGTGAAGCATGGGGGTGGAAACATCATGCTTTGGGGCTGTTTTTCTGCAAAGGGACCAGGACGACTGATCCGTGTAAAGGAAAGAATGAATGGGGCCATGTATCGTGAGATTTTGAGTGAAAACCTCCTTCCATCAGCAAGGGCATTGAAGATGAAACGTGGCTGGGTCTTTCAGTATGACAATGATCCCAAACACACCGCCCGGGCAACGAAGGAGTGGCTTCGTAAGAAGCATTTCAAGGTCCTGGAATGGCCTAGCCAGTCTCCAGATCTCAACCCCATAGAAAATATTTGGAGGGAGTTGAAAGTCCGTGTTGCCCAGCGACAGCCCCAAAACATCACGCTCTAGAGGAGATCTGCATGGAGAAAGGGCCAAAATACCGTGTGTGAAAACCTTGTGAAGACTTACAGAAAACGTTTGACCTGTGTCATTGCCAACAAAGGGTATATAACAAAGTATTGAGAAACTTTTGTTGTTGACCAAATACTTATTTTCCACCATAATTTGCAAATAAATTCATAAAAAATCCTACAATGTGATTTTCTGGATTTTTTTTCCTCATTTTGTCTGTCATAGTTGACGTGTACCTATGATGAAAATTACAGGCCTCTCTCATCTTTTTAAGTGGGAGAACTTTCACAATTGGTGGCTGACTAAATACTTTTTTCCCCCACTGTACACCTTAGCCAAATACATTTAAACTAAGGTTTTCACAATTCCTGACATTTAATCCTAGTAAAAATTCCCTGTCTTAGGTCAGTTAGGCTCACCACTTTATTTTAAGACTGTGAAATGTCAGAATAATAGTAGAGAGAATTATTTCTTTCAACTTGTATTTCTTTCATCACATTCCCAGTGGGTCAGAAGTTTACATACACTCAATTAGCATTTGGTAGCATTGCCTTTAAATTGTTTAACTTGGGTCAAACGTTTCGGGTAGCCTTCCACAAGCTTCCCACAATAAGTTGGGTGAATTTTGGCCGTTCCTCCTGACAGAGCTTGTGTAACTGAGTCAGGTTTGTAGGCCTCCTTGCTCGCACACGCTTTTTCAGTTCTGCCTACATATTTCTATAGGATTGAGGTCAGGGCTTTGTGATGGCTACTCCATTACCTTGACTTTGTTGTCCTTAAGCCATTTTGCCACAACTTTGGAAGTATGGTTGGTGTTATTGTCCATTTGGAAGACCCATTTTCGACCAAGCTTTAACTTCCTGACTGATGTCTTGAGATGTTGCTTCAATATATCCACATAGTTTTCCTTCCTCATGATGCCATCTATTTTGTTAAGTGCACCAGTGCCTCCTGCAGCAAAGCACCCCCACAGCATGATGCTGCCACCCCCGTGCTTCACGGATGGGATGGTGTTCTTCGGCTTGCAAGCAACCCCCTTTTTCCTCCAAACATAACAATGGTCATTATGGCCAAACAGTTCTATTTATGTTTCATCAGTCCAGAGGACATTTCTCCAAAAAGCAAGATCTTTGTCCACATGTGCAGTTGCAAACCGTGGTCTGGCTTTTTTATGGCTGTTTTGGAGCAGTGTCTTCTTCCTTGCTGAGCGGCCTTTCAGGTGATGTCGATATAGGACTCGTTTTACTGTGGATATAGATTATTTTGTACCTGTTTCCTCCAGCATCTTCACAAGGTCCTTTGCTGTTGTTCTGGGATTGATTTGCACTTTTCGCACAAAGTACGTTCATCTCTAGGAGACAGAATGTGTCTCCTTCCTGAGCGGTATGATGGCTGTGTGGTCCCATGGTGTTTATACTTGCGTACTATTGTTTGACCAGATGAACGTGGTACCTTCAGGCATTTGCAAATTGCTCCCAAGGATGTACCAGACTTGTGGAGGGAGTGTAAGTTGCTCTGGATAAGAGCGTCTGCTAAATGACTAAAATGAGGTCAACAATTTTTGAGGTCTTGATTTTCACATGATGTCAAGCAAAGAGGCACTGAGTTTGAAGGTAGGCCTTGAAATACATCCACAGGTACACCTCTAATTGACTCAAATTATGTCAATTAGACTATCAGAAGCTTCTAAAGCCATTACATCATTTTCTGGAATTTTCCAAGCACAGTCAATTTATGACCCACTGGAATTGTGATACAGTGAATTGTAAGTGAAATAATCTGTCTGTAAACAATTGTTGGAAAAATTGCTTGTGTCATGCACAAAGTAGATGTCCTAACCGACTTGCCAAAACTATAGTTTGTTAACAAGACATTTGTGGAGTGGTTGAAAAACATGTTTTAATGACTCCAACCTAAGTGTATGTAAACTTCCGACTTCAACTGTATATACTGTATTCTATAATATTCTACTGTATCTTAGTCCATGCCGCTCTGTCATTGCTTGTCCATATATGTATATATTCTTAAATTATATTCCTTACTTAGATGTGTGTGTATTGGGTATATGTTGTGAAATTGTTAGATATTACTTGTTAGATATTACTGCACTGTCGGAGCTAGAAGCACAAGCATTTCGCTATATCATCTGCTAAGCACGTGTATGTGACAAATAAAATTTGATTTGATTTGATAAAACAGTACATCATATTTACATTTACATTTTAGTAATTTAGCAGACGCTCTTATCCAGAGCGTCTCACAGTTAGTGAGTGATCATATAACATTATTACACCACTACATGTCTACAATACAAAATGTATAATTCCACCATACAACAATATTACAATGTACGTGTGTGTAGAGTGCATGTGCTAGTGTGTGTGTGCGTATGCGTGTGTCTGTACCTGTGTGTGTATTTCTCTTCACAGTCCCCGCTTCCTGGGGTCCAAGCACATTAAGGCACTTACATTACACAAAAAACAAAAAATAGAACAGTACATCATATAACATTATTACACCACTACATGTCTACAATACAAAATGTATAATACCACCATACAACAATATTACAATGTACGTGTATATGCGTATGTGTGTCTATACCTTTGTGTGTGTCTCTTCACAGTCCCCGCTGTTCCATAAGATGTTTTTGTTATCTGTTTTTTAAATCTGATTCTACTGCTTGCATCAGTTACATGATGTGGAATAGATTTCCATGTAGTCATGGCTCTATGTAGTACTGTGCGCCTCCCATAGTCTGTTCTGGACTTGGGGATTGTGAAGAGACCTCTGGTGGCATGTCTTGTGGGGTATGCATGGGTGTCGAAGCTGTGTGCTAGTAGTTTAAACAGACAGCTCGGTGCATTCAGCTTGTCAACACTTCTTACAAAAACAAGTAGTGATGAAAGTCAGTCTCTCCTCCACTTTGAGACATGAGAGATTGACATGCATATCATTCATGTTAGCTCCCCGTGTACATTTAAGGGCCAGCCGTGCTGCCCTGTTCTGAGCCAATTGTAATTTTCCTAAGTCCCTCTTTGTGGCACCTGACCACACGACTGAACAGTAGTCCAGGTGCGACAAAAGTAGTGCCTGTAGGACCTGCCTTGTTGGTAGTATTGTTAAGAAGGCAGAGTAGCGTTTTATTATGGACAGACTTCTCCCCATCTTAGCTACTGTTGTATCAATATGTTTGGACCATGACAGTTTACAATCCAGGGTTACTCCAAGCAGTTTAGGGTTTAGTGAATGATTTGTCCCATATACAATGCTTTTAGTTTTTGAAATATTTAGGACTAACTTATTCCTTGCCACCCATTCTGAAATGAACTTTACTCAAAGCCAGTGGCATGTCGTTAGTAAAGATTGAAAAAAGTAAGGGTCCTAGACAGCTGCCCTGGGGAATTCCTGATTCTACCTGGATTATGTTGGAGAGGCTTCCATTAAAGAACACCCTCTGTGTTTTGTTAGACAGGTAACTCTTTATCCACAATATAGCAGGGGGTGTAATGCCATAACACATACGTTTTTTCAGCAGCAGACTATGATCGATAATGTCAAAAGCCTCACTGAAGTCTAACAAAACAGCCCCACAATCTTTTTTATCATCAATTTAACTGTTTAACTTCATCACAGTGATTATGGGTCGTGAAGGTGTGTTCCATGTGAAACCTCTTAAATGTAATGGCAAAATGTAGATTTCCGCCTAAATAGACACACCCAAAAGTAACTGCTATTCATGTGTAATTACATGATTCTGACATGCAAAAACTTGGTAAATTTGGAAAGAAGACATCTGGGAGATTATGAGAAAATGATCAGAAGATAGATAGGAGTTATTATTTTTTTTAAAGTCATCTTTCATTGACAAGCTATAAGTGAATTATTGATGACTAGAGCTGGAAACACATCAGATGGCTTCCACAACATGTGAACAATATGGGATTGATAGACCTAACAACTAGAAATGGGCAGATGTTTTCAAGTGTCCCTTAACCTCTCCAAAGTGGCATATGTCTGTAAATTAGATAATTCCAGTGCTATTACATATTTGCAATTCCTAAATGCTATTTGTTCAGTATAAAAACACAATTTCTACCATATCAACCTCACTCAAACATTGTGGTGGTGTTATGGGGTATCCAGGGTACATTCAAGTTTCCTTTTAACCTCTCCAAAGTATCCGAACGTGGTAATTGCACAGTTTTTGCACACTGGATGTGCCTAAAATGTATTGTTCACTACTAAATTTCTACAACACCAACCTCTCTCAAACATTGTGGGGGTGTCGGGGGACATACAGGGGATATCCAACTCCCGAGTGGCACAGTGGTCTAATGCACTGCATCGCAGTGCTAGCTGTGCCACTAGAGATCCTGGTTTGAATCCAGGCTCTGTCGTAGCCGGCCGCGACCGGGACACCCATGGGGTGGCGCACAATTGGCCCAGCATCGTCCAGGGTAGGGGAGGGAATGGCCGCCAGGGATGTAGCTCAGTTGGTAGAGCATGGTGTTTGCAACGCCAGGGTTGTGGGTTCGTTTCCCACGGGGGGCCAGTATGGAAGAAAAAAAAGCTCTGGATAAGAGCGTCTGCTAAATGACTAAAATGTAAATGTAATCCAAGTTGTTTCTTCAACCTAGTCACTCGGTGGACATTCAATGTTGCCATTAAGTCATACATCATCAGATAACATAGGCTAGATTTGTTTTTACCAACCTAAGGATTAATTCGATACCCCCCATGTAGCTATAGCTCAAACACAGACCAAATCGAAGCTTACCTTGTAAGATGTTTGCTGTTTGGTGAAAACCTTGTGTAAAATAAACATTTTGACTCTCGGGGCTGGTGATCAATAACGGTAGGTCACAGGCAGACAAATAAGGTATCCTCATGATCTGTGGAGTCCCGGATTTTGGTCCCGCAGACCCCCTGCTTTTGCAGATAGGGGCTACCATTCTCATACCAGACTGAATATAATTTAAAAAATCAAATAGGGTCCCCAAATATGGGGACTTTACATTTAAGAGGTTTTAAGACTTTGTTTGATGCTATCATGGTCATGGCAGGAGAGTGACAGCCATGAACAGACAGATAAGCAGAGAGGGAGAGAGAGGCCACAAACCAACAGGTACGACAGTGAGAAGTGCCTCTCCAAGCTCTTAGAGTTCATAGACGGATGATCTGTCATGGTATGAATCAATCTGAATGATCATATATGATCTGATCTCTAATGAAATGATAACACCCTTAAGTCTAGAGCGTGTAGTGCATGTGTTAACTTCATGCAGGAGAGAGGCAGCCATGATTTTACTTTTGATAATTGTGTAGTGGAGATTGATTAATTTCAGTTTGACCTTTTCTTTTATTAAATCAGTTTTGAACTGTGTATGTTGCTGGTTATTATTACAGTATAATAACTGTATTATAAGTAGAAAATATTACATTATGTTTCAAACCATACAGTATGTAGAGCAGCAGTAGTAACCACCTGGCATAAGGGAAGTGAGAAAAATACTAGGACATGAATCATACAGTAGCAGAGAAAGAGTACAAAATGGTTGTTTAATTGAATATAACCACATTAACAGTCACACTGGTTTCAGTACAGTATGAATGGCCATAGCCCAAGACTGATTGGACTACCAGAGTAAGTGCCCCTCTGCAAGGCCCCCCTTAGCCTTGTACATTTTCTCATTTGTAAGTTAAGATTTGTCTGTATCCTTTTCTCAAAAGTCACAAGAAATTAGCATTTAAAACCTGTTTAAAAAAACATTAGCAACATGCTAACTCAGTAGCAACATGCCCCCCACCCCCATGTCAGAGTCGCTCCTTCGCGCCTGTGTCCCCCTAAGACACATGACTTTGAATATATTTAAACCAACTTAGTCAGACAGGTTTTTCTTAGGAGGTTTTACTGGTTTGGTTTGAGGTGTTTGGAGTAGGCGGCCATCTATAGACCAGTTGACCAGAGTAGCTTTTTATAGATGTGGCCGTCTCTAACAAGGGTGAAAGAAAGGACCTCTTATGTTCACTTTTGGGTTGAGTAACTTTTGAGAGGCTGGTGGTCGCTGGGCTTCACTGAGCCGGTAACCACTACACGAGCCTTCAGTCCTCACATGGGCTGTTTAGGAGCAACTATGGCCCTGTTCAGACCCACTTAGCTCTGAGTTGACTAGAAAAACACACTCTGCTATCCTGAATTGGTTAGAAAAACAGAGCCAAATTGAATGAAATATTTTAATGACAATTATTTACATTTACATTTTTTGTCATTTAGCAGACGCTCTTATCCAGAGCGACTTACAGTTAGTGAGTGCATACATTTTTCATACTGGCCCTTATTTCACTTAAAAATATAAGGTACATCATGAATTTCAAAAACACACTATGATTGTACTTGTATACATTTCATGTCTTAACACAGTGTAATTCCAGTAACACAATATACTTTACTGTAGCAATGTATCTTTTTTTGTCATGTTGCTATACTGTTTATATGTATAGTTATATACTGTACTTAAGCTGTATTAGATTTAGGGCCGTTATTTTAGGCCTGAGAAATGCACCAGGGATCTACCTGGTACCTGAATATGTATCTGGTCAAAAACCCATCTCCTGAACCACTACCCCCACACGACTGTACCTCCTCTGTTTAAACAGCACTATACTCAGGTTCATATTTCCCCTTATAAATACATTTAATATTTGCTCACTTAAAAATACTGATTATTAAAAAATATTGCTCTGTTTATACATCTTGCCTACAGTGTTCAGTGATTCAATTTCAGACCGGTTAATTGTTACATGCATGTTTATGTTTTGTGTTATGGTCTATGTAGCCCATAAAAATATAATTTATTTATGCCTCACATTGCAAGTACACTATAAAGTTGTGTAAAACAATTGCTGTTTATCTTTTTCTATGGATCTGGATACATAAACACTCTTTATATCATTTTCTCCTTTTCCACTGTTTATAACTTCACGAGACCCTCTGTAAAAAGGAGGCTTGAGTCAAAACAGATGCAAAACAAACAAACCAACCCAACAACCCCTCTGCTGCAGATATCGAACAGCATTGACAAGTCTTTTTCTGTTCCTTAAAGGATGTAAACATTTGTAAATGAATGCTCACGTGTCGAGCGGTATCAGGTTTCTTCCTGTCCGTGGGGGTTTATCGAGTGTGTCTATGGTTGATCTGCTCTCTAAATCCTCCCATGCCCTCTCCCTGCCTGGAGCCAGCCCCTAGCTTCTCTGGGCTCCATGCTGTGCTCTCTCACAATCTACATCTCCCTCTACCTCTTGCCATCTCTTCTAATACCTTTCCGTCTCTCCTCCCATTCCCTTTATTGTCCTCTTTCCATTTAACCTATTCTCGCTCCATCTATCTATCTTTCTATCTTTCTTGCCACCTGTCCATCTCTTCCTTTGACCCTACTCCTCAGTCCATCGCACTGACCTATACCTATTTGTTTATCTCTTAATACTTCTACACCTCTTTTTTGTTTTCTCTCAGTCTCTCTATGTGTCCCTATGTGTCAGCTGGCGAACTGCTGACAGGACAAATGGAAAGAAAAGCTTCCTTTTCTCCACTCAGGGCTCTTTCATGACATTATTTCATTTCTTTCAACATTTTCACTTGCCCTTTCCCCTTTTTGAGAGGGGACTAAATAGCATGCTAATGAGTCCACTATGGTGCCCTAGCCTACGCCACACTCTAATAAAGCACACTTTCGTTGGTCCCTTTTATGTGGAGAGAGGTTGGGATGCCCAGCTGAAGATGTTAGAGGTTAAAAGCTGCTCTAGTGTTTCAGACGTGTTCCAATAGACATGACTTGTGGCATCCTTGTTTGTTTACAAATCCACCTGATGCTGTGCAGACTGGCTTTGTGAATCTTTGTTTCTAGTGAATCTTCTAAGTGAATAAAATCTTCAGAATACATTGCCCAGCAATGGGCATTGCCTGAATCTAAACTCCAAATATATGGCTCTACAATGGGCATTGGTGGTGCCTGTGGTTTGTATTCCTCCTATAGTTACCAGAAAGCTTCACTTTATGGGTTGAGTGACCCAGACAACATGAGTGGTATGGGCCAGGCATGACAGTGTTAAAAGAGGGACAGACTGTGATGATGTGGGTTGTTGTTTGGAATAAACAAAGTCATGTGTCACAGCAACGCGTAATTCACACAAGCATGGGGACAGTACTGTGAAATATCATTCACCCATAAACAAATAACCCAGAATATTTTTCCTGACACCAGTGCCAGTGTGAGAGCTCAGTCCAGAGTTGGCCTATTCTTTAGCATCCAGATTGCCATTGAAAGGTAGCTGTGTGTGCGCATGTGTGTGTGTACGTCAGAGGGCACTGTGTCACATAAGGTGCCCATGCCATGGAGAGCAGATATAGAGCATTTGAAATACAAATGTATGATATAACACCTCGTCTCTCCATCTCGCTTTCTCTTCATCCCCCTCTCACCCTCGCTATCTCGCCATTGTGCACTCTTTCTCTTTCCTTTACCCCTTTCTCTCTCCATCCATCTCCCTCTCGCTCTATTTCATCTTATTAAAGCACATGGATTGTCACCGTTATTTACCAAATATAGTCCGACAAAGAAGAAGTGGGAATTTTTACTGATTGAAGATCAAAGTGGCAAAGTCTCCTCCTCTTCTATTAGAACCCCTTAAGAACAGAGGAAAACATCAATTTCTCACACATCAATGGCGGCATCATAATCAATTGAAAAAGACACTTGTATGGGGATGCAAATCTTATCTTTGTCTTATTAAAGCTTTTAGAAGATACATGTCGGGATTTAATGTTATTAAATAAAAGAGGTCGTTTTTTAAATCTAAAGATGCAGAGGCGTTAGTAATGGTCTAAATCAAAGCCCAGGGACTCTCTTAATTACCAGAGGAGCTTGCCTATCCTTATTAATATTGATAAAATATACTGTGATCTGATCTCTAGGCTTATGATGCATTTGGGAGGTTGGTTAATGAACAGAAATAGAACATGGGACTAATTTCTCTGAAGTGAAGAAAAAGCACGGACCCTGATTGAACAAGGGTCTCTGTTTCATTACCGTTATCATTAACTACACTGGCCAAAATATAACGCTATCTGTGCTGTGGTTTATGAGGACTGACTGTAGCTAGTGAGCACTGGGCAAAACATTAACCTGTGGCTTCAATGGCTTTAAAATACATTTGTGTGGGGTATTTTGTCTGTCTCTTTGCTCTTTGTCCTGTTTTGGTTCAGGTAACAAATTGCTATATGCTAAAGTTAATTGCATCAAAGAAAATTCAAGGTTGTTGTCAATTGAAACAATTTTGATAGAGTGCACAACTCGACCCACCCAAATTAGCTTTTGTCGAACCACCCAAATTAGCTGTTGTCCTCTATAGGCTTGAACACACAAAACACACTGATTCATCCACTGACACAATACAGGGAGAATATCACAGATCCCTGAATGCACATTTGAACTGTAAATCGGTGGGGACACGTTCAAATGTGTAAGTAGACAGTAAGCAAACCAGTAATCAAACATACAGCGAAACACAGGAGAAACCTTACTGGCAATTTTTATCGGGATAAGTGATATACAGTGAGGGAATTAAGTATTTGATCCTCTGCTGATTTTGTACGTTTGCCCACTGACAAAGAAATGATCAACTAGATTTTTTTTATAGTATTCCCCCCAGAAAATTTGGGGTGGCGGGAATGGGCTTCCATAGTAATGGACTTCCATTATTATGGGCAGTTGTTTTGTTTTGTTTTTTTTTATCTGTATTTCCATCATTATCCACTAGGTTTGCTGCAGGTAGAAAATACTAGGAAATGTTATTTAATTTACACAAGCTGTCTCCAATTAATCACTCAATGTATGGTGTGAGTGAGTGTTTGGTGGGGGGGATCGCCTAAGCCAGGGGAAGCGTAGCTCTACAAATCTTAATTGCACAAACCTATTATTTGGCAAGGAATACCATTTGTAGATCAGTGATTCTACATCTCATTTCGCTCAAGCTGATCCTCTCCAACAGACTCGGACGTTGTAGCTATAAATGTGTCATTTTCGGGCAGTTTAAGGGGAGAGTCAATGAAACCAACCAAGGAACTATGTTGTAGCGAACTCAGGGAGTATCCCTGACCGGGACTCAAATCAAATCAAATGTGTCACATGGTTTGTAAACAACAGGTGTAGACTAACAGTGAAATGCTTGCTTATGGGCCCTTCCCAACAATGCAGAGAAAAAACGACAAATAATAGACAAATAATAACACGAGGTATAAATACACGAGTAACGATAACTTGGCTACACGAGGTACCAGTACCAAGTCAATATGCAGGTGTACAAGGTAATTGAGGTACAGTGAGGGAAAAAAGTATTTGATCCCCAGCTGATTTTGTACGTTTGCACACTGACAAAGAAATGATCAGTCTATAATTTTAATGGTAGGTTTATTTGAACAGTGAGAGACAGAATAACAACAGAAAAATCCAGAAAAATGCATGTCAAAAATGTTATAAATTGATTTGCATTTTAATGAGGGAAATAAGTATTTAACCCCCTCTCAATCAGAGATTTCTGGCTCCCAGGTGTCTTTTATACAGGTAACGAGCTGAGATTAGGAGCACACTCTTAAAGGGAGTGCTCCTAATCTCAGTTTGTTACCTGTATAAAAGACACCTGTCCACAGAAGCAATCAATCAATCAGATTCCAAATTCTCCACCATGGCCAAGACCAAAGAGCTCTCCAAGGATGTCAGGGACAAGATTGTAGACCTACACAAGGCTGGAATGGGCTATAAGACCATCGCCAAGCAGCTTGGTGAGAAGGTGACAACAGTTGGTGCGATTATTCCCAAATGGAAGAAACGCAAAATAACTGTCAATCTCCCTCGGCCCGGGGCTCCATGCAAGATCTCACCTCGTGGAGTTGCAATGATCATGAGAACGGTGAGGAATCAGCCCAGAACTACATGGGAGGATCTTGTCAATGATCTCAAGGCAGCTGGGACCATAGTCACCAAGAAAACAATTGGTAACACATTACGCCGTGAAGGACTGCAGCGCCCGCAAGGTCCCCCTGCTCAAGAAAGCACATATACAGGCCCGTCTGAAGTTTACCAATGAACATCTGAATGATTCAGAGGAGAACTGGGTGAAAGTGTTGTGGTCAGATGAGACCAAAATCGAGCTCTTTGGCATCAACTCAACTCGCCGTGTTTGGAGGAGGAGGAATGCTGCCTATGACAAACATGGAGGTGGAAACATTATGCTTTGGGGGTGTTTTTCTGCTAAGGGGACAGGACAACTTCACCGCATCAAAGGGACGATGGACGGGGCCATGTACCGTCAAATCTTTTCCTTCAGCCAGGGCATTGAAAATGGGTTGTGGATGGGTATTCCAGCATGACAATGACCCAAAACACACGGCCAAGGCAACAAAGGAGTGGCTCAAGAAGAAGCACATTAAGGTCCTGTAGTGGCCTAGCCAGTCTCCAGACCTTAATCCCATAGAAATTCTGTGGAGGGAGCTGAAGGTTCGAGTTGCCAAACGTCAGCCTCGAAACCTTAATGACTTGGAGAAGATCTGCAAAGAGGAGTGCTGACAACATCCCTCCTGAGATGTGTGTAAACCTGGTGGCCAACTACAAGAAACGTCTGACCTCTGTGATTGCCAACAAGGGTTTTGCCACCAAGTACTAAGTCATGTTTTGCAGAGGGGTCAAATACTTATTTCCCTCATTAAAATGCAAATCAATTTATAACATATTTGACATGCGTTATTCTGGATTTTTTTGTTGTTATTCTGTCTCTCACTGTTCAAATAAACCTACCATTAAAATTATAGACTGATCATATCTTTGTCAGTGGGCAAACGTACAAAATCAGCAGGGGATCAAATACTTAATTCCCTCACTATACTGTAGATAAGTAGTGACCAAAAGAGACTTTATTGAATATATCAATACACCTTACAACATCATGAAGGTGTAGAATTAATTAGGTGTTTATTTAAATGAAATTCATATAAAGATCCTCCAGCTATAGCTTTCAAAACAAAAGAGAGACAGTTTTATCCACCCATGTGAAAAGCATTGATTGGTGTGAGCTTGAAGCCATCATGAATATATTGGACACAAACTTGAGGCCAATTGATTTTCCTGCATTAATTTCTTAATTAGAGTCCTGGTATGGCAACCATGAGGGATGTTGATAACATCACTGGTGGAGTTTAAACACTTGGGAAAGAGGGCATTTGGAGGATAGGGGGAGCAATTCAAAACAGTAAACCAGGATACAATACACAGTCCTGGTTAAAATAGATATACGGCTATTTTGATATGGATAATTTTGATATACTTTCAGGAAAATAACAGATTTTGACCTAGGGCAGAAGCAATCAATATTGCAAATCATCATGCCCTTAAACTAATTCCCATGATAATAATTTACATCCTGCCAGAACTCTCTAAACTCTCTGATTACGTCATATACTCCATCATTTTGAAGAGTTTTGTTCTTTTGTTTACCTGTACTGTATTTGCGCTTCTTTTTAGCTCCCTGACTGTATGCACTGTGAGTCACTCTGGATAGGAGAGCCTGTATAATGACTAAAGACTAAATATACTGTAAATTCAAAGCCGTGGATTTTGTATTTCACGATTTGGATTAAAAAAATACATCACCTCACCCATTGTGAGTGATTCTAATGATCCGATGGTCCCAGGGGGTGAGGGTTACCTCATTTTGCCTATCGGATCCCTATGCCAAACTGTTCCTGTGTAGATAAAGACTAGCTAATGTGTCTGCTGCATTCATCTTGTGGTTTGCCAGGCATCAACCATAACCCTGTGGCCTTAACCTCGAAACCATTCTCTGCCTCCGCCAGTGTATAGGCTCTGATCTTGCATTCATCTGTATCTCTTCACCCACCTGCTGTTTATGAAAACACACACTGAACAAACACAACCCGGTGATAGTCACAAGTAATTGATGAGAAAATGATTTCATTTGCATTGTGAAGCATCTCATTTGACCCAAGGTCGCTATGCCATTGTGGCGGTATTGAATGCCTAGTGAATGTACAGCATAATGCACAATCGTGCCTCCTGCCAAAGCAATTACCAATATTAAAAAACAGAGAGAGAAAAACATGTTTTTTGATGGCTGCAGCCATAACTTTGTAGCACAAAAATATTGTGTTATGGCGATAGAAAGTTTTAGGTTAATTAAAAAGCCTGTATTATCTTGGCATTTCTTTAGCAATAATTGAAATGTAGAGCAACAATCATAATGCCATGGCCTCAGTGCTGAATCATGTTGCTGGTGTTTTAATTATTGCCTCTGCATTTGAATTCATTATATAAAAAGGCCAAGAGAATACAGGCTTATTACTTAACCTTTTTCACGTTCGATCTATACAGTGCCTTGAACATTCTAGGGAACATTCCTGAGTCTATTAAAACATTTTGTGCTACAAAGTAGTATGGAAGTACATTGCTGACACCAATTCTTTTTTTAACATGTTGATACTATCTAAAAATGTTGAGATACATAAGTCAACATTTTGAGATACTGTCAAAATATTTGGAGATTATATAGAAAAAATTTCAGATACTAAGTCGAAATTTTGAGATACTTAAGGGGGGGGGGTGAATAGTTATGCACGCTGAGGTTTTCTGTTTTTTAGTCTTATTTCTTGTTTGTTTCACAACAAAAAAAAAAGTATTTTGCATCTTCAAAGTGGTAGGCATGTTGTGTAAATCAAATGATACAAACCCCCAAAAATCCATTGTAATTCCAGGTTGTAAGGCAACAAAATAGGAAAAATGCCAGGGGGGTGAATATTTTCGCAAGCCACTGTATATTGTCCAATTGCAGTTGTCTAGTTTTTTTAAACAATATGAACTGATTAGAAAAAATCTGGTCCAATCATAGCCCATATAAAACTGTTTTACAGCTGATGTATTTCTATATACAACTAGGGTCTGGAGTTTGCCTGGTTAGGTAGCCTACCAGATCAGGAAAACCTCTGGGCCCCAGGAAAACACTCCTGTGCTGCCACCTATGAAATCACCACACAATGTTACAAATGAAGAAACATATCCTATAAGTTTTATAATAATAATAATATGCCATTTAGCAGACGCTTTTATCCAAAGCGACTTACAGTCATGGGTGCATACATTTTTTGTGTATGGGTGGTCCCGGGGATCGAACCCACTACCTTGGCGTTACAAGCGCCATGCTCTACCAGCTGAGCTACAGAGGACCACAGTTTTGTCTACTATCTAAACATTTTGAGGTAGTATATCGAAATTCTGACTTACATATCTCAGATATTTTACTTAGTATTTCAAAAAAATGTAATAGTATCTCGAAATGTTTACTTACGTATCACCAAATGCTAACTTAGTATCTCCAAGTTTTGAGATAGTAACTAGATTTTTTTTTATAGTATTCCCCCCAGAAAATTTGGGGTGGCGGGAATGGGCTTCCATAGTAATGAACTTCCATTATTATGGGCAGTTGTTTTGTTTTGTTTTTTTATCTGTATTTCCATCATTATCCACTAGGTTTGCTGCAGGTAGAAAATACTAGGAAATGTTATTTAATTTACACAAGCTGTCTCCAATTAATCACTCAATGTATGGTGTGAGTGAGTGTTTGGTGGGGGGATCGCCTAAGCCAGCGTAGCTCTACAAATCTTAATTGCACAAACCTATTATTTGGCAAGGAATACCATTTGTAGATCAGTGATTCTACATCTCATTTCACTCAAGCTGATCCTCTCCAACAGACTCGGACGTTGTAGCTATAAATGTGTCATTTTCGGGCAGTTTAAGGGGAGAGTCAATGAAACCAACCAAGGAACTATGTTGTAGCGAACTCAGGGAGTATCCCTGACCGGGACTCAAATCAAATCAAATGTGTCACATGGTTTGTAAACAACAGGTGTAGACTAACAGTGAAATGCTTGCTTATGGGCCCTTCCCAACAATGCAGAGAAAAAACGACAAATAATAGACAAATAATAACACGAGGAATAAATTCACGAGTAACGATAACTTGGCTACACGAGATACCAGTACCAAGTCAATATGCAGGTGTACAAGGTAATTGAGGTACAGTGAGGGAAAAAAGTATTTGATCCCCAGCTGATTTTGTACGTTTGCCCACTGACAAAGAAATGATCAGTCTATAATTTTAATGGTAGGTTTATTTGAACAGTGAGAGACAGAATAACAACAGAAAAATCCAGAAAAATGCATGTCAAAAATGTTATAAATTGATTTGCATTTTAATGAGGGAAATAAGTATTTAACCCCCTCTCAATCAGAGATTTCTGGCTCCCAGGTGTCTTTTATACAGGTAACGAGCTGAGATTAGGAGCACACTCTTAACGGGAGTGCTCCTAATCTCAGCTTGTTACCTGTATAAAAGACACCTGTCCACAGAAGCAATCAATCAATCAGATTCCAAATTCTCCACCATGGCCAAGACCAAAGAGCTCTCCAAGGATGTCAGGGACAAGATTGTAGACCTACACAAGGCTGGAATGGGCTACAAGACCATCGCCAAGCAGCTTGGTGAGAAGGTGACAACAGTTGGTGCGATTATTCACAAATGGAAGAAACACAAAATAACTGTCAATCTCCCTCGGCCTGGGGCTCCATGCAAGCTCTCACCTCGTGGAGTTGCAATGATCATGAGAACGGTGAGGAATCAGCCCAGAACTACACGGGAGGATCTTGTCAATGATCTCAAGGCAGCTGGGACCATAGTCACCAAGAAAACAATTGGTAACACACTACGCCGTGAAGGACTGAAATCCTGCAGCACCCGCAAGGTCCCCCTGCTCAAGAAAGCACATATACAGGCCCATCTGAAGTTTGCCAATGAACATCTGAATGATTCAGAGGAGAACTGGGTGAAAGTGTTGTGGTCAGATGAGACCAAAATCTAGCTCTTTGGCATCAACTCAACTCGCCGTGTTTGGAGGAGGAGGAATGCTGCCTATGACCCCAAGAACACCATCCCCACCGTCAAAGATGGAGGTGGAAACATTATGCTTTGGGGGTGTTTTTCTGCTAAGGGGACAGGACAACTTCACTGCATCAAAGGGACGATGGACGGGGCCATGTACCGTCAAATCTTGGGTGAGAACCTCCTTCCCTCAGCCAGGGCATTGGAAATGGGTCGTGGATGGGTATTCCAGCATGACAATGGCCCAAAACACACGGCCAAGGCAACAAAGGAGTGGCTCAAGAAGAAGCACATTAAGGTCCAGGAGTGGCCTAGCCAGTCTCCAGACCTTAATCCCATAGTAGAAAATCTGTGGAGGGAGCTGAAGGTTCGAGTTGCCAAACGTCAGCCTCGAAACCTTAATGACTTGGAGAAGATCTGCAAAGAGGAGTGGGACAAAATCCATCCTGAGATGTGTGCAAACCTGGTGGCCAACTACAAGAAACGTCTGACCTCTGTGGTTGCCAACAAGGGTTTTGCCACCAAGTACTAAGTCATGTTTTGCAGAGGGGTCAAATACTTATTTACTTAATGCAAATCAATGTATAAAATTTTTGACATGCGTCTTTCTGGATTTTTTTGTTGTTATTCTGTCTCTCACTGTTCAAATAAACCTACCATTAAAATTATAGACTGATCATGTCTTTGTCAATGGCCAAACGTACAAGATCAGCAGGGGATCAAATACTTTTTTCCCTCACTGTAGATACACTACATATACAGAATTATGTGGACACCCCTTCAAATTAGTGGATTCAGCTATTTCAGCCACACACGTTGCTGACATGTGTATAAAATCGAGCACACAGCCATGCAATCTCCATAGACAAACATTGCATTGGAATGGCCTTACTGAAGAGCTCAGTGCCTTTCAACGTGGCACCGTCATAGGATGCCACCTTTCCAACAAGTTTGTCAAATTTCTGCCCTGTTAGAGCTGCCCCGGTCATCTGTAATTACTGTTATCTGACGGACAAATCTGGTTTTGGCGGATGCCAGGAGAACGCTACCTGCCCAAATGCATAGTGCCAACTGTAAAGTTTGGTAGAGGAGGAATAATGGTCTAGGGCTGTTTTTCATGGTTCGGGCTAGGCCCCTTAGTTCCAGTGAAGGGAAATCTTAATGCTACAGCATACAATGACATTCTAGACGATTCTGTGCTTCCAACTTTGTGGCAACAGTTTGGGGAAGGCCCTTTCCTGTTTCACCATGACAATGCCCTTGTGCACAAAGCAAGGTCCATACAGAAATGGTTTGTCGAGATTGGTGTAGAAAAACTTGACTGGTCTGAAAAGAGCCCTGACCTCAACCCCATCGAACACCTTTGGGATGAATTGGAACACTGACTGCGAGCCAGGCCTAATCGCCCAACATCAGTGTCCGACCTCACTAATGCTCTTGTGGCTGAATGGAATCAAGTCCCCGCAGCAATGTTCCAACATCTAGTGGAAAGCCTTCCCAGAATAGTGAAGGCTGTTAAGGCAGCAAAGGGGGGACCAACTTTTGGAATGAGATGTTCGACGAGCAGGTGTCCAGATACTTTTGGTCATGTAGTGTATGTACATATACAGTACCAGTCCAATGTTTGGACACACCTAATTCAAGGGTTTTTCTTTATTTTTTACTATTTTCTACATTGTAGAATAATAGTGAAGACATCAAAACTATGAAATAACACATTTGGAATCATGAAGTAACCAAAGAAGTGTTAAACGAATCAAAATGTATTTTATATTTGAGATTCTTCAAAGTAGCCACCCTTTGCCTTGATGACAGCTTTGCACACTCTTGGCATTCTCTCAACCAGCTTCATGAGGAATGCTTTTCCAACAGTATTGAAGGAGTTCCCACATATGAGGAGCACTTGTTGGCTGCTTTTCCTTCACTCTGCCGTCCAACTCATCCCAAACCATCTCAACTGGGTTGAGGTCGGATGATTGTGGAGGCCAGGTCATCTGATGCAGCACTCCATCACTCTTCTTATTGGTCAAATAGCCCTTACACAGCCTGGAAGTGTATTTTGGGTCTTTGTCCTGTTGAAAAACAAATTATAGTCCCACTAAGCACAAACCAGGTGGGATGGCGTATCGCTGCAGAATGCTGTGGTAGCCATACTGGTTAAGTGTGCCTTGAATTCTAAATAAATCACTGACAGTGTCACCAGCAAAGCATCCCCACACCATCACACCTCCTCCTCCATGCTTCACGGTGGGAACCACACATGCGGAGATCATCCATTCACCTACTCTGCGTCTCACAAAGACATGGCGAAAATCTCAAATTTGAACTTATCCTCTGCACCAGAGGTAACTCTGGGTCTTCCTTTCCTGTGGCGGTCCTCATGAAAGCCAGTTTCATCATAGCGCTTGATGGTTTTTGCGACTGCACACTTGAAATGTTCCAGATTGACTGACCTTCATGTCTTAAAGTAATGATGGACTGTCGTTTCTCTTTGCTTATTTGAGCTGTTCTTGACATAATATGGACTTGGTCTTTTACCAAATAGGGCTATCTTCTGTATACCACCCCTACCTTGTCACAACACAACTGATTGGCTCAAACGCATTAAGAAGGAAAGAAATTCCACAAATTAACTTTTAACAAGGCACACCTGTTAATTGAAATGCATTCCATGTGACTACCTCATGAAGCTGGTTGAGAGAATGCCAAGAATGTGCAAAGCTGTCATCCAGGCAAAGGGTGGCTACTTTAAATAATCTCAAATATAAAATACATTTAGATTTGTTTAACACTTTTTTGGTTACTACATGATTCCATATGTGTTATTTCATAGTTTTGATGTCTTCACTATTATTCTACAATAGTAAAAATAAAGAAAAACCCTTGAATGAGTAGGTGTGTCCAAACGTTTGACTGGTACTGTAGGTAGGGATAAAGTGAGTAGGCAACAGGATAGACAATAAACAGTTGCAGCAATGTATGTGATGAGTCAAAAGAGTTAGTGCAAAAAGAGTCAACTCTCACGCAAAACATTGATTGATTGAATGGAGACAGCTTGTGTCAATTACAGAACATTTTCTAGGATTTTCTACCTGCTGCAAACCTAGTGGATAATGCTGAAAATACCAGTCAAAATCAAAATAACTAAATAAAATAAAATAAACAACTGTCCCTATCCATAATATGGTGTTTGTTTTTTCTCGGTACATGCAATGTCCTATACAAAGAGCACCTGTGCGCAATCAACTGTGGAGCTATACAGCCTCTACCCATGTGAGCGCACCATTACTGTACATCATATGTTTCTATATATGGGCTCCCGAGTGGCGCAGTGGTCTAAGGCACTGCATCTCAGTGCTTGAGGCGTCACTACAGCCCCCCTGGTTCGATTCCAGGCTGTATCACAACCAGCCCAGCGTCGTCCGGGTTTGCCTGGTGTAGGCCGTCATTGTAAATAAGAATTTGTTCTTAACTGACTTGCCTAGTTAAATAAAGGTAAAATAAAATACAAATAAATATACAAATATGATTGGAAAGCAATTCCACAAAGTGTGAGAGCGAGACAGAGAGAAAGGGGGAGAATGTAAACACATGATGTGAATAAATATTTGAAATTAGCCCCTCTGTATGGAAATCTCATTATCTGACCCCCCTCCACAATCACTACATACACACTTAATTTATCCGCAAACTGCTCTCAGTACAGTTGTAATTATGGGCCATTCTTCTGAATGTCATTGAAACATTGTTCCTGGTCTTTCTCCTCCTGGTCTAAGACCTGCTGTTGCTTCCTCAGGAAGACGAACCATAGAGGTAATGTGGTCCAAAACACAAGCCCATTGTTATAAGAGGGATTTCCTTTTTGTCTGAAACATAAAGCGGGGGTCAGGATAGCAGTTATTTTCCACATGCCTCTTGTGCATCTATTTTGATGTGGTTGTTTGTGAGATTTGTGAAAAGATTAGAAGAGACAAAAAGGCTGGTTATCCATCCATTTTCTTTGTGGTAATGTCTAGTCCCACACCTGACCTGCTGTCAGTGGAAGCCAAATGCCACAAGCCTTGTCAGCATCTTTATAATGACTGCACATATTTTTTTATAAGACCAGATAAAAATAACAAACTTAACAATGACAACAAATTTGAGTCACTCTCCCGCAAAGACGATACTCTCATATTCGGACTGCTGACAATAAGACCACCAGAATGTGCTGGTGTGAATCGTCCAATTTAGCACTAACCCATATATAAATCTATGATGTAGGCCTCCATAGTTTTTCACTTCTCATTCAGTAGTATAACAATACAATAACACCCAACACAAACCTTCTGTGTCGTTGGCCTACTATTGACCATTACCTAACGTTTACAAGCCAGAGCTTGGCTCGCCATCCAGCGAGACGATTTCTCTGACAGACAGGAGTACGCTGCTGTGCCTTGGCTGACATATTGGAGGTGACCACAGGGCTTGAGGTCAGCAAACACATGCCCTAACTGTGTACTGTAGCTCCAGGCGCTGCAGCCCTGTCTCAGGTGGGTTCCATGTTTAGAGAGCTCCAGGTCTGCCTCATCCACTGATTAATCACTATCACATTCATTTCTGAAAAGCCTGCTGTTTGTTTTGGATGAAGGAGGCAGTTCACTTAGTTCCTCTAATATGGTTCCCACGATGCACTGTTTTGTAACGGTGGACGGGTTGGAGACAGGCAGGTGCTGCCAGCAGCCAATACCTACCGAGGTAGAAGTAGAGCTACAAAACCAGAATGTTGCCATTTATCATGTTAGTCTGACCTGTTAGTTGCACAAGACAACTCTTCTTCATGTTGTGCTTTTTACTTAGAAACATTCTAATGCCTACAGTGCCTTGAAAAAGTATTCATCCCCCTTTGCATTTTTCCTATTTTGTTGCATTACAACCTGTAATTTAAATTGATTTTTATTTGGATGTCATGTAATTGACATACACAAAATAGTCGAAATTGGTGAAGTGAAATGAAAAGAAAAGTTCAAAAAAATAAATTACGGAAAATGTGTGTGTGCATATGTATTCACCCCCTTTGCTATGAAGACCCTAAATAAGATCTGGTGCAACCAATTACCTTCAGAAGTCACATAATTAGTTAAATAAAGTCCACCTGTGTACAATCTAAGTGTCACATGATCTGTCACATGATCTCAGTATATATACACCTGTTCTGAAAGGCCCTTGAGTTTGCAACACCACTAAGCAAGGGGCACCACCAAGCAAACGGCACCATGAAGACCAAGGAGCACTCCAAACAGGTCAGGGACAAAGTTGTGGAGAAGTGCAGATCAGGGTTGAGTTATAAAAAAATATCCGAAACTTTGAACATCCCACGGAGCACCATTCAATCCATTATTTAAAAATGGAAAGAATATGGCAGCACAACAAACCTGCCAAGAGAGGGCCGCCCACAAAAACTCACGGACCAGGCAAGGAGGGGATTAATCAGACAGGCAACAAAGAGACCAAAGATAACCCTGAAGGAGCTGCAAAGCTCCACAGCGGAGATTGGAGTATCTTTCGCAAGCCACTGTATATAATATTTTCCTTTGTACAGAACGAGTATATAGGTTGGGGAATTAATTTATAGTGTTCAATAATCTAATCAAACTACAAATGCTCGGTTAAACAGATTGTTAAAGAAATTGTGGCATGGCGATAGTATTGATTGCATAAGACAAATCTTTGCTCATTTATGCTACTTACTCTCTGACGATATACTTGTTATCTTTTCTGTACTTTTCTGTAGGCCTGCTACTTTTCTGTACTTTTCAGCTTTATGAGTTGTATTGTATGTTTGTACTGTACACTGGCAGGAAACATTAAATAACCACGGTCAAACCAGCTCTTGAAACAAGTTTTATTTCTGTGGTCCGATTTGCTTTTACAATAATGATGAATATACATCATAAAAGGACCTTTGCATAATCAAAGAAAATTTGTAATCAATTTCCCCATTATTGTCCTTTACACAATGTGGAGAGCCATTAGAAACACATAATTGTGGTTAACCATGTCATTATTCATATGATATAATTCATCTGAACTGTACTGGAAAAAATCCTAAAATGGTTAGCAGTGCCTCCCCATACAATGGGTGGAATTTGCAATTGACTAAATGCAACAACAAAAAAAGGTTAAATGCCAAGTTCCACTTGTTAAAGACAGACATCTTTATATTGCTAAATTCATCTAGCTCAGTGGGGATCTGGCATGAATCAAGCTGTAGTTACCAATAAACAGGGCTTTAAAATGCACATATTGTTACTATGAAAACAAGTGGTAGACAGACCCAATAATATGCTAGTTGAGACCAGAGCCATTTCAGCCTGCATGGTCGCGAATATAGAGGCATTGTGGGTAATTAACCGTTTGCACACAGAGTTTAGCATGTGTGCAGAACTATCTTGCTCAAGGTTGGCTGTAAGGACCACTAGGACTATAATAGCTATGTTCACTGTAATATCTAGGAAAGAAAAGTGGGTAATCTAATACAGTAGCGTGTATTGCTGTATGAAGTGGTGAAAATGTGAGAGAATGTATAAATTCTATAGATTTGATAACATTCCTCCAAAGTAAAATGATGACACTCCACACACCCCAATGAACTCTCAGGCACCTGCTGAGGCAATCCAGGAAGGGGCAAGCTTGGAACTGCACTGCTTTGGTCTGGTCTGTGTGGGCTCCAGGTTTGTAGAGATGGGAGGGGTGGGGTGTCTCTTCTCTGCTGCTACACAGACATACATGATTACCTAAGAAAAGCATCCTTATAATCCCTCCAGCCCCTCAAATGCATCCTTCCTTCCATCCATCCTTCCTTGCTAGAGGAACTCAATAATTGGAAAATATTGTGTAGGTTTCCACCATACTGCTTTCAGCTGATCCAGTCATGCCTGATCAGTGATCATATTGCAGAAGGATGCGCTTTTAAAGAAGCCTGTTCTAAGCGAGTCGATATAGGCTACAGGTTCATTATATAGCTCTTATCTCTGTCATGCAGTAGGTCTATGTGAAATAAATGTTTGTCAACACAGTATTTTGACAACTGAGCGGAAGACAGACTCAAAACAAGTATATTATGCCATTTCTTGAAATACATTGTGTTACTATAGCTGTATATTTGGTTTTTCTGGAAGAAACATTTTATGATTTATTAAACATCACTTTTATGATTGTTAAATAAAATATAGCTTTCCCAGGCTACCTTTTGGAGCCCCAGTGGACAACTGAGCCACACACACACACACACACACACACACACACACACACACACACACACACACACACACACACACACACACACACACACACACACACACTTGAGTGGTCTTTCTAGAGCAGCCAAGTGAGAGGTGAGTGTCAGCTATAGCCTATTCCGTAAACTGCTTATATTTTCACAATGCTTTTTTCATAGGCTACCACCGACAGCTTGTTTGAGGGTCATCAAAATAGGAACCCTAGGCTTAAGTAGAGATATACAATTGAATAATTCAATTTCAGAATTAAGAGTAGCCTAAATAATGAAAAAATCCAAAGCACTCATTTTGTTTCTCCCCCTAATTTATTCAAACACTTCATCGCATTAATGATATTCATCTGCTGTTTGATGTCCGCATGACCCTGATTGGAATAGAATATGTGGCCGAAACCCAAAGTGGATGATAGAATAATGACTTGTTTTGAGCTCCAGAGGTTGCTGTTTTTAAACAACATTTGGGAGATGAAGGTGTGAAAACAAGCAGCAATAAGCATTGAGGACTCTAGTCACATATTCAGGTAGGCTATTTTATATTCAATATAATTGAAGTTGAAAGAAGATTAGATAGACTACTAGCTAGGTAGGCAATTTGTACACTACACCATAGGCCTACTAAGCTACTGTCAATTGACCGTGACCTGGTGTAGGCCTAGAGCTATCAAGGAGTTAAGCAGATTTATCTTTTGACAGGCTACATAGTTTTTTACACAAACAGTGGATTTTAGCGTGGCATTCATTAAATTGTTCTACTAAAAATGTCTAGCCAAACGTCTAATTAAAACCACTGGATGACCATTATAAATAAACCTGCTCCATAATGTAATGATACAATTTTTTCGAGTGCCGTTAAGAATTTGCATCAATGACTCAAATGAGCTGAAAAGTTTATTGGTGGCATTTTTTATTGTGCTTTAGAAATCTGTCAGATGGAGAAAAGAACCCAGCACAAATACCAAGCCCCTGCCTGTTCTTTTATAATGAATAGGCTACAGGTTAGTCCTAAAACCCGGCCTCATTAGCCCCTCTGGCTGTAGTCTTCCCAACGTTGTGCCGACTGTCAGAGCACGTCTGTACCTCCATCATCGCGTCCTTTATATTTCACACTCCATGCAAATATAGGCCTATCTGAAGTAGAACAAAATGTTTTAATGCAAATACATAGCCTATGCATGCAACCTAATTCAGGATATAGTCTAGAATAGAAGATTATGCAACAAGATATGAGAAATGTACAACAAAATCTCTAATATAATTTAAATATATTATAGCTTGGTTTAAATGAGCTAAATAAAAAAGGAAAGGGTTCAAGCTGTCATAGTGATCAAAATGGTATTCATACTACTTCATATCCAACCCGAAGCTAATGTTGAAAGGCTATAGGCTTATTCAAGTTCATTCTGGAAAGCATGCGTGGTAAACTTTTGGCCCCTATGTCTTGGCTTTTCAAAATTGCTACATTGAAACTGGAGAAAATAAGGAAGTACTCTCAATTCATTTTCAGTGGGAGACCGCCCATATATTTAATCCGCATTTACAAGTAACTCCTGTCTTTCGCCTATTTTGCTATACCAGCACAAAAGCAAACAGGGGCGCTTCACTGTCCCGCGCTCCTCACCCAAACTGCCTTTTCTCACTCGCTTTTCTAACTGCACACTCGTCCGTCGGCTTCCTCCAGCCTTTTTTTCGCTCCCTATTTATGAAAACGTCACTTCAAGTCCCTCCCTTTTTGAATCTCATTAGTTTCTTATGTGTTTCTCCCTGTCAATAATCCTGAATCCAGACTCTCTCTATTTCCATCCCTCTCTATCTGTCAATCAGCGCCGCCTTTGAACTGAAAACCACTCCGACCAACTTCAACTCACTCAATTCGAGCGGCTCAGCTCCATCTCCGGCTTCTTTTTCTGCCAAGGTTCCCCTCTTTTTAGTTTGTACAAACCGCCAGTGCTTGGAAAACGCCAATACAGACTCTAAACTTTAACTCGGATTCTAGATCACCAAGATCAAGGGTTTAAAACGTTGTGTTTTTGCCCCCCAAAATTGCTCGGGAAAATGCCGCAGCTCAACGGCGGTGGAGGGGACGATTTGGGTGCGAACGATGAAATGATTTCCTTCAAAGACGAAGGGGAGCAGGAGGAAAAAATTTCGGAGAACTTATCGGCAGAAAGGGATTTAGCAGATGTCAAATCTTCTCTTGTAAATGAATCAGAAACAAATCAAAACAGCTCGTCAGATTCGGAGGTAAGTGAAATAATCGGAATCGATTGTCCATTCGGTAGTTTGCAAACGTTTACTTATTGTGCGCGAAATGTGCAGTGAAACCACGGTATACACAAGTAATTATTTCCCTATGTGTTTCTTTAATGCAACCCCTGTGTTTCGTTGTTTTTCAAGGCGGAAAGACGGCCTCCGCCTAGGTCTGAAACTTTCAGAGACAAAACAAGAGAAAGTTTAGAGGAGGGTGAGTTTCTGCTTTTCTGTCGCTTAGATTTGTACACAATGGCATATGAGCGTACCGAGTGGGTTTCTTCTGGAATCTCAGATGTATAAAAGTTGTCAAGGCACTTATAAAAGTTTTTCTTCTTTCCCCCCGCCATGTTAGCTGCGAAAAGGCAAGATGGAGGGCTGTTCAAGAGCCCACCGTACCCGGGCTATCCATTTATAATGATCCCCGATCTTACAAGCCCGTACCTTCCGAATGGATCACTTTCTCCAACAGCTCGCACAGTAAGTTCATTTATTTACACCGATGTGCGTACATTAATGGACACACACAATCCACGTAGCCATGAACAAACGCGCATTTACACCCAGCAAGGTGTGTTTAACTGTTAAATGTAGCCAGACGTTTCGCAACTTTTCATGAACTGTACAATGGCATGCATGTCGTTTGCAACAATGTGCCTGCATGTTTCTCTGTAGCCTACAGTAAGAAGCATGCCAGGAATAGGGATACTCAATGCATTTCCATCACCTCAAATAAAAAAATGGTATGCAAGGTCATGCGCCCATGATGAATATTCTATTTATTGTACACCTGTGATCAAATTATAGTACAAAACATAAACATTAATTTGAATAATAATATATCAGTTTATAGTGGACAATTGAACAATATTATTATGCTTCTTCTTGATTTTTAAATTATTATTATTATTATTATTATTATTATTATTACTGTATTATGTGAGTGTTAGATAGGCTAACTCTGACTTTGATTTCATACCGCCTCCTAATATAAATGTAATATAATGTTGTACTGAGCCTTGGCTACGCTGTTTGCACAACCTCATTGAAAACGTTTTTGTATTTTAAGCTTAAAACACATGCCCCATTTAAACCTTTTTATCCCAGGGCAGTATAAGAACACCTAACACAAGTTTCTATAAATATATCAACAATACAGGAAACTCAGAAAAGCATTGAGAAAGGACCTTATAAAAACAAAGCCAATGTGTTAATTAGTTTATTTATGTAATTTGCATTTGTCAAACTGCATTGACATTAGCTGAAAGAGGCCTATCATTGACAGTTACTTTGAATATGCAGACATTAATATTTTTACCTCAAACGTTTAAATAAATCTGAAATCATTTATTTATAGGCAGGAAATTATGTTAGATTTTTACATGTTGTAGCCTATGTACTGCATATATACCACTCTAGCCTGTAATGGGTAAACCATCGCTCTTAAAAGCATGTGCCATGTAAAACGTTATTTATAAATAAATTCATGTTATTTATTAGAGGCAATCAGCTCTGGTATAATTATGCATACTTACTCATTTACTCGCCACCTCCTAGTCCCACTGGGCAATGCTTAGGCGGGATCATTTTCCAATTTTTTTTTTTTTTAATGGTTGCAATTACAAGTCATTGCTTTAGGACCTGTCATCTCGTCTTACAAGGTTAAGGCAAAGACCAACCATTAGGAAATATGATCGTACCCCCACATATACCTCTGGGTAATGAAACTGATATTTGTTTCCTCAATTTAGTCCACCACACACACCTTGAAAATAAACACACATGTGATAGACAATGCAATGCACCCCTTTGTGTCTGACACATTTTCACATGTTAAGAATTTTAAGCATCTTATAACATGTCTACAAAATAATTGCACATATGACACTTTTTTACATCTTACTGAATTATATTGCTATTTGTATATTTTATGATTTGGTGTTTTTATTAACTGTGTGTCTTGAGCATATTTGAGACCGTTTGCCATTCTTTATCATTATTACGCAGGAGTGTGTCACTCATGTTCACAATACTGGCGGACTAGTCATCCTTTATTCACACGCACCTATGCACAGGCATACACACACACACACTGGGTTTAAGTTGGTTATTTGTTTCAATGGGTTAGTTTCTTTTTGCACATGTTCACTATAGTGCCAGGTCCAGTACAAGCTCACATAACTTCCATAACTGCTGTACATGTCTCTATCTGATATCAGGTCTGTGTACAGTCTACCTCCTTGTGCCCATTAGTTCAGTGGTTGTCAGAGGTAATTCAAATCTGGAAGGTTTTCATAGTAGCCTATTTGATCAGTTTTGTTATACACTGTCGTTCTGTTGCCTCTACCCTACCACCTCCCTGTATCTAAGATAAGATCATCTTCAAAAATACCATTTTAGAAACGCCCAGTGAGCCATGTTTAATTGGTTTACAAAGCAAGGAGACATTGCAAACATGATAGAATTTATTGCACAAATAAAACTGCGGTATAAATGTTCAGGACAGCTTTATTCAAGATCACTTCATACCTTTT
Organism: Coregonus lavaretus; assembly: GCF_964263955.1. NCBI lineage: Eukaryota > Metazoa > Chordata > Actinopteri > Salmoniformes > Salmonidae > Coregonus > Coregonus lavaretus. The sequence continues at coordinate 11,516,680 of NC_140012.1, read as the reverse complement.
TAGGCGTATTATGGTTTACCTAGTGTACTAACTCAACCCCCCTCTCATTAGGTCGGTTACATTTGAGCACCATGTGTGTCCACCCATTAGTGTTTTCTTTGTGGCTGTTGTATTCATAAATGTATAGCATCAATAATTCACCTGGGCATTGATTATCTGTCTTCCTCCCTAACTAGTAAAGAAGGCTCCAGAATATAACTGGTACTGTGTCTGTGATTAGAAATGGCTAGCTCGCTCCATTGTTGTATGGTTCTTTCATATAGCAGGCTTTGTCGGTTGCTTTTTCTCCTCAATCCAATTGAACCGTTTGATCAATTTTGGGTCTCATTGATGCAGACGGTTCAATACTATGATTTTGGAATTCATGTTTTGGCATGTGTGTGCAATCGTTTTTTGTAGTTTCTTTACTTTTAGACGTAAAATGGCCCAATTTGATATGATTGTGATGTTAGTGATGTTACAGCCTTGCCACTTGATTTATATTTTTTTGTCAGCTGGCCATGATCTTGACATTTTGGGCATGCCTTTCTATGCTTCCTGTGATTCCGTTACTGCATTTCTTTTTTTGCTTGTGAGTCTGTTTGTGTGTTTGAATGTGTGGAGGTTACTATAATTTGTCTGACCTCAGACAGCTATAACGAGCGAGAGTTTGTTTTTCCAACCACCTACGTCTAAAAAGCTGTACAATTTGGGATAATTTAGCAATTTGACATGACGTTGTGCCCAGGGTGTTAGGCCTCCTGCCCTCTTAACCCCCCTCTTCCCCTCGTCCCTCTATTCCTTCTTCTCCCTCCTTTCTCAACCTCACACAAAGGCCTGCTGGTTCAGTGGGAACAGGTTGAATTGGTGAAGTGGCCTGGCCAGCTAACCCCGGGTGCCATGCTGTTTCTTGCACATCTCTCTCTCTCTCTCTCTCTCTCTCTCTCTCTCTCTCTCTCTCTCTCTCTCTCTCTCTCTCTCTCTCTCTCTCTCTCTCTCTCTCTCTCTCTCTCTCTCTCTCTCTCTCTCTCTCTCTCATCTCTCTCTCTCTCTCTCTCTCTCTCTCTCTCTCTCTCTCTCTCTCTCTCTCTCTCTGCGATTGTGCAGATGCTTAATGCTAACATGGGGCTTTCTGAAAAGGCGACAGGTTAACTCCAGTGCTGCTGGCTAACATCACACCTCAACAGGTATGCAGAGAGGAGAGAGAGAGAGAGGGAGCGGGGGCATAGGGCTGCAGGGCCGTAAATCCTCCAGGTTTATTTACTGCTTCTCTGACTTATGAATGTTAAGATATTTGACACCACCCCTGGCCCCATCATTCCTGGGGCCTGCAGAGTTTTGGCTGGGTTTTTGGTTTTTCTGTTTCAACGTCTAATTATGAGTAGTTTAAAAAAAAGAACCAAAAAGAGAGAGAGAGAGAACGCAGCACCCAGCATCCACTGTTCTATTTCGAGTTAAAAAGACGCTCCCGAGACCCGTGGCGATTCCACAGGAAGCTTGGCGAGAGGCATTGTATGATTGAAACAATAGCCCTTTCCCTCTTTTCTTTGTTTCATTTGTATTGTTGCACCAGTATCGCTCCTATTGTGGTAGACCCACCTATTTAAAAATTAATGCCACTTGCCTACACAATTTTTACATTTTCGGGACGGAATGGTGGATTTGTGGCAAGATTAACATCAGATCAGCAGTCGTATTTGTACATCGGCCCGAATTTAACACCTAGTGTAATCCTTTGTGTCTATGTAGATGTACTGGTATGGGCAACATTTTATAATTGACACATACAGTATTTTTTAAAACATGTTAGCAGCATATGCATAACAATGGTATATCATATGGATAATGTGTGTTCTGGTACAGCTCTGAATGGCTTGTCCCTGCGAGGTGAGGAAAGATAGCTTAATGCGGATTTAGGGGATAGACCCACACCTTATCAAATTGGCTTTACATGTTAATAGGTCTTAATTGCAATCCGCAGGGGGTTCATGGCACTACGTGTCCACATTTAGTCTCTGTACTCCACATTTTTATTAGAAGGTTGTGCTCCTTTTGTCCTGCAAATGACTTTTGTTTACAAAGTATGGCGGAAGCAGGACACGCTCTCTTTCTCCCTCCCGCCCTCTTTTTCTCTCTATCTTTTCTCTTCTTTCTCACCCCCCCTTCCACTTCTCTATTTTTCTCATCCTATGCAAGGAAAATAAAAGGTCCTTATTTTTATTGAGCTTGATAAACACCCATAAAAAGTGCAATCTGTTTTGGATTTGAGGGAGTAAAGTTGGGGAGCAAAGTTTGGCACCATTAAACAACAATTGGGGCCTGCTAGACATTAGCGGTGCGCTG